>NC_141877.1:485941027-486244057 GCF_056163025.1 Triticum urartu
TTTCGGTTGTGACAACATGGAGCTGAGGAATGAAAAATGATGGCAAGAAGTATCACTGCGTCAAGAATTCATGAGAGATGGTGCAATTCTCATGACAATCCTGACATAAAGGGGTAATACTCCAGGGTAGAACAGAGCAAAAGCTAGATGGGCATTGGATCTGCAGAACACAACTACTTTGACCCAATCCTGGATATGGATGAGGTACTAGAGTTTGTTTTTCCTAGTCATTCTGAAATAGGATGGCTTAACGGACCACAATAATAATAAGCATCGATAACATGGATGCACAATTACTCCTGACTATCAATTGATAGACGATGGTCGGAATACAAATGAAGAGGGACAACTCAAGAGGACATATATCTTTCTGAGTTGTGGATGCATAGATTAACATGTCGAACCAAGTTCAATAGGTTTCTTCCAGATAACCCATGCAGAAAGGTAGAACTGGCAGAATCACAATTATGAATGGAGGACTCCTCAAGAGTACTCTGATTGTGATATTTTGGTTCAAAGAACTTCTGCCTTAATAGTTCGTGGTATTTGGAAGAAATAAATACCACGAACCTCGAGGACTGTCGCAAGGTTACTAATATCCTAAAGGAACGAGCAAACACTATCAACAGGAGGTAGGTAGGGTGAATCTCGGGTTCAAGAACCTAGGAATGGAATACCTACTACTAAATGGCATCACGGGATGCTTTCGAGAATGGTGGCCAGAATCATCACACCGGGACACAAAACATGGCTAGGTTACTAGATGATCCCCTAAGACAACTAGGGTCATAATAATAATTCCAACATATATGTCGAGGCAATAGAGTACCTCAACACACCGATTAGTGTGCTTAATGTGGCCCAAAATACAACGGAAACATGGAGGAAAGATTTGCAAGTGCATCAGACTATTTAGAAACCTGGAATGACTCAGACAGCATAACGGCTGTAAATGCTCAAAAATATTTGAGACATCCTACAAAATGGTGGCATAACCAATCCACAACACAATATCAAGGTTCCGAGATCAACTGTCAACATATAGAAGTAGTAGGAACGGAACTGAGGCTTGAAACTATCAATTCTATAAATCTATGGATTAGTAACACGTCATCCTGATAGATAGATGAGAAGGCCTAGTTCTTAATCCCCGTAGAAAAGAAGAGGTTGACTCAGATCAGAAGGGCATAGGGTAAAGAAGTAAAAAGAGCCTTATGTTCCCTTCCACAATCAATTCCCTTACATAACTAAAGCATTTCTAGACTCGGCTTCGACCAGTTTGGCTTGGTAATCCTACAGGTAGTCAGGCTCTGATACCAATGCTGTCAGGACCCCGATCCTAAGTCACACTGATCTAGCATGTAACACTTCATATCACTTTGCGGCCTCACGCATGGTATTCTCACGGGTGCCACCTTACCTGGCCTAGGACCATTTGCGCCTTTTGGCTCACGTATATGATAGTGTCGCTAGTATCCATATGACAGAGAATCTGGGCTGACATGGCTAGTCGTGAACCCAAAGCGGCACTAACCTATGGGGACAGGCATACATGAATCACATCGACCATGTCGGTCATCAGCGAGTGAATCCGGGCTGTAGCACTGGGCTGACAGGACTCCGAGGAACCCGGGCTGTAGTAGGCTAGGCAGGACTCCGGATGTCACCGCGTGACATTTCCCTGAAGGGACAGACATAGGAACGAAGTGAAACACATGCCGGCCAGTCAAGTGTCCTGAGCAGTAGTGTTGGGCTAATAGGACTTTGGTGAACCGGGCTGTAGCGGACTACTATGGCTCATGGAATCACTAGACTACATTTCCCCATAAGAGAGGCTGCCAAGGATAAACAACTAGATTGTCGGATCCCACACATACCAAGCATTTCAATCATACACACAATATGCTCGATATGTGCAAATACAACATGGGATCACAACATAACTCTACGACTCAAGTATTTATTCATTATGCTCCGAGGAGCGAGATATTACAAACATGGGTCTCATGACCCAACAATCATAGCATACGAATCAAAGCACATGTGGAAGCTTAACATGTCTGAGTATAGACATCTACAAATGAAAAAGGCTAAGAAGCCTGACTATCTACCAGATCCTGTCGAGGGCACAAGATCGTAGCTGAGGTATCAAGCTAAACATCGGAATCCACGTGGAACTACTAGTGAGACTGAAGTCTCTCTGCAAAACATAAATTAAGCAAACGTGAGTACAAATGTACCCAGCAAGACTTACATCAGAACTATCTACATATGCATCGGTAACAATAAAGGGGGTGGTGGAGTTTAACTGCAGCAAGCCATCTTTGACTCAGTGGCTAACCTGAACTACGACTGCAAGCAACTCTTTTGAGGTGGCGCACATGAGTCCACATATTCACCATTCAATACACCACTATGGATCCGCTCCCGTCTCCCTACGAGAAGGCCATCCATAGTACTCACACTCATCTTGCGAGTTTTAGTGTATCCACTTTCACTTGTCTATGAACTGTTATAGGCAACCCAGAAGTCCATTACCGCAGACACGGCTATTCGAATAGATGAAGTTAACCCTGCAGGGGTGTACTTCTTCACACACGCTCTCACCACTTACCGCCGTTTACACGACATGTACTCGGCAACCTTCAAGCGGAAGCCCAACGAGGGTGTCGGCCACGGCCTACCTAAACACTCAAGTCTCTAGTCCAGGTTTATCGCCTATCAAGGTTCCATCCACAGGGAGTCCGGCTGAGGTTTCCACATACGGCCCCGAACGATGTGAACAGGGTTCCCCAGACACCAAACGGGTGCCCGGTACACCGTGGCACGGTGTATCTACCGCATCATAGCCCACCCCTAGGGTCAGCGCTACGCACGGCCGCCAACACATAACCTACAAACACCAGAAACAAGTTGCAACTCCTGGACAAAGTACTAGGGTGATTAAGAAGCCGAGAGGTTCCATTGGTTTCGGGCCCAATGCGTGGTAGTAACTGTTTCATGGATCACAAACACAGAACTCAGTTCCTGAGGACGGCTTCAATGAGACAACCCACCATGTACTCCTACATGGCCTCTCACTGCTACCTTTACCAAATCGTGTTCACACACTTAGCTCTCAATAGTAGGACATGTTTACACACCTCCGATTCATCCCCGATGAAACAGACCTGACTCAACTCTAAGCAGTAGCACGCATGACAGACAAACATGAATGAGTAGGCACATCGGGGCTCAAACAACTCCTACTCATGCTAGTGGGTTTCATCTATTTACTGTGGCAATGACAGGTAATGCAGAGGAAAAGGGTTCAACTACCGCAGCATGTAACAGTTGAATCGTTCTTGTCCTAATGCAGTAAAAGAGAGCAGGAGCGAGAGAGTGGGATTGTATTAGAATGGACAAGGGAGTTTTGCTTGCCTGGCACTTCTGAAGATATCATTGGGTCTTCATCAGTGTCAATGATCACAGCGTCGGTACAACGTCTATCGAGAGGAGACAACCATCGGCAATAGAGAAGAACACAATCAATGCATATGCGACAATATGATGCATGATCATGACATGGCAATATGTTGTGATTTGAGCTAATGCATCTAGTTATGATTTAAATGAAGTTGGTTTGAATACAAGATTCAAATTCCAACTCCATATATGATTATTTAAATGCCCTTTATTTGTTTTGTCCAAAACAGAGGACAAACATTGTTTAAACATGCATGAAAATGGTACAGATGAATTACTTGAATTTTTTTGATAATTTTTCATATATAATTTATCTTATTTGGAGTTACGGTTGAATTTTTATGATTTTTGGAAGTTTAGGGGATTTTCTGAAAATAAATAAATCATTTAGATTTATATAAAATACAGAAAAGCATTACTGCGTCAGCCTTGCATCGTGCTGACGTCATCTGGTCAACAGACGCGGTCCAGGTCAAACCTGACCAGTGGGACCCACTGGCCAGTAGTTACTTAACTAACTAAAGTTAGTTAGTGTTAAACTAATACTAATCCTAGTTTAATTAGTGGCCTGGGGCCCACACGTCAGTGACCCGGGGAGTCAGACTGGGTCCACCCAGTCAATGGTCAGCGGGGTCAAACCTGCCGGCGACTAGACGCCGACGAGGCCCGAGACGGTGGCGCGACTCGAAAAACGCCCACAGGGCACGGGCGAGACCGTTCTTGGGCTCGTTGGAGAGCTCTTGCAGGCGCGCATCTAGTGGGGGTGGAGGCCGGGTCTATTGTGGCCTGAGCCAATGACGGCGAGCTCCAAGGCGGCGGCCGGAGTTCGGCCATGTGCGGGGTTTGGGCTACGGTGTGCAATCGCGGGAACTGAGGCGCTAGCGAGGCACTACGCGATGCGGCAAGCATGTTGGGTAGCACGGGATGACCAAATGGTTGTCGGAGCGACGCCGGTGACAAGCTCGAGCTTCGGCCATGGTGGAACTATGGCCTAAAGGGTCCAAACGCGTGGGAAAGAAGAGTCGAAAAGCGGCGGAGCACACAGGGAGGTCGATGAGCAGATGAGTGGGCTCGGGGGCGACCGGAGCTAGGCGAATCGATGAACGGCGTCCGGCAGGTACCGAGGTTGTAGACGACCCGATGGCGGCGATGCAGGGCCTCCGGCGAAGTGTGGCTCGGTGGGGAGGGCGTCACAGCGGAGCTTCTGGACATGTCGGAGAGGCGAGGGGGAGTCGGTGGCCACGGTGGTGCACGTCGGCGGTGGCGGGCGCGTTCGGGGAGAGAGCAGAGAAGGGGGAGGAAGACGTGGCAGAGTGAGAGGGTCCAGGGGAAGGTCGGGGCGATGCACGTGGCGCTCGGGGTAGACTCCAGCAGCGGCAAGCAAGCAGGAGGTGGCCAGACGCGTGCTCGCGCACGCCGGCCATGCGCTCGTCCTCCTGGCAAGGGGGAAGACGACAGGGAAGAGCCCCTGGTGGGCCGGGTCAGCCAGCTACAGTGCTAGGCCGGTTGGTGGGCACCAGGTATGTTTTCTCTTCTCTGTTTTATTTCTGTTTTGTTTTGTTTTTATTTATACATTTTTCCATTGGTTCACAATTCAAAACAAATTCAAAACAGGGCAAAACCTTCTGAATATTTTTATGTTGCCATTATGGACTTTTCCAGAGGCACATAAATAATTCCAGGGCCTTTTGAATTATATTCTCTAAAAATGAATATAATCCAAAACTCAAATACTTGTTGATTTAATTTCAAAGTCCCAAAATAATTCCTTCAAAAATGTTCACTATTTTTGGTTTGGTCTCAAAGCCTTGCCAAATTTATCAAACATTTATGAAGTCATTTTGGAAGCAATGAATGCAATTTAAAGGGTTCTTGCCCTTCTTTTAAAATGATTTCTCGGGCTTTCAATTTCCTCATTTCAAGTTTCTTGAAAATAACAGGATGCATGATGTTCACAGATGCAACTATCTGCAACCAATGCTAGGGCTGTGACATTTTGGTAAACCAGTTCAGTAGTAAAGTGGACAGGATAACAGCATGAAACAAACATATATCTATGTACCATGGTCACTTTATGGTCTATATCATTCTAGGTTTTGTTGCCAAATCAAGATAGAGACACAGTTCAAATAATATTTGTTCAAGACAAAGCAGAATAGACAGAATATAAGTATGGGTAACTATAGAGCAATAATAACACTTGTAATGTGCATGACATGAGAACATAACTGTTTATTCAATTGAAACTGAATTCAACATAGGGCAGGTTACAACAGCAAACCAGTTAAAGAAACAAGTTTAAAACATACTTGTTGCGCCATTGGAGTTTCAGTTCCATCCTTCAAATTTGAAAATAGTTGGTATGAGTAAATACAGTCATGCAAGAGCAAAGGAGTATGAGCCATAGCTACAGAACCTGACCTGAGAACAAATCTTCTTCTCCTTTAAGCGTTGAGTTGGGATTCGGAGTGGTGGTCCTCGTGCTTTGGGCACTACAGTTCCCTTACTAACTGCTCGTGTTTGGGTGCTCTGTGGTGGAGACAGTGTTGTGTCAACTGGAACTGGGTTACTGTCTGCCGGGGTTGGGGTTAGAAGGGGTGTAGCTGGTTCTCTGTCCAACTGGGTAGGGGTACAATCTGCAAGAGTCTGGGTTATGTGCGGTGGATCTGGTCCTTGGGCAAGTACAACCGTGGTTCTATCTGCATCAACTGGTAGCACTATCTTTTCTGAAGACCGTGTTGTTACTCCCTTAGATACTACCATCACGCTCTCCAATTCAAATGGCTGATAAACAAGAAAAGTAATTGAAAGTATAGAGATTGTATGATAGACAGGTGCAATGGATAGTGGGGAATAAAAGAGGGCATGAAATAATTCATATTTATGTTGTCTAACCAAACAGGATAGCATGACACAATTTCACATATATGATGGCTAACTAAATAGGATAGCATGACACAATTTCACATTATGATAGCTAACTAAAAAAGATGGAAAGACATAGTTCAAAATATGATACTATGTAAACAGGATGACATGACATAACTATATAATGTGTTTATTAAATAGGTTGGCATGCCATAATTCACATACATTCATGGATAGAATGCCATAATTCAAAATATGATGACTGTAAACACTAAACAGGATGAGATAATATAACTATATGATGTCTTTATTAAATGGGTTGCCATGCCATAATTCAGATAGATGATGTGTATGTACTATGTAAACATGATGGCATGATATAATTCAAATATATGATTTATATAGTAAGCAAGTAAGCAGATGGCAATCCATATATGATGTAAAAACTAAGCAATGCAAGACAACATGCATGACATGGGTAATATAACCCTGCCAAGTTTGAGCATAGACCTCAGGGGGAAAATAGGACTAGTCATTAGTCTTTGAATCCTCCTCTGAGGAGCTCTCTGTAACCAGCAAGATCTCTGCTTCAGCAGGTAGCATTGTCTGCTCTGAATACCTTGTTTTCACTCTAGATACTTCCATCACCGCTTCAAATGGCTGATGCACGGGAAGAGTAGTTGAATATACAAACGTTGTCGAAAAATGGAACACGTAATACAAAAAATGATAGCATGATATAATTCACATGCATGATCATTGGCTAAACAACATGGCATTGCATAATTCACATATATAATGCCTTTGCAACAAGATAGCATTGTATAATTCACATATATAATGTCATGCAACAAGATGGCAATGCATAATTCACATATATGGTAATTAGACACTGAACAGGTGGCATTCACACAAAGCATGTCTAAACTAATCAAATGACATAGCAATGCGAGACACCATATGCACGATATGAGCAACATAACCCTGCCAAGTTAGAGCATACACCTCGGGGGAGGGGGAATAGGACTGGTCATCTGTCTCTGAATCCTCCTCTGAGGAGCTATCCGTAACCAGCGAGATATGCACTTCGTCAGATAGCATAGTCTGCTCTGAAGACCTTGTTTTCACTCCAGAATTTGCCATCACCGTGTCAAATGGCTGATGCACATGAAGAGCAGTTGAATGTAATAACATTTTTGACAAATGTAATATGTAACCAAAAAAAGGATGGCCTGATATAATTTACATATAAGATGACTGGCTAAGCAGGATGGCATTGCAAAATTCACATATATGATGCCTGGCTAAACAAGATGGCTTTGCATAATTCACATAAACGATGAATAAACTAAACAGATGGCATTCGCACAAAGGATGTCTAAACTAAGCAGATGACATATTTGATGTATAAAGTAAGCAATGCAAGACACCATATGCATGATATAACCAACATCAGCATGCCAAGTTAGAGCGAAGACCTCAGGGGGTAAATAGGAGTTGTCTTCTCCTTCCAAATCCCCCTCAGAACAGATATCTTCCTCTCGATTAGAATCCGGAAGGCGTGGAGGCGGTGCTGCCTTTGCGCCTACCATGGAGCGACGTCTGCATGAAATTTTATTGCCACGCAAGGCTCGTCTCTTTTGCTCTACATGTTCAGTTCCATTGTTTACAATAACTGTCATGCATAGGAATAAAACATAGTGAGATTATGTAAGGAGTGCATGCAGAAATCCAGAGTGATGGTAGCAACCTGTGGATAGACCCAAAACAAATAATCGCAGGCAGATAATGGCTTCAGTTAAAAAATACAGATAATGGCTTCTTTACTGTTTGTTTCCCACCCAACATGAAACTCATAGTAGACACCGGAGATTAACCAGATAGTAGATAGATACTATTGATAGCGGCCCCGATATGTACCCCACAACCATTTAAAAACTCAAGTTTGACCATTAGTTTGGAGCTGACTCAGAGTCTAATCGATGAACAGGATGATAAAGTAGCATGTAATATTAAGCGATACATAACATAAGCAGACATGAAAGAGTGAGACCTCTCTTGCGGACCCGTGTAGTCCTCGAGGTCATCTGCTCGGTTGATGACGGTAGTGCATTTTTCATGGCTGCCAGCGGTGGGGAAGAAGATCTGAGGCGGCGAATGATAGTCTCGAGGTCGGATCCCTGCTATGGTGGACCATTCCGTCGTTGTAGCAGCTGAGCTGGGCTGGACGACAGCGCAGCAGGAGCGGGAGAAACCACACAAGGTTTTCTTTGACAACTATCTATAAGAGAAGTAATTATGTAAGGGCTCGTTTGAATTGGAGGATTCCAACAATGCAGGTATAGGAAATAGACAGGAATAGGATAGGAATGCACGTGCAAAACAGAGAATTTAAAAACACAGGATTTCTGCCAATCTGGGTGTTTGATTCACAACAATTGGAAGATCACAGGATGCAAAGAAGCATGGTGACATTAAGTCAAACCACAAGAAAATGTACGGTTATAATGCTATTATGCTACTATCTCTTAGTCTTGTGCTTCATGAATAGGAATTTGAAAAGGAGGACAAGTGAAAATTAAAATTCCTATGTTTTTTCTTTCAAGGAGACACTAAAGGAACAAATCCGTGTGCTTAGTGGACAATATATATAACATGTAGAGTAAAAAAGAGATGCAACAAGTGTAGAACCTCTTTGGTGAAGCCATGTCGATCTCAGCGTGATTGGGTTAGCCGGTGAGGATGCTCCGGCTGACTTGGCTGTCGGAGGAGGGGAAGAAGATCTTAGGCGTCTGGAGATGGAGCCCGAGGTACTCCTCCGCTGTGATGGAGGGTTTCGTCGTTGGAGCAACTCCGGTGAGTTGTACGACGCCGAGGCTGAAGCAGGACAAGAGAGACAACGAACAACGTTAACCTGAGTGGAATTCTAATAGCATCTCCAATACATGACGTAAAATACATAACCACAAAGTGCTAGATGTAAAATACATCAGCCGCTCACCTCTGAACTTAACTGTCAAAACTGAACTTAACTGTCGAAACTGAATTTTGCTGTCGAAACTGAACGCACTAGCAAGGTGAGGCTACACGTCGGTCGACTGACTTTTTCATCTCTGGTCAGTCGATTTTGTAGCCGTTGGATATGAAATCAAGGGTCTGCGGTTCATCTTCAACCTCCACCCCCTGAGCCGGCCAAACAGCAGCCCCCCGCCACCCGCGGCCGGCGGTGCGCCGCCCTGCCCGCCCCGAAAACACTCCCTATCGTCAGTCCTCCGGCGCCCCGGCCATCCCTCTAGGCCACCCCGTGCCGAGCTTTTTCTCCGGCAATCCCCACGCCACCGCCCCACCAACGCCCCGCCACCGCCGGCGACCACCGCCCCCATCCTGAACCCTAAGATAGATAGTGGGGTATCTCTCCGGCGAGCCCCCCTCCCCGCTGCGGCTGGTTCTTCCTTCACCCCGGCGAGCCCCCCCACCACCTGAAAATCGACTGACCCAAAAGTCGATTCAGTCGACCGAAGTGTAGCTAAACTGGAGCAGCATCGCAAGCAAGAGCAAGAGCGAGAGCAGCAGCGCGAGCAAGAGCAATAGCAAGAGCAGACCAGGCAGGGGACCGAGAGCAAGAAAAGAGCAGCAGCGCGAGCGAGAGCTAAAGCAGCAGCAGGTCCTACTGATGTGGACGTCGCCGCCGAGGGAGCGACGTCGTGGAGGAAGTGGCCGGCGACGCCGCCGTGGATGGAGCCGCGCCATGTCGGCTCACGACCGAGCGCCGGCAGCACCATGAGATCGAATCAAGAAGAAAATGCGGAGATTAGTGTACAACCTCTTTGGTGGCGCCGATTAGGCCGCAGCTTCATCCGAGGAAACGGTGATGATGATGCTCTTCCGGTGGTGCAAGTGAAGACGGTGGTGTGGGAATGGAGGTGGCGCGAAAGATGAGGGGAACGTCGGGACAGCTCCTTGGAGGTGGAGGACGGGGTGGCTGAACCGGCGGGACGATGAGATCGACGACAGATCCTCATCCGGTACGGTGGATGAGGGACGTCGAGGTGTTGCTGTGGACGACGTCGTCGAGGAAGAGGCTCCGGCTGGTTGGCAGACGGAGCAGGGTGTGGGGTTTCGTCGCGGGTTTTCGCGGCCTCGGTGTACGAATGGGTGGGCGGATGGGATGGCAGTGGGGAACCATGGCTTAGAGGCGCGCTTGTCCGAAATGTGGGGTAAGTTACGAAAGTACCCCCACCGATTTGAGGCGGTTCTTTCGGTTCAGGGGTACCACGGGCATTTCGCGTGTCTGGATTTCACAGGAGGTGGGAGTTTTCGCGCGCGTTGTAATTTCGGAATAGCAAGGTGCGGGTTGAGATGGAGGGAGTTGTCGGAGCACAACGAGACAAAGATATATCTTAAATATTTCGGGCTAACAAGGCACGGGTTGAAATTTCCGGACAAGCCTAACGTGTACTGTCCCAAATCAATGCACCCTACAAATGTCATTCAAAACTTTGAATTCATGCTATGTTCAATTAAAATATTTCGCTACGTGTATAATGCATGCAACCTACTACTCAAATGAACGTTTTAGTGCATTCCAAACGTATATACTACCGCTTCAATATGAACTAAATTTGAATTCGTTTCTCTATTTGAATAAGATCTACAGTAATGATTGTTGTGAAGTCAAAGCATTTGAATTCATTTCCCTGTTTTAATAAGATCTACAATCATCATTATTGTCAAGTTAAACCATCATTTGTGTATTATCTTCACAGCACACCACATGATTAGTCTCGAGTTACATATGAACTATGTGTACTCCTATATGAACTCCAACTAGATTTTTTGAATCCACTTTATTTTGATTTCAAATCAGATTACATTTCTAGCTCTAGCTAGATCTTCATAATCTAAACCATGTCTCATATGTATAATGTGTTTATCACATTATGTATGGTGCCCTGCCCCCTACGCCTACAAGTATTTAGATGTGAGTAGCAAACACCACACATTACCACAAATTCAAATAAAATGTGAGAATGTTCGATATATAGTATTGTTTAGATTGCTTGATATTTAGTTGTAAGCTGCGAACGCCACACATTATCACAAATTCAAATAAAATGTGAGATTGTTTGATGTATAGTATGGTTTAGATTGTTCGGCATTTAGCTGTGAGTTGCAAACGCCATGCATTATCACATTATGGTATAACATGTGCACAGCACGTGTATCACCGCTATATTCATGCATGCAATGTTTAAAACACTATGATCTCCTATTCAAATATATGAATCCGCTTTCATATCAAATTATGATCTTTGTTAGTCTCTTACACCCACACAATCCTCTAACCTTTGTAGCTACCACTAACTTTCTCTCGTGCATGCACATGCCCTCCTCGCCCTCCCCCTCCCTCGGCATTCTATCCACCTGGCACATTCATTTTTTTCTTTAGGTCGTTCTCCCAGAGTCTCCACAACTCCTTTCCGACACACACCAATCGATAAACCTCTCCAGCGGTGCCTGCCTACAACATACAAACACACCTTCAATCTCCTCCTTTATGTGTCCTTGCCTCGTGTCTCTCATACCGTCAGACACACGTGTAAACTCTCGCCCCTCTTTTCATCGCTCTCACAACCGCACACTCCTCCCCCTATCTAGCTAGTAGTTGGGCCTCTCGCACCACCTCCTAGCTCCATTCTCTCTGTCTATCCATCTCGCTGGGCCTTATTTGCCTCTAACAAATGGACGTACACCGATCGATCTCTCGCTATACATATAGCTAGCTAGGTCCTTATAACTCGTTTTTACCCACACGTCAATCTATCTACCTCATTAATTGTGTCTCTCCCTTCCTCCGACAAACAACAATTGATCTACCGATCTAGTTAGGTTTGCTTACCAAACACATGGTTCCCCTTCATAATCCATGGATGCGTCCCGACAGATCTATCACTCACAGGCACACACAGAAACACATCCCCACTCTTATTGATAACATTGCAGTTCCACCCTCAGTTTGTCTAGTAGGCCTCTCTCTCTCTCTCTGTCCCATCATATTTCCCGTCCTTCAGTTATGTATGGATGTCGACCTATCTCCCTCAAGACATAGCTGGGTCTCTCCTTCTCAACACATATACGAGTCGTTCTACCTCTATAGTTAGGCCTCTGCCTACCCCTCCCACCACCCCCTCCCCCCACACACACCGATACATCGTGCGCTCTAGTCATGTCTCCTTGCCACACACAAACTTGACGTGTGCCATCTAACATTCCGGTAGGCTAGTCGCCCTATATCTTTGACTTGTACACACAAACAATTTCGAAGGCTCTCTTCATCGATCTCGCACACACCCACTTGATCCTCTCTTTGACTCTATCGATAGCTATGACCCCTCTCTCTCTTCTCGTGGATTGCCCGACCCTCTATGTATGATATGGATAGGCCTCCATTTCACACGCATTGCATGCAAAATTTTGTTTGAGATGTCATCGACACATATTCCCACAAATAATTCACGAAATCAACCCCCACCCCACCCCCCACCCCAAAACAAAAAACACTCACAAACGCGGTTTGTATCTCTCACACACACCCCACGTAGGTGGGGGACGTGCACGAAGAGAAGAGGTGCATGCACGGCGCATGTACTCCCGTCTATTTCCCAACCACACCCGCGCGGGTACACGGTGGAGCTCATTTCTGTACGAAAAAGGCAGCCCACGTGGTAATTTGGCACGTGTACTGGTTGTCCACTTGGTGGAGGGAGGATCGTCTACCACGGGTGAACAAACAAATTGCGACTTGACGTGTTATGTTAAAAAAAGAGGCAAACCATGTGGGGCCTACCTTAGAGGCAAGGCTCTATACACTGGAGTACTTTTGATGTGTCCCGTCAACTCGCAGAACGAGGAGAAGCTTGCTTAGTACGCCGTCTCCCCCGCCCACGGGTGTGGTGGCTCGCAGGATGATGTGAAGCTTGCTTACCACGCCTTACGCCCGCTCCCTTGCCCACGCGCGCGGTGGCTCACAGCCCGAGGAGAAAATGTTACTACTCCCTCCGTTTACTCCTCGTCCCTACTACCTTGGTTATAGAGATTATAGAATCATATTGTTTGGAATATATATGTCCTTTAGTAGATTTCAATATGAACTACTAGTACATACTCCAAACACTGATGTATATAGACGTATTTTAGAGTGTAGATTCACTCATTTTGCTCCGTATGTAGCACTCTCCCTCGTCCCTCGACCCTCGCCCACGTGGTGGACGTGCAGCAATTCATTCGGTCTCATATAGCCAGAACGATATATACTGCACTACAATTATTGCTCGACTTCCCGAAGAGGCGAAGAGCCAATCGCAAGGTTAATATCTTGGAGATGCGAAGTGCAAGGTTATAGGAGAACGAGTAGTAGGTGCCGCATCATTTATAAATAAAGTTTTTTTTCTTTAGTGGCACGTACGCAATATGATAGGTTCATATGGAGAGAAAAGGACACCGCTCCACTATATATATAGTCATGACAGGCCAGCCTACACGGTTGCTTGCTGGGGTTGCTCTCTTCACACTCTCTCGCACAAAACGACTGTGGCCACATCTCTAACACCCCGGCGGATCACGTCCGCTTGGGGAAGGGGTGGATGCTTAGTGTAGATGCGGTGGCCGTCGCCGACGGCGAAAAACCACTGTCGGCACGTCCCGATCAGGGTCCCCACCGTTCTCTCTTACAAAGCCGGTGAGGTTGCCTTCGTCCCTTGCTCACTGCCGCGACGTGGGCAGTTGCCTCCTCCCGCCGCCCTCCTCAAGGTTGAGCTACGTCCCTCAGATATAACTCCCTTTACAGCCAGCTTGCACCACTGCTCCAGCTGCCCACATCACTCCCTGTGGATATTTCTCTACTTCTTTGCCCCGCACATACCTCTACTGGCTTCTACGTACTGTATTTGTGATGAGTTTATGTCTCATCAACTAGTCCCAGTAATCTTATTCTAATCATGCTTGTTCAATTTATTTGCCACAGGGATGCTCATCTTGATTTTGGTGAAACTACACAAAATGATCTGATGGTCAAAAGGTTGCAAACTTCATTTATTAGGAAGCTCGAATGTTGCCAGCAAATTGAAGCCTGGTCAGGGTTCACGATTCAAGGGCTAGGGACTGCATGGATCGTTTTTTTCTTTAGCTGCCTCTGTTCCAAAATAAGTGTCAACTTTAGTAGTAGTACAACTTTGTACCAAAGTTTGCACAAAGTTGAGAAACTTATTTTGGAACGAAGGGAGTACATATTTGCTATGATCTGTCAATCATTGAGATGCAATAGCATGCATGTTAGTCTCCTTTGTATTTGATGAAATGTTGCAGCGGGTAACCTTGGACGCAAGATACATGTAACAGAAGCTGGAAGCTTCATAGCATTGTACAAATTTATCTCGCTGATAAATTACAGTACGTACTATACTAGTACTTCCTCCGTTCCTAAATATAAGTCTTTGTAGAGATTTCACCATGAACCACATGCGGATCACTGAGCCTGCGTGTTTTTCACTGCTCTTGCACGCCTCCGCTGTAAGAATGGAGAAAATTGTAATCTATAGTAGGTATACCTCCTTTCGCCGAAAGCGTGGGACATCCAGCAGTCCTACGACCTCAGTAATAAAGACTAATGAGCCGTCAAATCACATAGACCCAGCAGTAAGTTGGAAAGACGAAGCAACCATCACTCTTGCGCCAGTGAGAGGTCGCGTCCGCTCTGCCCGGGCATGAATGCGGCACCGATTCTTTGGAGCGGCGCTGACTGTTTCGGGCGGGAAGCGCGCATGGGTGATGGAGGGGCTTTGGGTGGGCCAGGCTGGTCAGGAGCGACCGAGGCAGCTGTCCGCACGTCCCTACCGGACATGCCCGGAAATGAGAGGATACACCGACTCTCGCGGCTAAAATCATACACTACACAACATCTCTCTGTAGGAGTAGGTCGATGTGTCGCTCTCTCTAACACACACATGGTGTTAAACACACACGCACACACACATGCGCACACGCACGCACCTTGGCGCCGTTGCACCTTCTAACGTGACTTATTACACCTAGACGGAGGGAGTAGTAAGTATACGAGATACGGTGGCACACTAACTTAAGTCGAATACAAGTGCCCAAAATTTGTGTGCATGTTATAATAAGGATTCCGGAATGTATAAAAGGTTATTTCCCTCTCGTTGAACATAACGGGAGGGTTGTGTAGCTGGTTAGCCTGTTCGCTCATCAAACTTGAGGTCTCGTGTTCGATAACTACACTTGAGCATAATTTGTGCCAGGAGGATCCTTTGACTGGTCAAAATGTTTTCTAGGGTTTGCACGCTTCACAGTCTCTCTCCAGTATATATATACACGCTGGAGCCTTAGCGCTTGTAGTTGCTCTCTTCACACTCTCTCGCCCTCTCCCACTGGAGCCTCAGCGCTTGTAGTTGCTCTCTTCGCACTCTCTCGCCCTCTCCAGATCTAAACAAGACTTCATTGGCCTCTCTCTCCCCTCACTGCTGCTCAAAGAGCCGGCAGGATCCGTCCGCCGGGAAGGGGAGGAGGCTTAACGCTGTCGCCGTCGGTGAGGGACTACTGGCGCAGCTGTTCACTTTCCACCCAGCGGCGGTGCGGGAGGGCCTCCGACCCCTTCTTCTTCGCTGTCGTCCTGTCGCTCTCCGAACCACGCCCCAAGAACCTTAAGGTATAATTTACTTACTCCACATGCATTGCTCTAGCTGCATGTATACCATGAATCTAGGACACGGTTCAAAGAGGAAAGGAGTGGGAAAAGTTGTATATAGCATGAATCTCGGACGTGGTTCAAAGAGGAAATGAAGGGGGAAAGTTGTATAGCATTAATCTAGGGCGTGGTTCAAAGAGGAAAGGAATGGGGGAAAGTAGTGGGGAAAGTTGTATCGCATAAATCTAGGACGTGGTTCAAAAAGGAAAGGAAGGGGCGAAAGTACTAGTTCAAAAAGGAAAGGAAGGGACAAGGCTGTAGAGTTTGAGCAGGACTAGATTTGCTGCGCTCACATAGGGAAAGGCGTCTGATAAGAAAAGTGGGACCAACACGGACTGACACGGAGTTTTTTTAGTCCCTACACCAAAATTTCCCTGTAAACAAACACCCTCCAATAATGCCGCTGCAAAATTGATGCAATGCCATAGTTAAAAGCAAATTACATGTTTAACGAATTTTATTGTTAATATAATCTCTATGTTAATATTAATCAATGCCACAGTTTGAGAAATGCTACTGTCTTGATTTCTTTCCCATTTAGATAAGGTAGATGCTTCTTTTTGTTGGCTTCTGTGTCATCCACCGTTATTGACCACTAATTGTTTCCTTTGCACCTTTGTGTAAACAGGGTTATCTGCTTCACCTCGTTGCCATTGTGACCTTTTGTTGCACTGCACAAAACACTTTTGTTTTAAGAGTGTTTTGTGCAGTTCAACCAAAATGTCACACCGACAACGTTGCTTGATTGCTTGATCTTAGTGGAACTACACAAGAGGAGATCTTACTTCCTATCTGTTAAGGTGAATTTGGTTCAGATCTTCCTCTTGTGAGTTGTTTGAATTCCGCATCATGAGAGGTCAGTACTAGCCTTCTTTCACATGATTCTGCAGTGTGCATTCATATGTTGTGCTACTTGTACTATAATGTTGCTTGATTTTAGTGAACTGCACAAATGGAGACAGGACTTCCAATCTGTATGTGCACCATGATATCCCATTGAGGTAAGATAAGGATATTTCACAATTGCTGGCCTGTATTTTGCCACTTTCATCAGAAAATTAAGTTTAGTACTATACTTGTGCTCCCTAATTGACATGCCAGATCTTACATTGAAGGCGAAGCTTGTTTGTTATTGAACCAAGTGATGAAGGGGAAGAACAAGGGGAAGAAAAACAAAAATCAACTCCCGGTGCTGTAATGAAGCACTGGAACTGTGATGGCACAAGTAATGATATAGTTTTGCATCTTAATTTATTGCTATGGCTGGAACGAGCAATTGTTTTGCCACTGATTTGATGCCACTCTTAATGTAATATGTAATTATCTCTACTTGTGCAAACATGGATCTTCTTTGAAGATATCATATATTTTAGTGGAACTGCACAAGAAGATGTTGGGAACATTAAACTAATCGAGGAGTATATAGTAAGCTTGGCCACCACTGTAGATGCTTCATCTGTATGCTCTACACAATAAGCCTCCTGACAATGGTTGGTACTCGCCCACTGATCTCATCCATATGATTGAGCTTTGTCATCTCTATTGGTGTTGTGCTAATGTTTAGATACTGTCATGAAAAAGTGGTATTGTCCTCGAGAAGTGCTTCATCTGTGCTGTTTTAAATATTTCCTTTCCTTTTTTTCGAGCAAACAGTGATGCTAGCATTTAGTAGTCCTCTTGTCGTTGCACAACATGATTATCTTCCTCTGAAGAAGAATATGGAGTACGGGAAGTGAATAGTTCTGATTATGCCAGGATGAAGAAGCCCTGTCTATCTTATCATCAGAAGGAGCAGTTGAAGGATGCTTACATTACTCCCCATAAGACCAAACTAACTTCAGCTCAGAAGGACTGACAAAATCTCCATTTTTTGCTGTTGTTCTATGATTCTTTCTGGTGAGTTCCATTTTTCTAAAAGTGTGCTCTACATGGACCATGTATGTGCCTGTTGAAACTGTCAATTCATAGTACAGTTTTCTCTATACTAATCACCTTTTTGTATTTGTGCAAACAGGGGTGCTCAGCTTGATTTCAATGGGCACTGCACAAAATGTTCATGAATACATAGAATCATTCATTTCCACCACAAGAAAGGAGGTGCCGATAAGTTCAAGGCATTGCAACATATAAGGGCGAGATCATACAAGCTACGCGCGAATTTGGTTGATTTTGGTGGAACTGCACAAAAAGAACAACTGGTTTATTTAGCACGAGGTGCTATGTCAATGTTCGGACTGATGGCAAACCCTGTCCATTCCACAATCGCAGGCATTTTATAGTTTGGAATGGGACAACCTTGTCAAATTTTGCTCATTGATTTTAGCAAGACATGCGTTTGATATTTTCGAATGGGACGCCCTTGGCTGTCAGCAGCGTCGATCAATTTTTTCTTTATTCTTTAGTTGTGAAGTAAATATTGCCTCTGACATGTGAGTCGCTGAGATGCATAATCATCGATTGTTCTGAATGTTCTCTATGGATTGCCAGGCCTGTGTGTTTGATTGCAATGTACAGAAACGCTAAAAAGCTGCTCAAACTCTTTGTACTCCTTCTGTTCCTTTTTACTTCGCACATATGTAAGTGCATACTTTTTTGTATAAGATTGGTCAAAGTAGAGATACTTTGACTGCAGACAAAACTTGTATGCAGACTAGAAAGGACCGGAGGTAGTACATGTGAAACTGCTGCGAATGAGGTGATCACCCTGGGAATAATGCTAGTACGTATTGTTTTGCATGTTCATCCAATGCCAGTTATAATGGAATTCGAACTAATCGAAATAAATTCATTCATACATGGTCGGATTTCATATAAACATGCCAGATTTCATTACATTTCAACTATAAAGGGGTGCGCTGGATGTATAATTAATTAACCGGCCTAGCTTGTCATAGCGATTAGGGCAACTAGGAGCCCAATGATCAGGATCACCACATGACAAACACCTTTCTTCTTGTCATTCTTCTTCTTGAAGTTCGTGTGTTGCACAGCCTTGTTCTTCCCATCAAACTTTGCTTTACCATCAAACTTGCCCTTGTTATTGAACTTGTGGGGCTGGAAGTTCCTCTGTACCATATTGGCACTAGATCCTCCCTCAATTCCTCAAGCATGTGTGTCCTTTGCTCTCGCCTTTTCTTCCACATCAAGAGTGCCAATGAGATCCATGAAGGAGGAAGCTTGGTGACGAAGGAGGTATAATTAATTAATCGAAGCTACCCACCTGTGTCCCGCTGAGCCGAACTGAAGCTTCAGTGACTTAAATGCAGGTGCAGTTGCGTAACTAACATGTGGCGTGTTGGGCCCACGTGTCAGTCAGCCAACTGCACTAGCAGTTAAGTAGAAGCAGCGTTATTCTCCAGCAGAACTCCCCGACTCCACGTCACCGCCAAGAAGCTAACCAGCCGTCAATGGTCAACCCGCCTAGCTTGGCTTCAACAGGAAGGTAGCAGCGGTGGCCTTACTTGGACCCGAGCGGCGACGACCTACCGTGTTCTACTCTTCCTCGTTTTCTGTGTGGCGTCGCCTCGTTGGCAGCGGGGCAGGGCCTCGGCGGAGCCGGCGATGTCCTCTGTCTCGTTGTTGGCGGGCGGCGCCTCAGCGGAGCGGCGGAAATCCTCCCCCGCGTTGTCGGCAGCGTGGGGCCTTGGCTAAGCCGGCGATGTCCTCTGCCTCGTTGTTGGCGGGGCGGAGCCGGCGGTGTCCTCTGCCTCATTGTTGGCGCCGCGGGGCCTCTGCGGAGTAGGGCCTCGTCGACGTCAACGGAGCGGGGACTCGTCGGAGCCGGCATTCTCCTCGGCCTCTTCCTCGGTCTTGCTAAACAACGCCTCGCCCGCTTCATCGCCCTCTTTGCTAGCCTCTTTGTAGGCGGCCGCAGCCTCCGCCACCTGCATGCGGTACCGCCAGTGCTCGAGGCGGCCCTTGCGGGCGGAGCAGTATGAGTCGAGCAGCGGCTCCTGCTTCGCCCGCTCTGCGGCGATCTGCTCCTCCACCTGTAGGTGCTCCTGGAGGAGATGGTGGTTGTAGGCGGCGTCGGCCTGCGCCTCCCGGAACTGCTCCTGATGCATCTGCCTCACACTGTCCATATATAGGGCACGGGCCTCACTAATGGTCAGGGTGCAATGCACCGGCGAGGATGGCGCGGAGGAGGGGGTTGGCGCCGGATCGTCGACTACCATGTTCTCCATCTGGACGTCGTCATCCTCCGGCTGCCTGCCGGCCAGCCGGTCGGTAGCAATGGCTGCCATCTCCTTGTGGTCTGTCGTCCGCCCGTCCCGAAGAGCGCTGGAGCGCGAGGAAGCCATGGTGGGCAGTAGTGGTGTGGACAGGAGAAAGGGAACGGATGCGGATGACTGCGGCTATGGCCGGCGCAGCAGTTTATATAGCAATGGTGGGCGGGCGGAGGGACAGACGTGTGGCGCCGGAGTAGCCGCCTCGGCAACCGCGTATCATTAATGTGGGCGGCAGATGGACGAACGGACGACACTTGTGTCGTTTGAAGGTGGAGCAATCGCCTGCACCGGTAAGCGGGGCGGGCAGCGCTGACTGTTTCAGGCGGAAAGCGCGCGCGAGCGAGGAGATGACTTTACTTGGAGAGGATGACAATGGGGACCCACCAGGTCCATAGCCTCACGTACGCAAGTGCCTCCTTATATATATATATATATATGTATGTATGTATGTATGTATAAAACTATACTCCCTCCGTCTAGGTGAATAAGTCGTATTAGAAGGTGCATCACGACCTAGGTGCAAGAAGATTGGTGGAAAAGAAGAATATTTCTCTCTTCTAAACATAACATTAAATCACAGCAGTTAAGAGGATGCCTTATTAGCTACCCATGCAGGCCATCGTAATTCATAGCATGCAAAGCACTTTTATTTCTTGCCTAATAACCACATGGACGTGCTGCATGCATTGGTCCTTGCCCAAGAAAAAAAAAGGGAGGAAAGGGGTTTCCACGGGAGACAATGAGGCAGAGGTGGAAGCGCTCGCTGGAGTAATTTATTTTGCTTTCCCCTGGTTTCCTGACATCATGGTCCCACACCATTGTCAACCTATGTAGTAGTCAATAAACTAGAGAATTGCACAAGAAGCGGCCGACAGCTGGGACCAAGCAGCTCGAGTAGTATTTGTGTTTTTGAGGTGTGAGCACTGCAGAGTTTTTCGATGTTTAACCCAGATATTAATTTTTCTCCTCTGAACAACCACGAAAACATCGCTGCAGGTATTAACTAGGCGAGTTGTGGCCCGTCTAGCCCAGGCCAGATATCCAGCCCAGATATTAATTTTTTTCAAGCTGAAAATGGCTAGCCTAGCTATACTTTTTTTAGGAATACCCAGGCAAGGTCAAGTTGTTATTCTCCGCCCCGCTGGGCTGCAAATCTTTCCTAGGAGGGATGCATTAGGCTTAACAAGAAAATGGGCTTTAAGAAATAATAAATGGGATGTAATTATAAAAACTGGGCAGTAACTATAAAAATGCACCAAACACGTGATTACTTTATAAAATAGTATTTTTGGATATTGAAAATTTTAATTTCATTAATTGTTGCGAGCGCAATGTTTAGTTGGATTTTTATGTAATATAAATTTATTTAATCTCACTAGAAATTTCGGGATAAAATTATTTCAGATCCCATCAAAATGTGGGAAATTTTATTGAATTCTGTTTTGAACGGTTGGTTGAAATGGGCTGTAGTAAATTCCATTAGAATTCAAAAATGGGCTACACATTCTTACAAATCTCAAATGGGCTATAAGTTCTCTGCCACACACTTCTGGCCTTACTAAGTTCGTGTCCCCTAAAAAACAGAGTTGACGCGTATGCAAGGCTTTGTCAACTTATAGTCAACACACGGTTCTAGCAGCAGTGGCCGTTGGATGTCCATCCAACGGATACCGTGCTTCTTCTTCAATCTCAGATATTCTAGCTTCACCCACCCAAAAAATGATTCCTCCCCCTGACATCTGGGGCGCACCGTTTCAGAAGCTGGCCTGTGGGCCTACTTAGTTGACGTACCAAGGGCTTTGTCAACTTAGTCAATATAAACGATTCTAGCTGAAGTGACCGTACGATGTCCATCCAATGGTTGTAGTGCTTCTTCAACCTCTGGTCTTCTTGCTCTAGCCGCCCAAAGCAGCGCCGGTCGTGCAACCTGCTCCTGCCTCCAGTGGCCGGCTGTGCTGCCGCGGAGGCCTCACCGCCCCCTACTATTCCCACCGCTGGCCAGGCCCTGCGGCGACGGCAGCATCACACCGCAGCCGAACAAGTGAACCCTCATACTCCTCTCCGTGCGGGCATCCACTACCGTGTCTTCACCGGCTCTGTGCCGTCCCCTTCCTAGGCCTCACCGTCGTCCACCGCCCTGGTGCTCTCAGCGCGGCGTGGTCAACATGGTCAAGGAACGACTTCCATCGGACGTGGACTATACATGGAGAGGCTGACAACTGGCTCCACAGCGACAGCAAGGAAGTGCCTCCTTATTTCGCGGAAAATAATGATTCCTCCACCTTACAGCAGGGACCCACCGGACGGGCCACCGTATTTCGCGAAAAAAAGGTTTCCCCCTGACTGCTGGGACCCACCAGCTACACCTTCGCACGCAAGGAAGTGCGTTCGGGCAAAAAAAACGGTTCGCCCCCCTGACTGCTGGGACCCACCAGCTACATCTTCGCACGCAAGGAAGTGCGTCCGGGCAAAAAAAAGAAAACCAAAACGATTCGCCCCCCAGACTGCTGGGACCCACCGGCCCCCCGACTGCTGGGACCCACCAGCTACATCTTCGCATGCAAGGAAGTGCATCCGGGCAAAAAAAACGATTCGCCCCCTGACTGCTGGGACCCACCAGCTACATCTTCGCAGGCAAGGAAGTGCCTGACAGTCGAGATCCACCTGGTCGAAGCGTACGTAGCGTTGTCATTCTGGTCGCAAACGTGTACGTACATAGTGGTCGATGTAGAGGCGCGCACGTGTCGTAGTAGAGGCGCGCACGTGTTATAGTAGAGGCACGCACGTAGCATGTACACGTACGTATAGCGGCCAGGGTGCAAGAAAGAAAATACGGCCACGTATGTGTACATACGGGCGGGGTCTCGAACGCCTACTCGCGCATACGTACGGCGAGGGCTCATGTACCTGGCTGGGTCGGAACGGAGAAACAATGTCGTCGTCGTGTTCATGGGTCGGAACGGGATGCGTGGTCGTGTTCATCAGGAGGGCTTGGACGGAAGAGGCGATGGAAACGAGGCCTGGCGTACCGAACAACGGAGGAAACGGACCTGCTACGATCGAAACGGGGGTCCTGTTGATCGGGAGGGGTGTGGCGTAGCACAAAACGGAGGAAACGCACCTCCTACGGTCGAAACGGGGGTCCTGTTGATCGGGAGGGGTGTGGCGTACCGCAAAACGGAGGAAACGGACCTCCTATGGTCGAAACGGGGTCCTGTTGATCGGGAGGGGTGTGCCGTACTACAAAACGGAGGAAACGGACTTGTGTTGGAGCGCTACGATCGAAACAGGGGTCCTATTCATCGGGAGGGGTGTGGCGTACCGCAAAACGGGACTCCACGGGATACTGTTCATCTCCACCGTCGACCCCCTCCAGCCTCCATGAGCTACTGTTCATCCACCGTCGACCTCCTCCAGCCTCCACGGGCTCCTGTTCATCCAGTCTCCACCGCGCGCTACTCCACCGGCTCCTGTTCAACCACCCCTCCATCGTCTACTGTTCATCCAGCCCTCCACACCATAGGGTCCTGTTCAACCACCCCTCCACGGGCACCCCTCCATCGTCTACTGTTCATCCTGCCCTCCACGGGGTGGTCCTGTTCATCCAGCCCTCCACGGGGTCCTGTTCATCGAGCCCAACCGGCTCGATCGATCGGGGTCCTGTTCATCCAGAGGCAACACCACGGGGTCTTGTTCATCCACCCCCACTGGGAACTATTCATCCAAACCCCCACCCCCCCCCCCCACAACGCTCACTGTTCATCCAGAGGCAGCATCGATCGGCTTCAGTTAGCAGCAGTAGCCAAGGAATCGCTCGATCGGGTTCAGTTAAGAGCCATCGATCGATCGCTCGGGTTCAGTAACGCGTAGCCGCAGTGCAATCGCTCGGGTTCAGTTAGAGCCCAACGCCTCGCTCGGGTTCAGTTAGAGCCAACGCCTCGCACACGCGCGCGTACGTGTACGAGAGAAACGCGCATCGCTCAGCCCCTGACCTCCCACCGTAACCGGGAACTCCCCGAAATTTTCCTCCCCCTCGCTTCTACCATGGTTTTTTCCGTCATGGACGGCCCAAAGAATGTCATGCAGCTGCGTCTCCGGCCCGCCCAGGACGAAAAGCCCATTTCTTGTCATGAGTTCTTGTCATAGAAGTATGAGCCCATCACATCTATGATGATACCGGGTTTTGTCCCAACTATCGTCATAGAAGTGTCATATGTATGACAGAAAAAAATTTCGTTCGGCCCAAAATGTCACGGATGTGTCTTTTTTGTAGTGGTGTGATAGACACTAATGGCGCACCACGCCCATGGTGCGCTACTACTAACATTTTTTCCAAATATACTAATGGCGCATCAGGGCACAATGCGCCATTACTAGTTTTAACTAGTAATGGCGCACCACTCACCCGTGCGCCACTACTATCATTTTTTTTGCAAAACTACTAATTGCGCACCACCAGCTGGTGCGCCATTAGTAACCAGGGTTACTAATGGCGCATTTGTAGGTGGTGCGCCATTACAAAGAACTCCATTTACGAAAAATAAGGGCAAGAAGATTGTGAACAGATAGCTAGCTAAGATCGATTGTATTTAAATTGTAGCCTTCATTTCTCGATTGTATTTTGACATATTGAAATGATATTTCTTCTGTTCTAGTGTCCTCATGAATATTTATTTATGTTTATTATGGTATTGAATTTCTAATTCACAAAAAGTATTGAATTTGTTAATATTTTTTGAACTCATGAATATTTTTAAATTTAATTCATGTGCACTTTTTGAATTCATGAATATTTTTTCAAATTTGATGATATTTTTTCATATTCAATCCCCCTCGCCGCCGAGCACCCCTCCATCTCGATCGCTATCCCCCCTCACCGCCGAGCACCCCCCGCACCCACCCCCGCTCCACCGCCGCCGACGACCCGCCACACCCTCCCCCGCCCCACCGCCGCCGCCGACCCCCCGCACCCTCCCCCGCACCACCGCCGCCGCCGACCCCCCGGACCCTCCCCTGTCTCCTCGCTCTTTTCCCCCAAACGGAATCGGCCGAGCACACCACCCACCCCCTCCCTCCCCCCCCCCCCGAGCGAGACCTAGGGTTCAAGACACCACTGCCGGCCCTCCGGTAGGCAACAAAAAATCCTAAAAAATACTAATGGCGCACCGCTAGGGGATGCGCCATTGCTATCCAAAAAAAGATTACTAATGGCGCACCTCCAGGAGGTGCGCCATTGCTATCAAAATAAAGTTACTAATGGCGCACCGCTAGGTGGTGCGCCATTGCTATCCCTCCCCCCACTAAAATCCCCAATCCCCTATTCCCAATCTCACATCTCTCTCAGCCACGACCCACTGCGCCGCCGCCCCTATGTGCGCCGCCGCCCCCGCGCCGCCGCCCGCTCGCCCCCGCCGCCTCCCTCTCCCCATCCTCCCCTTCCTCCCCCTTCTGCCCCGACCCCACCCTGATGCGTCTCCGTCTCCACGCCATCGAGCACCGAAGCAGGCTGGAGAAGTCCTTCTTCCACCTCGGATTCCACCGCCTCTCCTATAAGCCCGGTCGGTCTACTGCTCCTATTCCACCGTCGGGCCTTCGTGTGCCTCCGCAGTGAGCTCCCCTCGCTTCCCCTCTTCCGCCTCTCCTTCTGTTTTTTACATTTGCCATGTTTTTAGCTAAGAGCAATCCTACATTTGGCATGTGACCATGGTCCCAAGATTTGCCATAGCAAAATATTGTAGCTGTGTAAACAAAAAAAAGTATGATAGCTCAAAAAATGAGATCTGAACCTACTACACAAAAATTCAGTCATGTATCAAGGCGGCAAAATGTTTGTTTGTTCTATAAAATAGCATGGCAAATTTTTATCTAAGAGTTTGTTCTATTTGTATTTATCTAAGGATTAGCATGGCAATTTTCTACATGGCACAATCTTCCAGCATGGCACAATCTTGTGCTACTACTGCTGCGTTGCTGCTCCTGCCGCTACTAGGCTCCTTGCATTGCTGCTGCTTTGCTCACTGCTCCCGCTGCCTAGCTTCAACGCCGCCCCCTCCCGGGCTCCGCCGCCCCCTCCATCTGCCCGTTACAACCCATGGTTGTCATGCTTTGTCGCTTGGTGTCCTCGAGCTGCTTTGTCTTGTGTTTTGCTGCCCCCGAATGGATAGTTTGCTAGGTTTGGGGACTGCTCTAGGGTATTTAGGCCTCGTGTTTTTGCTCTTCTGTGTGTAGTTTGGCGTGGTTGTTGCTCTGCAAATAGTTCAGAGATAGCTGGGTTTGTTTTGTGTCATGGCTCATATGTCTTTCTGGTTTTGCAGTGCTGCCTCATATGTTTGTTTTTTTGAATTATTTTTTGTAGTTCAGAGCTAGTGGCAAGTTTAATCTTGTGGTGTAGCTGCCCTTCTGCTGTAGTGTCTTTTCCATGAGTTGGTTTACGTACCTTGTATCTTGTGCCCAAACCTGCAAGTAGAAGGATCATCAAACCAAGAAACCTTTTGATGCATGATTCCCAAAATGTAGAATGATTTTGAAGTTGCTGTGGTGGATGCCTATATACTAGGACATCAGAATGTTGAATCATGGGAAAATAATTCCATTGTTAGTGATCAGTGGGCACTAATTATATCATCCTAGTATTTCACTTGTGATGATGTTGTACTTGTGATGATGCTAGTTGTGATCTTCTGAAATGACCCATTGGCGACTTCATTACACGGGGATAATGATTTTGTAGGTACCCCGAGAGGACCTTGAGTTTGCTGGAATGTCGATTAACTTCCGTTCCGGCAAATTCGGGTACTCCATAATGTCCTATTTTCAGCAAAGGTCATGCTGAAATTTTCCGTGAATTTTAGCATGACTTTGCTAAAAATAGGACATATGGGGTACTTGCGACTAATGCATGGGCCGGGGTATCTTAGTACTTAATTAAGTAGGATCAACTACCTCTTGTGTTATACAGATAGAAGTGTGATATCAGCTCATAGTTATTACTAATGTCAGTTGCTCGTCATCGATAAACCCTAATCTGGTAGGATGACCTATTAAAAAAGCCAATACCATATATTCTATTTGGATGGCCCTGCTAACCCTTGACCATAAATACTTGAGATGGATGTAGCAGGCTTAAATAAAGAAATGTTTTTTAGGCCAACTCCACTAGGCCTGGCTGAAAATGCACAAGTGTGCATGACTAACAAAATTCTATTATAAAGATAAACATGAAAGAGGAACCACTCATCCTAACAATTTGCTCTCAAAATTACCACTTCACTTCTTACTACTGAAAATCTTAGACCATCTCCATTCACCAATAGCTCAAACCAGTTCGAAGGGCGTGTTTTCACAAACACTATGGATTATCTTATTGGACCCAACGCAAGAGATGATGTAGTTTTGAATTATATACATAGTTAATTATTAACTAATTTATATTGTTCATTTCAAAATAGTTGACAGCTTATTTCCATTGACAGCTTATGTTCATTCTTCAAAGAATGTGCGGGAGATGGTAGACAAAACCCCCTACACCGATGGCTCCGAATTAACATACAAGGAGAAAAATCATCTCGTTGGATTTTGTACTGACATTGAGAATTACAATATCTACAATCAAACTCCTCAAAATTATGGTCAATACGTGCCACTAGTGCATGTGTTGAACTACGGTAAATACCATGGAGATACCCTGGTAAGATTTTTTACTATTACGACATCCGTGCATCTTTTGCATACTTCTAAAACTAGTACATCATTGCTAATTATGAAGTTATTACTATGTTTTTCAATAGATAATCCTAGAGAATTGTGCGCCTCATTTGATGTATCAGAAAGGTAGCCTTAATGTTTTGAACATACAGCCAGGTCATCCTACGAATCTCAACTGGCCATACCAGATTTCTAAAAGAAGTGGAGACATGCAAATCAAAGGATGGAAAAAATGTATGGACAGTCATCAGGAGGTTCTTGGAAGCAAAGGGAAGCGAAGCGCAAGAATTGGAGACAAGATGATATCCATTCTCCATAATGGAGAGTTAGGGTCTATTTTGTTTTATGCTATTTTACCTTAAATAGGGTATTTAGGTCATGTTTAGGCATAGCAGTAGCAGTAGCACGGAGATAAGAGAGGACACATCTCTCAATTATCTCCAAATGCAGCATTACTTTCGACAAACTCGCTACTCGCGGTCTCGAGACTTGTAATGTTCTAACTTTGTTCAGTATTTTAAATTCGGAGATTAATATGATGAATTGTATTGGGAGACTAATCTTCTATTGTATTCGATAAATCTGTTGTTTATATGTTGTGTTCTCTATATTCTGTGCAGTAATATGTTTTGTAACCTGTGAAAATATTAGAAAAGAAAAAATATAATCCCTAATATTCATACTAGTGGTGCACCACTCATCACTTTAGTGGCGCACTGCAAAAAGCACACTAGTGGCGCATCATCAACTAGTGCGCCATTAGTAAGCCAGAGCACATGGGTAAATATGGCCCCCTGGGAGGCATACTAATGGCGCACCGTGGGATATACTAATGGCGCACTACGTGGTGCGCCATTAGTAAAAAAATCTAATGGCGTGATGCTAGTGGCGCACCTGTAGTGTGCCATTAGTTGCCAAAATAGGTGTGCCACTAGCAGGCCTTTTCCTAGTAGTGTCGAGATATAAGTATAATGGTATTTACTTTAGCTAGTGATTTACGTGGCCATGTTAACGTGGTTGTGTAAAAAAATGTCACTTCCTACTCGTGATTTGCGTTGTATAATTACAAGCAAGATGCTCGTGCAGTGCACGGAACATCAATATGCATTTTTTTTATACAAAACACATGTTGTGATTTACCCATGCAGGAGTAATCCTATGTGTAAAAACTAATGATATTTCGAGAATTTTATCGGAAAACTGGTATCTCGAGAATGTCATCGGAAAAATGAAACATGAGAGATAGATGAGGAGGAGTGGAGCGTGGTGGTGACTAGTGGCCGGAATGGGTGAAGGCATGGGGATGGACGGCGCTGGCAGGCGGTAGCGGCCACCATCCTAGATTGTTTTGGAGACTTTCTTTTTTAATTACTCAGCATTGAGGTATGGGAGATAGGGATGTGGAGAGAGGTGCGGCTATCTTTTGTAAAATTCTCATAGTTTGCTTTCTATCCGTCAGATATAGATGAGACGGTCTATATTACAAGATGGCAGGCACACCATCATTGCCAACTCGGTTTTTTATAAGGGTACAAATGATAAATTTGCTAACTACTAAAGTAAAGTGGAATTTGTCCATGTTATACAAGTAAATTAAGGTGATTGTTTATCATACGGGTAAGGGTGGATGAAGGTGGTAGGAACAAATGCTCCGCCTAGAGCATGTGTGTGTGAGATGGAGTTTGTGTGTGTGTGTGTGAGAGAGAGAGAGAGATGGAGTCTTAGTGTGTGTGTGCGTGTGTGTGATGGAGTCTTACTCTGTGTGTGTGTGTTTGTGTGTGGGGGGTGGTGGGTGGGTGCGTGCGTGCGTGCATGTGTGTGTGTGTTTGTTTGTGTGTGTGTCGCGGGGTCCTTGGTGGCGGATGTAATTTAAGTTTGCATGGCTTCATCATAGAGAGGTGATCTGTATGGCAGAGGCCACCAACGATGGGGTGCGAGAGAGAAAATGCCCATAGAGAGGGAACAGAAGGTGTGTGTGCGTGAGAGTAGTCGACATTGAGAGAACGTGTTTGTTTGAGATTCACCAAGGAAGACTACTATATATCAATGGTGCATGTAGGCAGGAATTAAACGAAGGGATGGTCTTATTGGTTTCGGGGATATAGGGGAAGAGTGAGAGGGGGGTAGCTACAAGGAGATTGTTAAGTGTGAGTGTGTGTTTTACCCATCCAGGCGGAAGTTATGTGCACACAAGAAGAGAACGATTCGATGCGGCGTTAGGGTTGAGGGTAATTAACTACGTATGGAGACATAGAGACCTTCAACATGCATGTGTGAGAGGTATACATGTATACATGGGATGTGTGTGTGTGCGCGCGCGCACATGATCGGGATAAAAGAAAGAAGACATAAGTCATAAGCTAAGATCAACGACATGGGAGAGACGGATCGGTATGACAATATGCATGCATGCGAGAATGCAGGGAAGAAGGCCCGACAATTGAGCATGTGTTTTTGTCTTTAAGAGATAGTGGCGTGGGTTGGAGCATGCATTTATGGCGAGCAGAGGGAGTGAGGCACAACGATTGTGCAAAAGAGATCAACCTATAAATGAAAGAAGGGTGATGGAGAAACAGATAAATGGAAAGATAAAGATGCTAGCTAGTGTGCATTTGAGATAGGAGTCGAGTGGATCAGAATGCTGAGTTATGGGTGTGGGTGTGAGAGAGATGAAGAAAGGGTGCATGTGACTCACATACAAACAAATATCAGAGAGAAATGAGATCCCGAGAGACGGAGTTTTGTGTCTGCGAGAGAGTAAGATATTTCAAAATGAGAGTGATAGCTAGAGAAACATATGGGGGAACACAAGATATCTCTAGGGAGAGAGAGTAGTGTGAGCGACATACAAGAGAACAATGGAGAAATATGAGACCCTGGGAGATAGAGTTTAAGAGGAAGAGTCGTAGGTTCTCATACCTAAGGAGCGAAAGACATCTCTCTATGAGGGGTGTGCGGGTGGCACACAGGGGAATAGTAGAGAGAAATGAGACCCCGGAAGACAAAGTTTTGTGTTTGTGTGAGAGAAAGAGATTCCACACATAGCAGGGAGCGAGATATACTTAGAGAGAGAGATAGAGTGATTAAGGTCGAGGGATAGAGGACCGTCAGTGCGTTACGAAGATAAAAATCATTGTCGACATACCGGTAGCACGAGAGATACCCGAGAGACGATGAACGTGTATAGGTCTAGAGAGATAGTCCTATATAAGCATGAGTGATAGTTATATGAGATGAATATCTGGATTAAATGGGATTCAAATATTTAAACTGGAGATCACGACATCGATAATATCATAACGCAAATTGGTGTATCAAACATGCATATTCATTTGAATTTGGGGACACATGTAATGTTATATAGTTTATCAATATTGGTGATCCATAGATTCTTTAATTAGAAACAATGCATTGTTTGTATGCAATTAATGTCTAAACGGGATTACACTATATGTTGTGTGTGTGAAACACATTATACATGTTTGAGAAGTAAAAAAACCCGCATGAAACACACATTAATTGCAGACAGTTAGCGAGGAATGCATACATTGGATTTCAACATAAAGTGGTTTCAAATATTTGAAAATCCAAATTGATGGATACAACCTTATGAATCTGAGATCATGCCATTTGTAAACCATATTTATGTATAAAGGGTGTTGTGCTTTTGAAAGTATATATAAAAAAATGATGTATATAGAATTTTATTCCAATCAAAAATGGATCCTGCCAGAAAAAAATAAAATACAAATGGGATTCAAATTGAGTTGGCACGGTAAACGTGCACTCTGCAAAATTTGAACGAAGCGGGGCAAGTCACAGTAACCGCCCGAAACCAAATTCTGCGAGATGGAAATTACTACTGCCTATCCCTGCCACGCAAAGCCTATGTCCCCGATTTCTATAGGTTTCAATAGGGGTAGGTTTGTAATTTCACTCAAACTTGACATAACCGCCTCTCACCAGGATTCATACACGATGGGCGCCAAAACACAGTGTGTCCTCGGCCAAAATCGACTCCCTCCCCGATTCATACACGGTGGGCGCCAAAAACAAACTCTCGTTGGCAAATATTTGGTGTATGCGAGATTACCGTCCTATCCCCAACCGACTAATATTGCTGTGATGTAGGAAATTTGAAACGGGGGCTATGTTTGTGATTTCCTCGCATTTGAGACAAGCGCGCCCTGAAGACATGGTTCCCCCCTTCCTCTCCACCTCCATTTCCCCATTCGTACTCTGTGGGCGCCAAAACACACTCACCACCCCAGCCTCCTCCGTCCGCCACCCCATCCACCGGCGTCCTCCTCCACCATGTCGGAGCTGATACCCCGACGCCCCCGTCCATTGCAAGAGATCGACCACTTTCATGCACGGCTTCGGACCGGGATCCTTGCATCCCGTCCTCTCGCTTCATCCCCGTCGTCGTCCACCGCACCCCGCCGCCACCGTCTACCCTCCTAGATCTACTTCCACGCCACCGAGAGCCATCGCTACCGCACCACCGTCAAATTCTCAGCAGATGCATACACGGCGCCGCACTAGAGGTGGTACTCTTTCGTATCTGCTCAACTTATTTATTGCAACAAGAAAGTAGATCGCCACTGCTTTACTCAGATTTCTTGTCCATCACTTACTTGCTAGTTGAAAGCAAACATTGGTTGCGAAGTTGCCTTTGTCCGGTTTGCACCTTCAGATCCGCCATGGCACGCTCAACACTATACTCCCAATGCTTATGGTTTTCCCCTTTTATATTCCACACTAGTTAAATCACAGTAGACTAAATTTCAATATTGGGTCAGTCGATTTTTCAGAGCTCGCCGGAGTTCGCCGATGCGAACGAAGGGGCTCGGGTGGGGACTTTGGTTGTGGGGGCGGTGGTGGGGCCTCGCCGAACAAAGAAAACTCGACGCGGGTGGGGGCGGGGGTGGGGGGTGGGGTGGCCGAGGAACACAGGCGGTGGGGGCCGGTGGTCCGGCCGGCGGCCCGTGTAGTGTTCTGTATGGGAAGAATCAAAGACGAGGAAGAAGAAGGGTTAGGAGACGTAGGATCTTCATCCAACCGCCTGAAATGGTCGACTGACCCAAATGACAAAAGTCACGCGACTTGCATGCAGACATGCCTTTATATTCAGTACCATCATCGTACCTGCTTAGCACTTCTCCTGAATCCATCAAGCTAAACAACATGCCACTCATAATTCCAGACTTGTTGCTCAAGTACGAATCTGATATGATGCTGATATTACTAAAACAGATAACATTTAATTTGTCAGCTAATGTTCCTACTTTACTTTTGAAAAAGCACGTGCACCACATATAGAGAGACAGCAGGGAGTTGCTTTCTTAATGCGCTTTGGTTCATCATGTGTGGGCACTATGCGACGAACATTTTATTATCCAAAATCTACTTGCTCTTCTTTAGCATGTTCCTCTTCCGTTCTTCTTTAATAAGTACTCTCTCCATTCCTAAATACAAGTCTTTGTATAGATTCCACCATGGACTACATATGGATAAAAATGAGTGAATCTACACTCTAAAATGTATCTGGATACATTTGTATGTGATCCATAGTGGAAATCTCTACCAAGACTTATATTTTGGAACAGAGGGAGTATGATAGTAGTACAATATGTTCCTTGTAGTGAAGATGAGCAGGGACATTTCCAGTCTAGAGGTCTATACGGTCGGTTGGTATGGACATTTTGAACTCTTCAGGCCTCTTTGATTCGTAGATTTTGTAAACATGGGAATAGGATCTGTAGTGGCCTGCCCACTTAAATCCTATAAGAATAGCAAGGAAATGCAGGGAGTTGTGTCGCCTTTGAGAGTTACACTATTATTAACAGTACCGCACCTTCAGTTGAAGAGAGCTGGTATCCGAAGCCTTTCTAGCCATACCGGCAATACTAGCACATATATTCCAGCAAGTTCCACTTTGCTAATTTTACTTTGATGCTTATGGTTTTCCTGTTATATCTACACTATGATGTGTGTAGCTGATTTGTGTCACACTAGCAGCAGTACACTCTTGAAGCTAAACACCGCAATGACTTACAAAATTGGCACCAAGGCATTGAGTGCCATTCTGGATGCAATGAAACTCATATGCTCCCCACCTGTTGATTCTTGTTCAGAATATGATCCTAATGACTATTCTAACCTCGAGAAGTCAAAGACAGATGGCCAGTCCTGTTCACCCATCAAGGTGCCTGTTCTAATTTGGCAAGACTTTATTGATTTCGCGTATCTTGCATATGTTGTCTTGCATTTCTTCTACTTTGTTGCACCACCATCTGCTTAGTTTACTCATCATATATGTCGAGATGTCGTCCCCATCCATTATCAATACATTTTCCATCTGCCATCATACCATGTTTTTCCACTCAAATGTTGTTCTTGTGCATCAGACATCAAAAAGGAAGAGGGTGATTGCCGAACCTGAAGGAGCACCAGCAAAGTCCTTGAAAAATGTGGTTGTGCCGGAGAAATCAGACAGAACCCCACTTATATTGGATGTACAACTAGTGACACAAAACATAGGACCGACTCCAGCAGAATGTACCCATACTTCACTGGCCACACCACTAGCCGCCCCACACATGACCTGCACACCAGCAAAAGGTATGCCGATTTCAGTTGCCATAGCACTAGCCGTACCACAGAAAAATCCCACTCCAGCAAAAAGTACAGCAAGGCCACCGGCCGAAGACCTATCCCAACTGCAGAGACGGCCAATTCCTGCAGATTGGAACCCCATTCCAGTTATTCCCAGTTTAAAAGACAATGCTTTCAATGTTGTTAGGGACTACATGCATATATTCCCATCATGGGAAGATTATAGTGAAGACAAACACCATTTTCACATCTTCCTGTCCCACTTACATGTAAGTGCTATTATTCATGGTGATTATCTTCCTGTTTTCTGCTGATTGAACACATCAATGATTTACATTAAATTGTTGTAAGCAGGCGAGGCTCAATCTGGATAGTCATGACGAGCAAAGCATGCTTGTGCTTTTCAAGGAAGCATTGCAGTAGTATTGGTGTTATTTGAGGAAATCACACTTTGATGGCAAGTCTATAAATGAATTTCTGGTGAAGTCTCCTGTGCTAAATTTAGAAGACATTGAATGGAAAAACCTTGTTATGCACTGGTCTCGTTCCGAGGATGAGGTATTGTCTATGATATCGCATGACAATTTGAACTTCTACTTTTCCGCATGTGCCTTCCGGATCTTTTTGCAGGAAATCTGCTCGAAAAAGAATTCCGGTTTCAAAAAATGATAGGATATTGCAAATATGATGCCCAGTGCTTTGCTGTTGTTAGTACCTGTTGTCCTGTATCACTATACTTGCATTACATACCTGGTTCATTATGTGACAGCAGTATGCATGATAGCTTGCTTATGAATTTTTCGCTCCAAATTATCTGATCTGTATGAATGGTTACGTTAGTTTAGAATATATCCAATGCCAATGAAATTTTTTAGCTCTGCATTGTTCTTGTAAGTACCTGTTGTCCTTTATCAGTGTACTTATATTGACATGTAGTTGTTCATGTACCATCACTCTGCAGCTTATTTTCCTTTGCCCTCCATTTTCTACACATAAGATCTATATTTACTCTTACCATAAGGTTGGGTAACACCGATGGTACTGAAGAAGTTTAGCTCTGCATAGCTCTTGGCTGTACCTTTTGCTTGTATCGATGTACTTACATTTATAGCTACTTGGTTATGTAGCATCACTCTTCATCTTATCTTAAATATTCTCCATTTTTTGTTATATTGTCACATCTATGTTTACTCTTAACAAAATGTAGAATAAAGACAATGCTTATGAAGAAGATTCTGTGGTAAACTTGTTGAATTGCTCCCCCATCAGCATGCACAAGGGATTTATAGAGCCTGCCTTCACCAATAATGTAAGTTTGTCCATCTCAAGCCTTCAAACTTTGTTGTGTCTATTTGGTTAGGCATGCTTGCAATAGCTATTTATTTTTGGTGTTTGCATTAAATTGCATGTTTAAAGTTTATTATGTAGTTCATAAACAAAAGTTTGTCCTTCTCAATTTAAGTTTTTAGTTGTACAACCAAGTTCCTTCTTCATACCATGTAAATTAAACTATATATAGCAAGTGATCTTCTTTTGCACTACATGTAAGCTTTTGTTCTTGATCCATAATCCAGTGGTGTGGTGAACCTACCCACTACAGCACAATGTCATATTCTGCAATGTCATAACTATGAACAATGTCATATAATCTACTATTATTTAAACTGTCTCTTTATTTGCCAATCTAAAATGGGATAAATTGACAACACACTAACCATTGATAATTATGAGTTCTTGATCTATAATCGAGTGGTGTCGTGAAGCTACCAACTCCTTCACAATGTCATTTCATGCCATGTCTTGACCTGAACAATACGATATTGTGTTAATGCAATTTTAAACTGTGTCACTTTATTGGTCAGTAAGAAATGTGATGAATTGTCAGCACTCATACTTCTATGTGCAAAACCTGTCATCTGTCTGCTTGTTTATCTTTCAGAGTGAGGATGATATAAGTGTTAAACAAGCGCAGTCTCATCAGCTTGCTCAGCTGCTTGCGCTGCAGCTCCCCAGCAGGGCTAACCTTTCTTGAACTCTATTGAAGTTTTGTCGGTTTTGTATATTATTTTGTCGGCGTGTTTAGTTGCACCGGTGGCGATCTTTGATGCCCTGTGTATGTAATCTGCTGTCTGCTTGTGCTTTATTATCATAGTGGCGAACTTCGATGCCCAGCGGATGTAATATGCCGTAAATTTTTTATTGTATAGTCTAGGGTTTTTCTTATTCAGGACGCTGTAGTTATTTTACTATATATATATATATCCTTTCTTCGCAGTAAACCGGCCAAACCGTAAAATTACGGTACATAATCGGGGTGTCATGCAATCACAATGTATGATCCGCATCATGGGCCCCGTCATCTTGGTCCGTTAGAAGGCCTGAAACGTGCCGAACAACTCACGGGCTGGTAGCAGCCCGAAATGGACCCCGTCCCATGATTGTGCCAATCAAATCACGGGCTTTTAACAGGCCAAAATTGTCTCGGTCCTTGTTTAGCCCAATAGATTATCGGCTGCAAGCAGGCCGGATGCAAACTGGTTCATAGTTAGGCCCAACTATATGACGGGCTTTTAACAGGCTGAAATTCATATAGGGCTGAAATGTTAAACAGGCCCTTAACAGGACGAAACTAGTATCAGGCCGAATTACTAAATGGGTCTTTAGCAAGTGGGTCCAAAAGCATAGCGTCTAGTTGACGGGTCGAATCTGATATGGGCCATAATTTAGCCCAAAGCCTCTTAAAGGGCCGGACCTGATCTGGGCCATAATTTGGCCCAGAACGTGGTAGGCTTTTAATGGGCCAAATCTCATATGCGCCACTATTAGGCCCGGAACATGGCAGACCATTAATGGACTGGATCAAATATGGGCCGGCATTTGGCCCAAAACATGGCAGCCAGTTAATGGGCCGGCCTACTAGGGTTCTCAAAATCTTGTGGGCCTATAGCTGGGCTGGCCCATTATGGTCCACAGAAATCTTGTGGGCCTTCACCTCGGCCGGCCCATTATGGGCCGCAAAAATCTTGTGGGCCTTTACCTGGGCCGGCCCATTACGGCCTGCAAAATCTTGTGGGCCTTTAGCTGGGCCAGCCATTATGGTCCGCAAAATCTCGTTGGCCTTTAACTAGGCCGGCCCATTATGGTCCGCAAAATCTTGCCGGCCTTTAGTTGGGCCGACCCATTTAAACTTTATGGGCCAGTTTTGGGCCAGTCCACGTGTCAACATATCATAGGCGCATCTCGCCCATTGGATGAGTGACACCTGTGCCAACGCGGAGCTGACACGTGTTTCCGTCAGCCAATCAGAATTTTACACGTGGAAAATCCCCATTGGTCCAGGCTGTTAACGGGTTATCGGATCCAAAACCGGACCCGATAGCTTAACGGCGTTCCGTTACGGTGGATGCCACGTGTCTGTCACCCTTGACGAAAGCACTTCTGTGACGCGCGATTTATCATCATGGAAGTGGACACTTCCGTGATGATAATTTTGGTAATGTCATGTAACACTTCTACAACAGCACGGGTATGACTATATCGATTCTGTCATAAAATTGTCATGGATGTACATGCATGATAGAAAACATGACCTACTGTGACAAACACGTATCATCACGGAAGTGTTTTTTTGTAGTGACACTCGGCTGCATGGAGGAGTGCGCCATCTGCGGCGACGTCCGGTTCATCGTGCTACAGCGAAGCTCGCACACAACGGCGCCTACGCATCTCTTGCAGAACATCTTTGCCGCCGTTGCTCAACTACTAGCCGGAGACGAGGACGACCGCAGCCTCGGCCTTAGAGCTAGCACTGATGGAAAAACACGCACGCTGCACGCACATGAGCACGTACAGAGTGCCCACGCCGTGGTGCATCCCCAGTCGCCCCTACTCCTTCTGCGCACGTTATCTATGAAGGAGGCTACATGCCTAATGATGATGTGGGTGAGATCTTCTAGGACTCAGATGACGACAAGGAAAATTATGGGGGGGTGTCTCCAACAGTGTAACACCCCAAAATTTTGGTTTTGATTTTTATCAACTTCTTTATTTGATTTAAAGAAGGTCACTTGATTTTTTTAAAAGGGGCTCATCTTCTCAAATCTTTTTATGACAAATATTTCATGAGTTCTTCCCAATCTTGATTTTTGGTCTTCAAGATATTTTATCTTGTGTTGGCTCAATACAAATAATTTTGGAAGGCTTTTACAATTCCTTTTTATTAAAAAGAATTCCTATAAATTATGAATTTTATTCTTCCCCATTTAAAAATTACTCTCTTGCCATGACCTATGTTGAAAACTTTCTTCCAAAACCCACCTCCCCACTTTGGGTCAAGTCAAGCATCAAGTCCAGCAAAGTTCAACTTCCCCTAGATTTTAATTCTATTTTTTTTAAACTCAAAATCTTTTTCTGTCATTTATTTTAATTTCATTCTTTTTTCTTTTCCAAGAATTCTGAGATAATTTGGGCAGTCTCCAGATGCATCAAGAGATCACTGCACCAAGTTTCAGCTCTAGAAAAATTTTCCACGTGCATAAATCATTTCGTCGAACAGGTGGCCGGCACAGTTCCTGTCAAGTTTCAGAAGTTGAGTGTTTGGTTCAGTCATCAGTGTCGTTTTCGGCAGGGCTCCTCGTCAATCTCGCCAGTAGCTGCCTTGGATCGTTGCTCACTGCTCCTTCTTCCTATCCAATGCGCCGCATGGTTGTTTGGCCGGTCACGAGCATCGGTGGCGACGTGTCACGTCAACTCCGGCGTCTTCCGCGGTGGCAGAACAACCGTGGCGACCAGCAGGGGCCAGGAATGCAGTACGGCGCCGTCCAGCACCGCCCACACCACCAGGAGCCTCCGCGTGGCCGTCCTCTTCCATGTGTGTGCTACAGAACCGTCGTCGTGGCCTGAGAGGCGCAGAGCGCGCTCTCTGCCCCCGACAAGCCCGTGAGCTCCGTTCCGTCGAGGCCACGGGAGCAAGCCAAATCCGATTAAGCTTAGCTGTTGAATGGAACCAGTGAACCAATCCAAAGGTGCCCAGTCACCTAAACCTCTAGCCCGACCAATGCCTCGCCGTAATCGCTCGCCGGAGTGATCCCGTTCTCGACAACCGCCTCGGGCCGGCTATAAATAGAGGCCCCGACCTCGCCTTCGACCCAGCACCACTCCTCGACCTCACCAGAGCCACGCCCAGCCGCTAGAAGGACGTTGAGGAGGCCTTCTACCCCAACTCCGGCCGCCACGACCCACTCGTGTAGCCAGCTTGATTCACTCGATTCCTTGCATAGCTCTAGCTCAAACATGGGGAGGAACCTCCTAGTGCACCCACTCCCCTAACCCGCGCTTCAATTTGGCGTTTGCAGCTCTCTTCGGAGGGATCCATCCTCGTCCGAACCGTCGTCCGCCGGAGTGAAAGCCGTCGTCGGTGTGGTGCTCGCCGAGGACCAAATCCAGCACCCACCGACGCGGAATTGTCTCGTGAGTGCAACCATACCCTTTCCCTCCTCTGGGTCGCCATCGATTGTCATCGGCGATCATCGTTTGCTTCGGCCGGCGGTGGGATTTTAAACCTGACATGCGGGACCCCCCTCGTCAACCTCTCCTCTTTTATTCGAAACGTTTTCTGAAAGCGCCTTCGGGCAAAGTATGTTTCCCGTTGGGTTGGCGTATTTCCAACCGAAACATTTTCTATTTTTTTAAACTAGCCCCTGGAAAGTTTCTGTTTCATCGCAGTTTAGTCCCTGGAGTAAAACCTTAAGAACTTCTAAACAGGAGATGATTTTGAGTTGATTCTTTTTCTGTCATCTTTATTTTTCTATCTAGTTTTTCATCATGTTTATTTGAAAAAATATTTGGAACAATTTTTATGCACGCACGGTATTTACGTTAGTATCCGATTTCTTTTATAGCGTAGATACCGAAGGAGGTGACGGAGCCGCAAACTTCGCCGAGCTAGACTCCGACTACTCCGAACTAGGCAAGCATGTTTGAACCTTTGATATGATGAGTGTTTTTCATGATTGCTTAAGTGGTTTTCTCATGACATGTTTATATGAGCATTTGTGAATGTTATATTTCATGCAAGCAAGCTGCAAGTGAGCTTCGAAATTTGATGTGTTCATATGATGGTGAGATAACCTGATTATGTGGTGGCATGATAGGTTGCAAGATGGTATTGTTGAAGCATGCCAGTTTTATATCAACTATTTAACTCTAGTATTAACGTGGATCAAGTCTTGTTGCCGTTCATCCCCTTCCATGCTACCACATGTTTTCTGCAAAGAATATGGTTGAGTAAGTTGCAAACCTCTTTCCTTGTACACACCAAATAGAGGGGCCATGACGAGGGTTCCATGGCCCTAGAGTAAAGCTCGTCATCCGGTCAGGGGGCATGGGTGTTTCCGGTTGGGACCAAGAGGGGGGCACCCCTTAGAGCACGCGATATAAATTTGATCCCGTGCTATTCGAGGTTGTAGCCTCCCCCGACTTAGAGTTTTCCTTGAACATTGCCTAGGGTGATTCCTGGCAGCGGAATGTGGAATGTGTGTGTACTGGTTAGATGCGTTTCTCCTAAAATACCGTAAACGGAACTAGTCCTTTGAAACTATTGAAATTCGTTGGTTGTGGTTAAAGAGTACAAACTCTGCAGAGTCAAAACCATTCGAGTAACCATGTCCATGGTCAAGGAGTTTGATCAACATATTAGTGTCAATCTCAGTATCAGTCTCGGTGTCAGTCTCAGTGACAGTCTCCGGAGAATAAGCATGAAACTGAGAGTGGTAAACCCGGCTGAATGTTATTCCTGTGGATGGACTAACCAGTTTATTATTATGTACCGAGTATTCCGTGGAATGACGTTACCTTCATGAGCTACTTGAATTTGAATGATGAGATATAAGCCCTTCATGTGATGTCACTCAGACGTCCGACTATGGCATTATTGTTATTTACTTTTGATATAAGCCCTTTATGTGATGTCGCTTAGACGTCTGACTGTGGCATTCTTGTTATTTACTTTTGATATAAGCCCTTTATATGATGTCGCTTAGATGTCCGACTATGGCATTCTTGTTATTTACTTTTGATATAAGCCCGTTATGTGATGTCGCTCAGACGTCCGACTGTGGCATCCTTGTTATTTACTTTCATTATAAGCCCTTTTCGAGATGTCGCTTAGACGTCCGACTATGGCACGTACTGTCATTTATGTTTCAATATAAGCCCTTTATGTGGTATCGCCCTGACGCCCGACTGCGGCTTGTTAAGTTATTTTACCTTTCGAGGCGTAGCTTCAGACACCCGATCAGTCTTCAACTATTTTATTGGGATTTCAGGAGGACTACCGCCTGACTTCCTTTTTATTTAACATGAAGTGCAAATTTATTATCTGAGTGCGCATTACTAGTCTGCTCATGTGCATCATGTTTGCATTTGTTATATCTTATGTCCAAACTGTCTTGCGAGTACATTCAAAGTACTCACCTGGCTTGTTGATTTGGCCAGATGTTGACGAAGGCAATCTTATGGATAAAGAGTACGATAGCGAGTCCGACGCCTAGAGGAGTCCCAGTCAGTCCCGTGCGATCCTGGAGTTGGTCACTTGTATTATATACGCTTCTGCTACCCTAATAAAATCATCGAGCCTCACTCCGGCGCTTGATGAGCTGTAAGATTTTGGAGTCATGTCACCCACTTCACTGTGACATATCCACCACCACTTTTATTACGAGTCAGTAGTTATGCCACCATACCCTTTGTGTCATATCCGCCTTTATGTATAATATCGGCGTGCTTGTAATAAATTGTTGAGCAGCCTCATCTCAACCTTATATAATATTTAGTACTTCTGGATTTATGTATCAAGGATTTGTCTTCCAGTAAGGAGGATTCTTCTATACTGGTCTGATATAATGGTCGGTTTTTCAATAAATGTTTTATTGGAAAACCGGTCCTGACAAACAGTGTTCCTCGGCTCGCACCTCGTGCATCACGGTGGTCGAGCTTGGAGTCATTCATCTGGTACACGTGGCATCTCAGATCTGGACACAAGGTGACATACATCGTCAAGGTCCACGGTCAAGGGGGTCAGGGCGGATGCGACCTCTCACTGCGTCCTCCATTTGAAGCGGCGCGCCAGCCTAGGGTGCCGCCCGCTGCCTCCTCGCCGCATTCAAAAACCTACATTTACTAGTATGTATACACGTGCAAGGCACATCTTAATATAACAGAGTGATTCTGGTAAAAGGGAAAAGAATTAATATATGTGCAAATAGATTCAAATAAAAGGAAATTATAGTGATGTATAAATGCCGATATTAGTTAAATATTGTAAAAGCGGGAAGTAGTATTCACGCCATAAAACTGTACGTTCATTTAAAAAGAACTGCACGTTGCTTCACTTTATTCACGTTTTCTTTTTTTTTTGAGAAATATCCACATTCTCCTACTAAACAATCTCGATTGGGCTCAATCAAACCATCTGGTGGTCATGTGGCAACACAGCCCATTGGAGCTAGTTATGGGCTTCTTTTTTCTAGAAGGGGTACATGATACTTCTAGAACACAGGTGAGGTAGCAATAGTGTACTGTTCATGCGTATCGTACTGATATTGGCCGTTGGATTTAGAAGATCAACGGTTATGATTGATGTTCTTAGTCCTACTTAAAATTGGTACACTATATAGTAGTATAGAAACCCGCATGGAATGCGAGAAACCCACTCCAGACACAGACGTCCGTTCAGGAGCAGGACGCCGGCCAAGCTCCTCCTTCCACCATTTTGTCCACTCTTTCGGCGGCATCTGACGATCAGGAAGAGCAGTTCTCCGGCAAAAAAGCCGTCTGGGTGGCTTGCCCAGCTCGACAGCTAACTCGCTTCTCCACCTACCTCGGCTAGCCCGTTGGAGGCAGCTGCCGCACTAAGCCAGCGCTTGGTTCCGCAGCTGGCCTCTCCAATATAGCTCGAGGAAGAGTGCCGACTCGCTGCCCTCGACGCCGCCGCGTCGTACAACACCTCCAGTGTCTGCGACTGCGCCATCCGTTGTTGATGCGCGCGTAGCCGCGACATGCAGGCAGAGAAAGAAGCCGTCGCGGATGTCGATGAGGTGATGCGGCTGCGCGGATGTGAACGAGGTGACGGGCAGCACGTCCCCGCCCACCGCCATTATCGAGGAAAAGTAGAACACGGGAGGCCGCCGCCGATTGTATACCATGAAGGCCACCGCCGAGGTGATGCCGGCGAATACAACCGTGTCTTGCTCGATTCTTCTTCTGTCAGATGCTAGAGGAGGACAAAGAGATCGGGCGACGACCATTTAGATTAGGTATCTTAATTCTACCAGGCTGGTTGTAATGGGATTATTATATGTAGTATCATGGATGCCAACTACTCCCTCCATTCTTAAATATAGGAGTATTATAAGAGCATGGTTAATAGTATAGCTAGTTGATGGCTACATGACATTGACACGTCATCTATAGCCAACCTTGTAGCCTTCAAGTATAATACTCCCTCCGTCTAGGTGTGTAATTCATCTTACGAAAACCAAATAATCCCAAAACACTTAGGTGCGGTGCATTATCTTCTACCTTGTTTCTTGGTTCTTGACATATCAACCAATAAGAGATGTGGGTGTGCATGCTTTTAATTACTTGAGACTACCAAACACAACATGAAGTGGTTAGTTCATTGCATGCAATGCTATTAATTAGCAAATAAACATTAAGTTCTCTCGTTTTCCCCTCCTCCTTGGTCACGGTGCACAACCTAAGATACAAAGAATTGCTATTTCATCAATACAGGCCCACCTTCCACTCTCACATACTACCTCCGTCCTGGTTTATAAGTCACCTGTGTAGTTCATGCCAAATTTTGACCAAATATTTAACTAACAAAATGTTAATGCATGTCAACAAAAAATATATCATTGGATTCGTATTTCAACATAGTTTTCAATGATATAATTGTTGGTAACATGCACGAACGTTTTGTTAGTTCAGTCTATAGTCAAAATTTGACACAATATACAATGGGGACCAATAAACCAGGACGGAGGAATCGATGCCACGTCAATGTACTAACTAGAAACAAGTTAGACTTGTTCGGTTCAACCACCTCCCTAGGTGTTGGGAGAGGAATTGGCCAGTGCGAGGCGGTTGTATAGGTGGGCAGGTGGCTTAAAACAAGGGAAAAGGAGCGAACCAGCTAAGACGAGGGAGGGAAGCTTCTACATTCGTAGGGGACGTGGCATTGGCTATTGGGCGGCAACATGCGGTCATCCGGGTACGCCATAAAGGATACGAAGATGCATCCTATATCAGCAAGGACCAAGTTCCCTGCGTATAGATCATGTAACAGAACTCCCAAGTTAACTTTGCTGAGGCTACTATTTAATGAGGAGAGAGGTGTTTGTAGTAACATATATGTTACCGTAACATAACGCACACCAATGCAAAATGAGTCTACAACATAATAAATGAAGGCTTGCATGACACTACATTTATGTTACTACCCACTATGATGATAGTAACATAAACTCGTAACATGCATATGTTACTCCCTCCTTTCCAGTTTATAGGGCTTATCTCAACTTTTTTGTTTTTCCGATTTAAAGGACTCAACTCCATCTTCTATTGAGATTCCAAGGCACATCAAATATTTGCATGCCATAATTAAAAGGAACTCACCAATGCATGTAACTTTCCTACTCATCTAGAGGGCAAGCATACATGCACTGCAATTAATCCAAATGAATGCATCATTTTAATTTGGGTAGCTTTGTAAAGTACGAGATACATTCGTCCACTCACCAAGTGCCTTGGTTGATGAGATTTTAGATTTGAGCCTTATAAACTGGAAAGGAGGGAGTACTAGTCTAAATTACTACCCACTATGACTACATTTATGTTACAAACCAACATGGTTAATAATATAGCCAACTGATGGCTACAAGGAACCGCCATGTCATCTACATCCATCATCTATATGCAGTCATGCAATAGTGTGGGCTATAAGGTTGGCTATTAGTACATTAGTACTCTACTTTTTTCCATCTTCTCTCTATCTCTTTCTTCACATTTATTGCATTTACCTAGGAATATGTATATAGCTAGGCTCCTGCAAGTATAATACTGGGCTTATAGCCCGCTTACATGGCATTTTTTGCCTATGTGGAGGAGAGAGTGATGAAAAAGTAAGACTAGACACAATTGGTACAGTAACTTAGATTACTACCTCTATAGTGGGGAGTATGTGTGGTGTCATGCAACACTTCATTGATTAGGTTGTAGACTCGACTCGTCTTGGTATGTGTGATGTTACGGTAACTAGCTATGTTACCACATGCTTCTATTTTATCATTAATTACTCGCCACATCATTTGTTTTGCCTTGAGATGTGTGATGTTACCATCTATGTTACTCCCACTAGGGGTAGTCTATCAGGTGAGTGGGCTCTCATGCAAGAGCCTAGCTATATGTGGATTCCTAGACAAATAGAGTAAGTGTTGCGAGCCACCGCGCACGCGTTAGCAAGGGAGAAGGCGTAGTAAGCAAGCTTCTCGTCGTTCTGCGAGTTGCCACGTGTTGGTAAAAGGATGAAGAAAGCTCATGTAAAAAAAGAGTGGAAGGACGTAGATTCCCGATGACCGAGAAGGATCAAGGAACCTCGTGGTGGAGCATCTGCACTCATAATATTTTATATTATTTATAATATTTTATATTATTCAGCAATATAAAATAAACCAATCATCTCCATAGTAGACTGGAAGAGTACGGAACACGATAGCCCAATGTAGTTACATCATCATACTACATGGCTAACCCACGCTATCACCATATTTCTTGGCCTCCGTGCGACACCTAGCTCTAGTAATCCAGCATCCTGTATCGCTTCTCGGTCCTCGCCTGTCTCAAAGTGCGGCGGGCTGCCATTTTTGCCGTCTATTGAGGTCGGTTAACTCATCACATGTTAGCGACATGCCAGGAGCATTCTAAAAAAATTATTGTACTCTATCACTACAGGAAACAGCTAATTTGCTGTCAGGAGTCGTCTTTGCTGTCATCTTTTCGTCGGCCAGACGACAAAGAGAAGGTTTGCCGTCATCTGCAGACGGCAAAGAAAAACTGACGGCAAAATAGCCATTGCCGTCTACCAAAAAAAACACAGACGACAAAGAGCTAACTTTGCTGTCTGTAAAACAAAATACAAACAGCAAAGATCTTTGCCGTCTGCATTTTATATTACAGACGACAAAGAAGATACTTTGCCGTCTGTAATATGAAATGCAGACGGTAAAAATCTTTGCCATTTGCATTTTATATTACAGTCGGCAAAATATACTCTTTGCCATTTGTATAAAAACGCACACGGCAAATAAAGAAGCACACCACGCGGATCGATCCCACGGATCGATGACGTGGCGGCCCGTCCAAACCCACGCAGCCCCACCCACCCGTCGTGATGTACGCACTACCACGCCTACAGCCCCACCCACCCACTAACCCACTGCACACATCGATCCATGGCCGGCGCTGGCAACTGGCGAGCGGAGAGGCGGCGGCCCCGCCTCCAGTAGCCTCCGGCGCGGCCGGCCCCTACCCCCGTCGCCCCCGGCGTGGCAAGCGCGTCGCCCGTCGCCTCCGCTGTGCCGACCCGGTGCGGCGTCTCCCCGGCGCGGCCGGCCCGTCGCCTCCGCTGCCCCGGCCTATCGCGGCCCCCTGTCACCACCTCCCCGTCGAAGCGTCCGTCCACGCCCACCGCCCGCCGACCCGGCACTCCCACCGGACGGCCCGAGCTCTTCTCCCTTTCCTCGTTTCTTTCCCTCTGACCTGAAGTTCTCTCTATCCCTCCACCATCTGCAGGAGCTGGCCATGGAGGTCGTTGACCCTACAACTGATCGAGTTCCTGCCGTCGCGCGCGCGACCCTGCGGATCCGGTCGAGGTCGAGCAACCACCGCCGGATCTGATGCGCGTGACCCCGCCGGACCTCCCTGCCTAGTCCCTCCGTGCGCGCCACCGGACCTGCCTCGCCCAGGCATGTTGCCGGCCCTGCCTTGCCCAGGAGAAGACGAAGATTCGATTTCTTTTTTACAAATTTTTGTAAGGTTCTTGCAAGAAACCAGGACTAATTTTTCTTTCTTTTTATGTGGGGGTCTTTTATGTAAAGTGTAACCACCACATATATATAAGAAACGAGGTGGGAGTTAATGCAAACGAGGTGGGTCGCACTATTCGTCACCCTGCTTGAGGAATAGTTATTCTTCACCCCCCCTCTATTTTACCATCAATGCACCGTAATTTTACATTCTGTAAGTTTTGTCTTATTTCTGACGTAAAAAAAGACCGTAAGAAAATATATAATCACTGTAAAAAATATTTTATGTTATGTAAAATTACAAACGTAAAAATATAGTCTAAAATACACATAAACTACAAATTTTCTAGTCTTATGACCTATATTTTTATTTTTCTTATGTCAAATTTTACATAGTGAATCAATAGGAATGTAACTATTTGAATTCTAAACGTAATTTAATTATGAAATGATCGTAAGATTACCTCGGATGAAGAATAACTTATTCTGCACTCTGGATGATGAATAGTAACACTATATATATATATACTTAAGCGGTTCTGGGTCGAACGTTTCCTTAACCGCATGCTTTTCCTTCACCGAGTACGTTTCCTTAGCGTGTCCACCTATGCATTGCTGTTTTTATATTTAAACAAAACAAAATCTCTTTGCCGTCTGTGGGTTCGAGAATGATGGCAAAGATGGAGTCAACTAATGGTAAAGACGAAATTGCCTGACAGCAAAAGATGCAAACTTTGCTGTCTGTTATTTTTGTGGCAGACGACAAATGGATAGTTGGTTGACGGCAAAGTATTTGCCGTCTTCCCAATGAAAAGCTGACGGCAAAGTATTCTTTGCTGATTTATCTTTGCCGTCTGAGTTTGTTGTCTGCTTTCTGACCGCAAAATCTTTGCCATCTGGATTTAGGTCTTTGCCGTCTGTGGATCACAGACGGCAAATTATCTGTTTCCTGTAGTGTATTGTTATGCCAAGAAGAGGAATCACTTTGACCGACGGACCAAATGAGACAGGCGTGCCATGCCGTGAGTGGGTCCAGTTTCTCGTTTTGAACTTGTTTGGTGTAGTAGTAACACTTGGTTTTGACTATTGATGAGATTTTATATACTCCCGCCATCTAGTGAATAAGTCATCTTAGATTGTGCACCGTGACCAAGGAAGAGGGAAAAACATGAGAAATTAATATTTATTTTTTAATTAATAGCATTGCATGCAATGAACTAACCATTGCATGTCGTGTTAGTCTAAGTCACTAAAAACATGCATGCCCCACATCTCTTATTGGTGGATATGTCATGAAACAAGAAACGAGGTGGGAGTTAATGCACCGCACCTAAGTATTTTGGGATTATTTGATTTTCGTAAGGTGACTTGTACACCTAGATGGAGGGAGTAGGGCCTAATATATTCTTCGAGGATGCCTTTGACTATTGATAAGATTTTATATAATTTGATAATTATATCATTCGAAGATCCTTTCACATTCCGTTTTCAAAAAGAAAAAAGGATCCTTTCACGTACGAATTTGACTGTATGCTTTGAGAAACTTGCATGTCCTATACTGCTCCTATTTGGATACTCTAACTTAGCTAGAGGTTAGACTAACTCATGACTAACCCTGAACTAACTGTAGCCAAAGAGGTGTTTCGGTGATAGGGTTAGATTGACAATAAATGCACTTGATGGAGAGAGAAAAGTGATTTTTCAGTGGGCCCAAGGAGGTACTAGTACTTACTGTGGGAAAGGTGAAGTGATGGTTGCTTCGCTCGAGCAACTTATTACTCTAGTCATATGGGAGTACCAGCGGATTCAAGGAACAGAGAAATGATGGTTGCTTCGTCCGAGCAACTTACTGTGGCGAAGGTAGGGCTTTGTGATTTGACTGCTCACTAGTCATTACTAATGCGGCGCAACGACTGGGGTGAATCTTTTCCTGCAGTTGTGCACTCAATATTGCTGCACGATGGGTGGAGCCGGATGAAGGATGTCCCACATGTCGGCGAAGCAAAGTTGAATTGTTTCTAGCATTGATATCAATCCTTCAGGATTTGTTTATATGTACGCGTAATCTTAATGAAATTGTACTATGATGATATGAAGGTTTCAACTTTGGTTCCCGCAGGAAAAAAGGTTTGAACTTAGGATTCATGTGTCCTCTTGCCTCAAGATTATCCATTTACAACATTCCATCAAATACAAATGAAACTACCATGGCTGCTAATGCATATCAATGGTTCGCATATCAGCGCCAATATTCACATCACAACTGAAGACAAAGTTGTGAGAAGGTGTACAAATAAATAAAAATATATAATTGATCGATGTTGTTCGTAGGCATGGCTCCATTTCCTGGGCACAGTGTTCATTGCTTGACAGCTAGTTTCACCCAGCTCTGTTGCCAAAAAAGAGGTGTACGGAGGACACCACAATCCGATCATTTTGTGCAGCTCCATTAAAATCGAGCTGACCATCCCTGTTTGCAAAGATATCCAGTCAGTGTGATTACAATAATTGTGGAACTACATGATGAAACATAACACACACAAATAGAAGCTGATCACCTCTATGATCTCTCTTTAGGACTAACTACTTGTTGGAGAAGATTAGGCACGGAGTTGGATGAGGAGGATAGCAAAAACAATCTCCCTTTCTGTAGTCCCACGGAAATGTAAAAACGTTGCCCGTGTGACATTTTGGCGGAACTGCACAAAACACTCTTAAGTAAAAAAGTGATTTGTGCAGTTCACCAAAAGGTCGCAATAGCAACGAGGTGAAATGGATAGCCCTGTTTGGAAAAAATAGGTAGAAAGGAAACAATCACTGGCCAATAAGACGAGTTGAAGACACATACGCCGACAAAAAAGAAGCATATTCCATGTAATAAGGGAAACATAGAAGCATGGTTTTTTATCAAAAATGGTTTGAGGATGAGATTGCAAGATGTGAAGTGTTGGGGAACGTAGTAATTTCAAAAAAAATTCCTACGCACACGCAAGATCATGGTGATGTATAGCAACGAGAGGGGAGAGTGTTGTCTACGTACCCTCGTAGACCGTTCACGGAAGCGTTATATCAACGCGGTTGATGTAGTCGTACGTCTTCACGTCCGACCGATCCAAGTACCGAAAGCACGACACCTCCGAGTTCTGCACACGTTCGGCTTGGTGACGTCCTCGCCTTCTCGATCAAGCAAGAGGGGCGAAGTAGTAGATGAGTTCCGGTAGCACGACGGCGTGGTGACGGTGTTGGTGAAGAACAATCTCCGAGGGCTTCGCCTAAGCACTACGAAAACTATGACGGAGGATAAACTAGAGGGGAAGGGGTTGCCGGCACACGGCTTGGTGTTTCTTGATGTGTCTTTGATGCTAGCCCTACCCCTCTATTTATATGTTGAGCCCTGTGGTCGAAACTTGGAGTAAAAGCCTCCTCAAAGTCGGTTTCACCCAAAAGGCAAGAGTCCTTCTCGGACTCCAGGGCTAGACGCCAGGGTTCCCGGCGTCTACCCCCTAGACGCCAGGGTTCCTAGCGTCTAGCCTCTGGTCTCCGCAAAACTTCCTTTTGCACTTTCCAAAAGCCTCGTGGGATTTTCCCTTTGGCCCAGATAAAGTGTTCTCGTGCCCAAACATTTCGGGAAACATCCGGAACCCCTTCCGGTGAATTCTGGAACCCTTCCGGAGATCAAACACTACTATCCCGTATATCAAACTTTGTCTCTGGACCATTCCGGAGGTCCTCGTCATGTCCGTGATCTCATCCCGGACTCCGAACAACATTTGGTCATCAACATACATAACTCATATAGTACTATATCGTCAACGAATGTTAAGCGTGCGGGCCCTACGGGTTCGAGAACTATGTAGACATGATCGAGACACCTCTCTGGTCAATAACCAATAGCGGGACCTGGATGCCCATATTGGCTCCTACATATTCTACGAAGATCTTTATCGTTCAGACCGCATAACAACATACGTTCTTCCCTTTATCATCGGTATGTTACTTGCCCGAGATTCGATCATCGGTATCTCAATACCTAGTTCAATCTCGTTACCGGCAAGTCTCTTTACTCGTTCCGTAATACATCATCCCGCAACTAACTCATTAGTTGCAATGCTTGCAAGGCTTATAGTGATGTGCATTACCAAGTGGGCCCAGAAATACCTCTCCGACAATCAGAGTGACAAATCCTAATCTCGAAATACGCCAACCCAACAAGTACCTTTGGAGACACCGGTAGAGCACATTTATAATCACCTAGTTACGTTGTGACGTTTGGTGGCACACAAAGTTTTCCTCCGGTAAACGGGAGTTGCATAATCTCATAGTCATAGGAACATGTATAAGTCATGAAGAAAGCAATAGCAACAAACTAAATGATCAAGTGCTAAGCTAACATAATGGGTCAAGTCAATCACATCATTCTCCTAATGATGTGATCCCGTTAATCAAATGACAACTCATGTCTATGCTTAGGAAACATAACCATCTTTGATCAACGAGCTAGTCAAGTAGAGGCATACTAGTGACACTCTGTTTGTCTATGTATTCACACATGTATTATGTCCAGTGATCTACTCCTAGATCACTATTGTACTCCCTTGCCAAACTCAGGGCAGGGTATACAATAGGTCTGGTACACAGCATGGCTTACTTTATAGAACCTATGGCTGAGGCACAGGGAATGACTTTCATTCTCTCTCTCTATCTTCTACCGTGGTCGGGTTTTGAGTCTTACTCAACTTCACACCTTTGTAACACAGGCAAGAACTCCTTCTTTGACTGTTCCATTTTGAACTCATTGTCAAGGTATGTACTCATTGAAAAACTTATCAAGCGTCTTGATCTATCTCTATAGATCTTGATGCTCATTATGTAAGCAGCTTCACTGAGGTATTTCTTTGAAAAACTGCTTTCAAACATTCCTTTATGCTTTTGCAGAATAATTCTACATTATCTCCGATCAACAATATGTCTTCCACATATACTTATCAGAAATGTTGTAGTGATCCCACTCACTTTCTTGTAAATACAGGCTTCACCGCAAGTCTGTATAAAACTATATGCTTTGATCAACTTATCAAAGCGTATATTCCAACTCCGAGATGCTTGCACCAGTCCATAGATGGATCGCTGGAGCTTGCATATTTTGTTAGTACCTTTAGGATTGACAAAACCTTCTGGTTGCATCATATACAACTCTTCTTTAATAAATCCATTAAGGAATGCAGTTTTGTTTATCCATTTGCCAGATTTCATAAAATGCGGCAATTGCTAACATGATTCGGATAGACTTAAGCATAGATACGAGTGAGAAACTCTCATCGTAGTCAACACCTTGAACTTATCGAAAACCTTTTTGCGACAATTCTAGCTTTGTAGATAGTAAAACTACTATGAGCGTCCATCTTCCTCTTGAAGATCCATTTAATCTCAATGGCTCGCCGATCATTGGGCAAGTCAATCAAAGTCCATACTTTGTTCTCATACATGGATCTCATCTCAGATTTCATGGCCTCAAGCCATTTCGCGGAATGTGGGCTCATCATCGCTTCCTCATAGTTCGTAGGCTCATCATGGTTAAGTAACATGACCTCCAGAACAGGATTATCGTACCACTCTGGTGTGGATCTCACTCTGGTTTACCTACGAGGTTCGGTAGTAACTTGATCTGAAGTTACATGATCATCATCATTAGCTTCCTCACTAATCGGTGTAGTAGTCACAGGAACAAATTTCTGTGATGAACTACTTTCCAATAAGGGAGCAGGTATAGTTACCTCATCAAGTTCTACTTTCCTCCCACTCACTTCTTTCGAGAGAAACTCCTTTTCTAGAAAGGATCCTTTCAAAGCAACGAATATATTGCCTTCGGATCTGTGATAGAAGGTGTACCCAACATTTTCTTTTGGGTATCCTATGAAGACGCACTTCTCCAATTTGGGTTAGAGCTTATCAGGTTGAAACTTTTTCACATAAGCATTGCAACCTCAAACTTTAAGAAACGACAGCTTAGGTTTCTTGCCAAACCATAGTTCATACGGTGTCGTCTCAACGGATTTAGATGGTGCCCTATTTAACGTGAATGCAGCTGTCTCGAATGCATAACCCCAAAACGATAGTGGTAGATCGGTAAGAGACATCATAGATCGCACCATTTCTAATAAAGTACGGTTATGACGTTCGGACACACCATTACACTGTGGTGTTCCAGGTGGCGTGAGTAGTGAAACTATTTCACATTGTTTTAACTAAAGGCCAAACTCTTAACTCAAATATTTTACCTCTGCGATCATATTGTAGAAACTTTTATTTTCTTGTTACGAAAATAACGATACTTGCCATGAGCCTTAACACTCATCGGACCGCATACATCAGTATGTATTATTTCCAATAAGTCAGTTGCTCGCTCCATTGTTCCGGAGAATGGAGTCTTAGTCATCTTGCCCATGAGGCATGGTTCGCAAGCATCAACTGATTCATAATCAAGTGATTCCAAAAGCCCATCAGCATGGATTTTGTTCATGCGCTTTACACCAATATGGCCTAAACGGCAGTGCCACAAATAAATTGCACCATCATTATTAACTTTCCATCTTTTGGTTTCAATATTTTGAATATGTGTATCACTACGATCGAGATCCAACGAACCATTTTCATTGGTTGTGTAACCATATAAGGTTTTATTCATGTAAACAGAACAACAATTTATTCTCTTACTTAAATGAATAACCGTATTGCAATAAACATGATCAAATCATGTTCATGCTCAACGCAAACACCAAATAACACTTATTTAGGTTCAACACTAATCCCAGAAGTATAGGGAGTGTGCGATGATGATCATATCAATCTTGGAACCACTTCCAACACACATCGTCACTTCACCCTTAACTAGTCTATGTTCATTCTGCAACTCCCGTTTCGAGTTACAACTCTTAGCAACTGAACCAGTATCAAATACCGAGGGGTTGCTACGAACACTAGTAAAATACACATCAATAATCTGTATATCAAATATACCTTTGTTCACTTTGCCATCCTTCTTATCCGCCAAATACTTGGGGCAGTTCCGCTTCCAGTGACCAGTCCCTTTGTAGTAGAAGAACTTAGTCTCAGGCTTAGGACCAGACTTGGGCTTCTTCACTTGAGCAGCAACTTGCTTGCCGTTCTTCTTGAAGTTCCCCTTCTTCCCTTTGCCCTTTTCTTGAAACTAGTGGTCTTGTCTACCATCAACACTTGATATTTTTCTTGATTTCTACGTTCTTCGATATCAGCATTACGAAGAGCTTGGGAATCGTTTGCGTTATCCCTTGCATATCATAGTTCATCACGAAGTTCTACTAACTTGGTGATGGTGACTAGAGAATTCTGTCAATCACTATTTTATCTGGAAGATTAACTCCCACTTGATTCAAGCGATTGTAGTACCCAGACAATCTGAGCACATGCTCACTATTTGAGCTATTCTCCTCCATCTTTTAGCTATAGAACTTGTTGGAGACTTCATATCTCTCAACTCGGGTATTTGCTTGAAATATTAACTTCAACTCCTGGAACATCTCATATGGTCCATGACGTTCAAAACGTCTTTGAAGTCCCGATTCTAAGCCGTTTAAGCATGGTGTACTAAACTATCAAGTAGTCATCATATTGAGCTAGCCAAATGTTCATAACATCTGCATCTGCTCCTGCAATAGGTTTATCACCTAGCGGTGCATCAAAGACATATTTCTTCTGTGCAGCAATGAGGATAAACCTCAGATCACGGATCCAATCCGCATCATTGCTACTAACATCTTTCAACTTAGTTTTCTCTAGGAACATATCAAAAATAAAACAGGGGAGCTAAACGCGAGCTATTGATCTACAACATAGATATGCTAATACTACTAGGACTAAGTTCATGATAAATTAAAGTTCAATTAATCATATTACTTAAGAACTCCCACTTAGAAAGACATCCCTCTAATCTTCTAAGTGATCACGTGATCCAAATCAACTAAACCATAACCGATCATCACCTGAAATGGAGTAGCTTTCAATGGTGAACATCAATATGTTGATCATATCTACTATATGATTCACGCTCGACCTTTCGGTCTCAGTGTTCCGAGGCCATATCTGCATATGCTAGGCTCGTCAAGTTTAACCTGAGTATTCTGCGTGTGCAAAAACTGGCTTGCACCCGTTGTAGATGGACGTAGAGCTTATCACACCCGATCATCACGTGGTGTCTGGGCACGACGAACTTTGGCAACGGTGCATACTTAGGGAGAACACTTTTATCTTGAAATTTAGTGAGAGATCATCTTATAATGCTACCGTCAATCAAAGCAAGATAAGATGCATAAAATATAAACATCACATGCAATCAGTATAAGTGATATGATATGGCCATCATCATCTTGTGCTTGTGATCTCCATCTCCAAAGCACCGTTGAGGGAGTCCTGGATTAGGGGGTGTCCGGATGGCCGGACTATACCTTCAGCCGGACTCCTGGACTATGAAGATACAAGATTGAAGACTTGGTCCCGTGTCCGGAAGGGACTTTCCTTGGCGTGGAAGGCAAGCTTGGCGATACGGATATGTAGATCTCCTACCATTGTAACCGACTTTGTGTAACCCTAACCCTCTCCGGTGTCTACATAAACCGGAGGGCTTTAGTCCGTAGGACAACATACAAAACAACAATCATACCATAGGCTAGCTTCTAGGGTTTAGCCTCTCCGATCTCGCGGTAGATCTACTCTTGCACTACCCATATCATCAATATTAATAGGGCAGGACATAGGGTTTTACCTCCATTAAGAGGGCCCGAACCTGGGTAAAACTTCGTGTCCCTTGCCTCCTGTTACCATCCAGCCTAGACGCACAGTTCGGGACCCCCTACCCGAGATCCGCCGGTTTTGACACCGACAACCGTCATGATCACCATCGTCACCGGCGCACACATTGATCTCCATCGTAGCATCGTTGTTGTCTCGCCAATCTTATGCTTCCACGACTATCGCTACCGCTTAGTGATAAAGTAAAGCATTACAGCGCAATTGCATTGCATACAATAAAGCGACAACCATATGGCTCCTGCCAGTTGCCGATAACTCGGTTACAAAACATGATCATCTCATACAATAAAATTTAGCATCATGTCTTGACCATATCACATCACAACATGCCCTACAAAAACATGTTAGACGCCCTCTACTTTGTTGTTGCAAGTTTTGCGTGGCTGCTACAGGCTTAGCAAGAACCGTTCTTACCTACGCATCAAAACCACAACGATAGTTTGTCAAGTTGGTGCTGTTTTAACCTTCGCAAGGACCGAGCATAGCCACACTTGGTTCAACTAAAGTTGGAGAAACTGACACCCGCCAGCCACCTGTGTGCAAAGCACGTCGGTAGAACCAGTCTCGCGTAAGCGTACGCGTAATGTCGGCCCGGGCCGCTTCATCCAACAATACCGCCGAACCAAAGTATGACATGCTGGTAAACAGTATGACTTATATCGCCCACAACTCACTTGTGTTCTACTCGTGCACAACATCAACGCATAAAACCTAGGCTCGGATGCCACTGTTGGGGAACGTAGTAATTTCAAAAAAAATCCTACGCACACGCAAGATTATGGTGATGCATAGCAATGAGAGGGGAGAGTGTTGTCTACGTACCCTCGTAGGCCGTTCGCAGAAGCGTTATATCAACGCGGTTGATGTAGTCGTACGTCTTCACGTCCGACCAATCCAAGTACCGAAAGCATGGCACCTCCGAGTTCTGCACACGTTCGGCTCGGTGACGTCCTTGCCTTCTCAATCCAGCAAGAGGGGGAAAGTAGTAGATGAGTTCAGACAGCACGATGGCGTGGTGACGGTGTTGGTGAAGAACAATCTCCACAGGGCTTCACCTAAGCACTACGAAAACTATGACGGAGGATAAACTAGAGGGGACGGGGTTGCTGGCACACGACTTGGTGTTTCTTGATGTGTCTTTGGTGTTTGCCCTACCCCTCTATTTATATGTTGAGCCCTGGGGTGGAAACTTGGAGTAAAAGCCTCCTCAAAGTCGGTTTCACCCGAAAGGCAAGAGTCCTTCTCGGACTCCAGGGCTAGACGCCAGGGTTCCCGGAGTCTACCCCATAGACGCCAGGGTTCCTGGCGTCTAGCCTATGGTCTCCGCAAAACTTCCTTTTGCACTTTCCAAAAGCCTCGTGGGCTTTCCCCTTTGGCCCAGATAAAGTGTTCTCGTGCCCAAACATTTCGGGAAACATCCGGAACCCCTTCCGGTGAATTCCGGAACCCTTCCGGAGATCAAACACTACTATCCCATATATCAAACTTTGTCTCCGGACCATTCCGGAGGTCCTCGTCATGTCCGTGATCTCATCCCGGACTCCGATCAACATTCGGTCATCAACATACATAACTCATATAGTACTATATCGTCAACGAACGTTAAGCGTGCGGACCCTACGGGTTCGAGAACTATGTAGACATGGCCGAGACACCTCTCTGGTCAATAACCAATAGCGGGACCTGGATGCCCATATTGGCTCCTACATATTCTACGAAGATCTTTATCGGTCAGACCGCATAACAACATACGTTGTTCCCTTTGTCATCGGTATGTTACTTGCCCGAGATTCGATCGTCGGTATCTCAATACCTAGTTCAATCTCGTTACCGGCAAGTCTCTTTACTCGTTCCGTAATACATCATCCCGCAACTAACTCATTAGTTGCAATGCTTGCAAGGCTTATAGTGATGTGCATTACCGAGTGGGCCTAGAAATACCTCTCCGACAATCGGAGTGACAAATCCTAATCTCGAAATACGCCAACCCAACAAGTACCTTTGGAGACACCTGTAGAGCACCTTTATAATCACCCAGTTACGTTGTGACGTTTGGTGGCACACAAAGTGTTCCTCCGATAAACGGGAATTGCATAATCTCATAGTCATAGGAACATGTATAAGTCATGAAGAAAGCAATAGCAACAAACTATACGATCAAGCGCTAAGTGTCGAGGGTTGGGTGCGACATATGCCAAAGGATGGCTTATCATGGTGGGGGCGAGTAGAACGTCGCCGATGCCTGGAAACGGGATGAGGCGAAGACATGCACGCCGGCAAATCTTACCCAGCTTCAGGGCTCTCCGGGGAGATAATACCCCTACTGCTGCTCTGCGGGGTCTCCACATGATCACTATGGCAAAGTGTTTACACGATTGCTCCTTGAGCTGTTTCCTGGAGGTAGGAGAGGGCAGGGCTAGCTCTCTCCCTCCTATATGATCTGGTCTAGAGCTAATGGATTCCAACCCTTTGCACGGGTGCCCTGGGGGGTTTATATAGGCCTACCACCCCCCAGGGGTACAATGGTAATCCGGCTGGACGCGGGCCCAGCCGTCAGTGCCTCTGGCCTCCGTCTTCTCCGCCAATTGCTGGGCCGCCGACTGGTCTGGTACGGAGCCGACAGGCCGTGTCTGCCGCGGGCGGGTCTTGCCAACTGCTGATTACTGTAGCCGTGCTTCTAATGACGCGGGCTTGATCATGGAGTCGTGGCAATAGCCCCGCTGCCTGGCGGGCGATCACTATTGCCACTCTCCATCACATCTGATTAATGGCGTGTGGGCCCCCGGGGGAGGGCTCGGTTGACTCCCCGGGGCCGGCTCCCAACAGGTCCGACAGGTGGTCCTCTTGCGGTCTCCTGGGGTCTCACTGACCGATGGGACCCGCTGCCTCTGGGCCGTACAGACAAGCCGTCGTGGGTGCAGGATTCGGTCCTGCGGTGCTGATGTCAGGGCCGGCATGGCAACAGTGCCACGCCGCACGGAGATCTTCCGGGGTACGGCGTGCTGTGGCCATGCCTGCCCTTGGTAAGGTGCGGGAGTGGGCTTCACTGTAGCCACTCCCCTGCCCTGTCCCTCTTGATGAGGACATGGGGTTTGTTGGAGTCGCAGGCCGACTCCCCAAAGCTGGCTTCTTTGGAAGTCGCCAGTCAGGTGTCGTCTTACCCTGAAGTCGTCCCTGGGACTCGGCCGTGAGTGGGCAGTCGGCCGTCTTGCCGTCGACTCCTTAGAAGGTGGCTCTTCACCCTGGGGTCTTGAGGGGCGCACCTTGCCCCGATGTCTGGAAAGGTTCTGGGGCTCGGGTTGGCCTACCCATGGCCCATTACTCCGACAGTAGTCCCCAAAGCTGGTGAGGCGCCGCGGACGATTGGCCGAGAAGCCTCAGCAGTTTCTCTTTCCGGGTGCTCAACACATGGTTATTGGTTGACTTCTGCCGGGCCGGCTAGAAGGTGTCAGACTCGCCCAACTCTGACTCGCACAATGTTTCGAACGTCGCGGTGGGATCCAAGTAGCGTGCTAGCTAAGTCTCCAGGCCGCCGCCCGTTCTAGGCCTGTCATGCGATGACACGTGGCTGGGCCATTCTGCCAGCCTACGCGCGCGACGGGACATGCCAATAGGCGGGGCCTGCCACTACCGCGCCTCGGCGCCCGAGAGGATCTGCTGCGGCCCCGGCGGACAGTTGGGATTCCCGTGGAGTTACTGCGCGCAGTAACTTTGTCGTGGAATGTGGGGGTCATGGGGCCGTGGGCGCAGTAAATCCCACGACCGCCCCCTCGGCTTCGCAGCCCACGAGGCTATAAGTAGGGGAAAGAGGGGTGCACGCGCGCCCCTCCTTCCCACTACTCCTCGCTCTCCTCCTTCTCACTGCTCCTCGCTCTCCTCCTTCTTCTACTTCGCTCCTCCGCGCGCCCAAGCTTCGACGAACACCGCGGCGATCAGCTCGCGATGAGTTCTTCCTCTGCCACCGCGCCTCCCCCGGCGCGCTCCGGCACTTGGGACCGCTCCGAAGTTCACGACGACCACATCGAGTTCCTCCGCAAGACTCGTCGGCTCCCCGGCGAGGATCACGTGCGGGTGTATCTTGCGCCGAAGGGGGAGATTTCCCCCGCGTCGCGGGAGGGCGAGTGGGTCGTCTTCTGCTCGCACTGCTTGCGCGGGTTGGGGCTGTCGGCGAGCAGTTTCTTCCGCTCCTTCCTGGAGTTCTACGGCCTCCAGCCGCACCACCTCACCCCCAACACGGTGGTGCTGCTGTCCGCCTTCATGGCCTTGTGCGAAGGCTTCCTCGGAATCCTCCCCACCCTCGAGCTCCGGGGGGAGTTCTTCTTCTCCAAGCTTGGCACCCAGGCTGCAGGCGTGCCGGCTTAATGTGGCGCTTTCATCGCCGTGCGAAGGTTGGGGGCCGACAACCCCTTCCCCATCATCTTGCTGATTAAGTCGGTGAAGATGTGGCAGAGATCGTACTTCTATGTCAGAAGCGTCTCCGCGAGGGGCGACTGGGTCAACCTGCCGGCTTTCGAAGTCGGCCCGCTGGCTGGGAGGCAGCCCAACTAGTCGTACCGGGCCAAGTTGCTGACGCCTGCGGGAGCCGGCGCCGTCGCACGACTCCGAGTGCTGACGCAGTCGGAGGGCTTGACTGGTCCAGACCTGTTGGCCGCCTTCATGGCGCGCCGAGTTCTCCCGCTCCAAGGACGCCCCCACATGATATGCCAAATGAGCGGGCTCCACGACCCGAGTCGGATGTGCACCAAGGACATGCCTCACGAGGAGGTGGCCTACATGGTGAACTACCTCTCGGACAGCAAGCTCCTGGAGGATTGGCGGTTCGGCAAGGAGCCGTATTCCCGCGCCAACCCCTCGCCCGTGGTGAGTTGCCTTTTCTTTCTTTCTTTGGATTGTCTTCGTTCCTGCCGAGTTTGTTTTGACCAGTCGGCTTTGGTCAGAATCCCCTCCTCCATCCACCAGCCGGCACCTCGGGGCCGGCCCGCGAGTTCCTTGCCGACCGGGCGGAGAGCGACGTCGACGACCCTGATCTGGGGGCGGCGGCTCTGGAGGACGACGCCGAGGGAGGAGGAGGAGCAGCAGGCGGCTCCAAGCCTTCGGCCACTTTCGCCGACTGGCCTGACGACGATGCCGAGGGGGAAGTCGCCCCCCGCCATCGGCCAGGAGCCAGCCAGACTGGCGCGGGCTCTTCTGCCGCGCCAGGCACTCCGGGCAGCGGGAAGAAGCGTAGGGCCGTGCCGACTTTGTTCGGCAGTCGGCCGAAGAAACCCAAGGGTTCGGCTGCGGCAACCCGGCGGGACGAGGCGGCTGCGAAGGCCATCCGCTTCCATAAGGAAGTGAAGAAACCGCCGCTAGTCTCCGCGTGAGTATTCTGTCTCAACGCTTTATTCTTTCTTTGTGGCTTTGTCTGAGTCTTTTGCTTGCTTCCCTTGGTTCAGGGCTCCCCTCACTCTTGAGAGGGTCACCGCCGCCTCCGTCATGGGGTCAGCGGAGACGTCCGCCACTACCCGGCAGATTGACCCCGCTGCTGACCTCCGGGAGGCGACAGAGCGAAATGCGCAGGAGAAGCACAACGAAGAAGAGGCCGTTCGCCTGGAGAAGGCGGAGACCGATAGGGCGGAGGCCTCTGCTAAGAAAAAACTTGTGGAGGCCGAAGCCGTCGCCGCGACGAAGCGGCAGGCTGAGGAGGCCGCGCTCCGCCAATCGGCGGTGTTCGTCACCCCGCTGAACTCTGCGCCGCCGCCTCCGGAGTTCACGGGGCAGACTAGGGAAGCCGGTGGCGAGAACCCCATCATGGAGAGGGAAGGCGAGGACTCCTCTACGCCGGACGTGATCGTTCCGCCGCCGCCTCCGCTGCCGTCTGGGAGCCCGCAAGGCAAACAACCAGCGAACCCACTGGTGCCGCCGACCGAAGACGAGGCCGTGGCAAGGCTACTCCTCCAAGTCGGCTCGCCAACGCGCCGCCGTCTGGAGAAGGCAACTTCGGCACCCCGCCCCCTGGAGGCCAGCACTGCCAGCTCAGCGATCCCAGATGCCGAAGCGACGAGCGCCGTGCCCATTGGGTGGGTGCGAGGAGGCGGCACAGGGTCGCTGAACCAGGCGCTTCTGGACGTCCAGGCGAAGCTTCGTGCTGAGGGCGACGCTCTCCAGAATTGCACCAGGGCGTACCTGGCATCGCGGGCAGCCGTCCGGGTATGTTTTTTCCTTCGGTCCTTGGTTTCTTGTTCCTCTCTGTGGGGGTGCGCCAGCGCACCCACTGGGTGTAGTCCCCGAGTTTCGGGCTGGCTGCTGAGCAGGCGGCCCGGAACTCCAATTGATGAACTCTAGGTATTAACTTTTTGTCTGAAACGCTTGTCGCAGGATTACCACAACCTCCGAGTCACTGCCTTCAACCGTAACATTGAAGAGCCAAGGCGTCTGCTTGGTCGTTGTCATTTCATGGCACATGGAGGAACTCGCACCCTTCGAAATACCCGCTTAGTTACTGCACGAGGAAACAGTAACTCGCCATGTTTGCATCTTTCGCGTCCCAGACGCCAGATGACTGCTTGACCACTAAGTCCGAGTCGCCATAACACAAGATCCGGCGGATGCCAAGTTCTTTGGCAAGCCGGAGCCCGTGAATGAGCGCCTCGTACTCGGCGACGTTGTTGGAGGTGGCAAAATGGATTTGCAGTGCGTATTTGAGCTTTTCGCCTTTAGGAGAGGTGAGGACGACACCGGCTCCCAAGCCGGTGCGCATCTTGGAGCCATCGAAATGCATCCGGCAATGCGTGGAGTCAGGCGCTGGAGGTAGGTACTGGGTCTCGGCCCAGTCGACGAGGAAGTCGGCCAGTGCTTGTGACTTGATGGCGGTGCGGGCCTGGTAGTGGATGGTGAGCCAGCTCTATGGCCCACTTGTCCACTCTGCTAGAAGCATCTCGGCTTTCGATGATCTCGGCAAGTGGGGCCGTGCAGAACACAGTGATCGGATGCTCTTGAAAGTAAGGCTTCAATTTCTTGGCAGTAAAGTGTACGCCATAGCACATCTTCTGGTAGTGGGGGTAGTTCTGCTTGGAGGTCGACAGTACTTCGCTTAGGTAATATACCGGTCTCTGGACAGGTAGTGCCTTGCCTTCCTCCTTGCGTTCCACTACAATGACCGTGCTAACTACCCGACTGTTGGCGGCGATGTACAGGAGCATGGGTTCCTTGGGAGTCGGAGCCGCCAGGACGGGTGGAGTAGTCAGCATCTTCTTCAACTGGAGAAAAGCTTCGTCTGCCTTATGGTTCCACTCGAAAAAAGTGGTCTTCTTCATGAGTTGGTATAAGGGGAGAGCTTTCTCACCCAGCCGACTGATGAATCGGCTGATGGACGCCAAGCAGCCAGTGAACTTTTGCACATCCAGTAGTCAGTTGGGTACCTCCATTCTCTCAATGGCCTTGATCTTTACAGGGTTGCACTCTATGCCGCGTTCAGAGACCAGGAAGCCAAGGAGCTGGCCGGCTGGTACCCCGAAGACACACTTCTTGAGATTGAGCTTGATCTGGAATCGGCGCAGGTTCTCAAAGGTCTCCTTGAGGTCTTCCAGCAGTGTTCCATGCTTTTCCGTTTTCACCACCACGTCATCCACGTAGACGTGGGCGTTCCTGCCGAGCTGCTTGAGGATGCACTTCTGCATGCAACGCTGAAAAGTGGCGCCGGCATTCCTTAAGCCGAACGTCATGGTGAGGTAGCAGAAGGCTCCAAACGGCGTGATGAAGGCGGTCTTCAGTCTGTCAGCCGGGTTCAGCTTGATCAGGTGATATCCTGAGTATGCATCCAAAAAACTCAACAACTCGCATCCGGCTGTGGAGTCTATCACCTGATCAATTCTTGGTAGAGCAAATGGGTCCTTGGGGTAGGCCTTGTTGAGGCTCGTGTAGTCAATACACATTTGCCACTACTTGTTCTTCTTTAGTACCAAGCCGGTTGCTAGGAGTCGGGCTATCTCTTCTCCGACAACTCTTCTCTTCTCTTCTCTTCTGATAGGCGGCGCAGGGGCTACCTGACTGGCTTTGCATCAGATCGGACATGTAACTTGTGCTCGGTGAATTCCGTCGGTACACCTGGCATGTCTCTGGGGGACCATGCGAATTTGTCCCGATTCTCACAGAGGAAATCAACGAGCTCGCCTTCCTATTTGCTGTCGAGGTTCACGCCTACGACAGCATACCTCTCTAGGTGCTCCGGATCCAAGGGTATCTTCTTTGTCTCTTTGGCCGGCTTGAACGAACCCTCAGCCTCCGACTCCTTTGGGTTGGGCGATACCTCTGGCTGCTTGCCGGCCATCGCCACAACTTGCTTAAGGAACCGCTTCTCGGCCGCGATCACCAGGGACTCGGCTAGCCGACTGCTCTCAGCTGCGCAGGCAGACGACTTCCGGTAGTCGCCGGCTACAGTCAGAATTCCCCTGGAACTGGGCATCTTCATTTTGAGGTAAGCGTAGTGGGGGACCGCCATGAACTTGGCCAAGGCGGTTCGGCCGAGTAGCGCATGGTATGGGATCTCAAGGTCCACCACCTCAAACCAAACCGACTCTCGGCGGAAGTGATCTTTGTCTCCGAAGAGGACGTCCATCAAAATCTTGCCGATTGGTGAGCAAGAAAGCCCAGGAACAATGCCATGGAACACAGTCCGGCTGTTCTGAAGCTGTCTTTGCTTGATTCCTAATTTCTCCATGGTGTCCTTGTACAGGATATTGATGCTGCTGCCTCCGTCTATCAGAACTCGCGACAAATGAGCGTCTTGTCTATCCATAGCAAAGGTGGCGTCCAAAACCAAGGCATAGGAGCCCGGACTCGGCATCACCTCTGGGTGGTCAGCCTTGCTCCAGCTGATGGGCTTCTCGGACTAGTGCATGAACTCTGGCGTCTCTGATGCTACTTCATTCACCTCTTGTCGCTGCAGCCGCCTGCTGCGTCGATCATCGGCCATACTGGTAAACACCACGTAGGCTCCGTGCTCTTCAGGGTATTCGTCTTGTACTACGCCAACTGGCTTGACAACCGGCTGCTGGGGCGGAGGCGGAGGCGGCTTCCCAGCAGGCGGGGGAGGCAGGAGGCCGTCTCCCTTGGCGATCCTGGTGAGCCAGTGGCACTTCCGGGTGGTGTGATTCGACGGCTTTGCGTCCGGCTGCTGGGGTTCAACGGTCGTGACCTGCCGGCTGCTGGAAGCCAGCAGCGGGGCCTTGCACTTGTGGTCGCCCTGCTGTTGTCGCCGATTGGCGTCTCCCGTCAGAGTTCTTGGAGCTTGAGGGGCCACTTTGCCAGTTGTGTTTACTTGAATCTCCGCCTTCATGGAGGAGTCGGCCGTGGCGTACTTGTCTGCTAGGATCAGCAGCTCGTTGAGGGTTTCTGGCTCGTCGCAGAGGAGCTTGTGCTTGAGGAGGGTGCCTTCTCTGCACCCGGCCGTGAAGTACTCGATGGCCTGCACCTCGTGCACGCCCTCGTAGGAGTTCCGAAGCTCGGCCCAACGCGTGAGGTAGTCGCGAGTCGACTCGTCGGGACCTTGCACGCACAAGGAGAGCTGACGAGGCTTGGGAGTACGTTTGTATGTGCTGGTGAAGTTGCGGACGAATGCTTCGGCGAAGTCCACCCAGCTGTTGATGTTGCGGGGCTTCAGGCTGTTCAGCCATGTCTGTGTCGTGCCCTAGAGCATGAGCGGAACGTATTTTACGGCGACACGCTTGTTGCCGTTTGCTATGTTGACAGCTGTGGAGTAGTCGACCAGCCAGTCTTCCGGCTTCACGGAGCCGGTATACTTGGGCGTGTCTCTTGGGAGCGTGAACCCTCTGGGAAAGGGCTCGTCTCGAATGCGGGGCCCGAAACAAGGCGGACCCAACTCGTCTTCTTCTTCCAGTGCTAGGGGTCGGTGAAGTCGGTCGATCCGGTGGCGGGCGTCATTTTCTCCGACTCCCTCTCGGCGACCAAGGCATTCGCCGATAGTCGGATGGTCAACAGGCGGCGGGTAGACTCACCTCTCCTTGCGAGGAGGAGGAGGCGGATAGTCTTCCCGTCGTTCCACTGCTCGCGGGCGACCGTCTCGGTCGCGCTCTATGGTAATGTGAGTCCGACTGTGGCTGACAGCCGGATCCTTGTCTCTTCTTCCTCGGGCGCCGCCAGTCGGCGTCCGAGACGTCGTGCCTTGATGTCGGCGAAGGTCGTCATTTGCCGCTGCGGCGCCTCCGTGCGGCAGCCGGCATCGTTCTGGGCGGTAGCCACGTCGAGGAGCCGCTGGACTCGCTCCATCATCAGGCGGCGTTCTTCGCCCTCAAAATTGTCCAGCTCGTCCGCTGCTGCCTGGGCGGCTCGAATGTTCTCCGCTGGTGTAGCGTACACAGGGCGGCTGGCCCCAAACAGGTTGGCGATGGCTACGCCGTGCTGCTGGACCGCGCCAAGGCGGCTGGGCCCTGCCGGGGCCGGCGAGCCGCCAACGGCGCGATCCATCTCCTGCTGGTAGGCTTCTGACAAGCGTCTCATGCTGGCCAGCTTCTTCGCGCCTTCGACGAGCTGAAGGCGGCGCGCGTCTCTGCGTCAGCGTCTTCCAGAATGGGCGCAGTTAGGTCTTGTAGCACCGCACCGAGTGGGTCGTGTGCTCCTCCGCCGGGGAGCTCGTCATGACTAATGACGAGCACCTCAGTGATGGTGCTTCCGTCGCTCTCCGCGCGAGGGAGAGGTTCGTCGTAGACCACCACATTAGTGGGGAACGCGTCGAGCGACGCGGTGTCAGAGTCGACCAACATCGGGTCGATGGAGCCTACAGACTCCAAGTCTACGGCAGGCTTGCCGGAAACGTGGAGTTGATCGAGGAGGCCCGCGAGGAGGCTCTTGGAGCCGCCCGTGCCTGCGTTGGATGCAGGTTCGTCGGAGAGGTGAACCTCTCCGACAAGTTCGGTGAGGCAACTGGCTGCGCAGGCGATCTCAACGCCACGCAGCGCGTCGGTGCAAACTCCGTCTGGCGTGCCTGGCTGGCTGCGCTCGCCAGGGAGGAAAAGGGTTCCCATCTAGAACAGGTCTCCAGACGGCGGTGCACCAGGCCCCACGGTGGGCGCCAAATGTCGGGGGTTGGGTGCGACATATGCCAAAGGATGGCTTATCAGGGTGGGGCGAGTAGAACGTCGCCGGTGCCTGGAAACGGGATGAGGCGAAGACATGCACGCCAGCGAATCTTACCCAGCTTCAGGGCTCTCCGAGGAGATAATACCCCTACTGCTGCTCTGCGGGGTCTCCGTGTGATCACTATGGCAAAGTGTTTACACGATTGCTCCTTTAGCTATTTCCTGGAGGTAGGAGAGGGCAGGGCTAGCTCTCTCCCTCCTATATGATCTGGTCTAGAGCTAATGGATTCAACCCTTTGCATGGGTGCCCTGGGGGGTTTATATAGGCCTACCCCCCTAGGGGTACAATGGTAATCCGGCTAGACGGGGGCCCAGCCGTTAGTGCCTCTGGCCTCCGTCTTCTCCGCCGATTGCTGGGGCCCGCCGACTGGTCTGGTACGGAGCCGACAGGCCGTGTCCGCCGCGGGCGGGTCTTGCCGGCTGCTGATTACTGTAGCCGTGCTTCTGATGACGCGGGCTTGATCATGGAGTCGTGGCAACAGCCCCGCCGCCTGGCGGGCGATCACTATTGCCACTCTCCATCACATCTGATTAATGGCGCGTGGGCCCCCGGGGGAGGGCTCGGCCGACTCCCCGGGGCCGGCTCCCAATGGGTCCGACTGGTGGTCCTCTTGCCGTCTCCTGGGGTCTCACTGACTGGTGGGACCCGCTGCCTTTGGGCCATACAGACAAGCCGTTGTGGGTGCAGGATTCTGTCCTGCGGTGCTGATGTCAGGGCCGGCATGGCAACAGTGCCACGCTGCACGGAGATCTTCCGGGGTACGGCGTGCTGTGGCCATGCCTGCCCTTGGTAAGGGGCGGGAGTGGGCTTCACTGTAGCCACTCCCCTGCCCTGTCCCTCTTGATGAGGACATGGGGATTGTTGGAGTCGCAGGCCGACTCCCCAAAGCCGGCTTCTCTGGAAGTCGCCAGTCAAGAGTCGGCTTACCCTGAAGTCGTCCCTGGGACTCGGTCGTGAGTGGGAAGTCGGCCGTCTTGCCGTCGACTCGTTAGAAGGTGGCTCTTCGCCCTGGGGTCTTGAGTGGCGCAGCCTGCCCCGATGTCTTGAAAGGTTCTGGGGCTCGGGTTGGCCTACCCGTGGCCCATTACTCCGACACTAAGCTAACGGAATGGGTCAATTCAATCACATCATTCTCCTAATGATGTGATCCCGTTAATCAAATGACAACTCATGTCTATGTTTAGGAAACATAACCATCTTTGATCAACGAGCTAGTCAAGTAGAGGCATACTACTGACACTCTGTTTGTCTATGTATTCACACATGTATTATGTTTCCGGTTAATACAATTCTAGCATGAATAATAAACATTTATCATGATATATGGAAATAAATAATAACTTTATTATTGCCTCTAGGGCTAATTCCTTCAGAAAGTACACTGACCGAGATACGTTTTAAGCAAACAACTAAAGAAGATCCACATGCAGCAACATGGGAAGATGGGCAGTGGAGCAAGAACGGAGGAAGCTGTACCTAAGGGTCATCGGGATGTTACTAGGAGGGCACCTGCGGCCGTGATCTGCCCATACTACGGCAGGGAGCAAGTGGCGAAGGCCCGACCGCGCCGGAGCTTGGTCAGACCGAACGGCGGGTACCGCAGATCGGGACGTGTTGCCTCAACGACGTTAAACAGAGAAACGATGCACATCCTCCCTTTCCTCCGGTGGACGGGATGCGAACAGATCACTGACCAATGGTGAGAGACAGAGAGGCCGCCGCTGCCCTGTGTGAGATGGTGTGACGAGAGACAAACCCTGGCAGGCTGGCTCTGTTGTATATAGTGGAGCGATTTTTTCCATTTTCCCCACGACAATCGTTTTATATTTTGTACTATGTGCCATTAAGGATTTGACTATGCTTCAGTGCCTTAAGGCACCTGCCTTTGTGTCCATGACATGTGGGCCCAACAGGTGTCTGTCCACATGTTAGTGACACAAAGGCAGGTGCCTTTAAGGCACCGAAGCTGCGTCCTTGAGGAATATATAACTTTATTTAATACTAACGTGTCAAGTCGAACTTTGTTCCATCTAGGCGTGGTACCCGACCCTCCATCGAGTAAACAGCCGCTACACACGTCAAATTGTCATGTTGGCTGCCTTTCCGTACAGAAACGAACTCCATCGTGTACCCGTGCAGGTGTGGCCAGGAACGAGACGTGAGTACGTGCGTCCTGTGTGCACCTCTTCTTTAGGTTCAGGTACGTACATGGGTGGGTGTGAGAGAGATGGTTTGTGCCAAACAGAGGCAATGTGTCAATGATATCTCAAACGAAAAAACGTAACATATGCAATGTGTGTGAAACAGAGTCATGGATATATCATATATAGAGGGAGCGGTCCATGAGAAGAGAGTGGAGGGATCATCGGCGTGAGATATCCATAGAATTTAAATATGGATGAAGTGTGTGGCTGCGCGGTCAATAAAGAGTGCATCGAATTTGTGTTTGCCCACGTCAAAGATACAGGGTGGCTGGCCTACTAGAATTTGAGAGGACAGAGGTGCAGTTTTTCTCTGTGGCATGGATACCTACTGTTGGTGGGAACGACACCTATGGGATCACAAGAATCCCTACTACGGTTGCGGGGATCGGGGTCGTGAGAAGAGCGGATCAAACAGATAGCACACGGTTCGTTTATCCTGGTTCAGGCCGCGGGGATGCGCAAAACCCTACTCCTGCTTTGGTGGAGTGTATATATGTGTTCTTGAGCTAGCTATGGGGCGTGAGGAGCTCCAAAAAGCCGAATCCTCCTCCTGGTCGCCTCGGGCCTCCTTTTATAGGAAAGGGGGTGCCATAGTAGCACCAGGAGGTGGAAAGGGAACAGTGATGCGAGGTTATCCCTCGCATTATATGACAAGGCGCATTTAATGCGTCTTGCCCAGGTGTCCTTGCTTTATCAGGGACGGGGGAGAGCCCTGTCTCATCCGTCGCCGCTCCCTCTCGCGTCGACACGCGCCCTGGCCAGCGGCGCCTGTGGTGCCATGTAGGCAGGCAGGCAGCTGAGGTGGCGCAGTGGTGGGTCTCCACGAAGATCTGCATGCCGCCACGCAGGTGCCTGCCCAGCTGGTTGGGTCGGCAGCTGCATGCGAACGGCGGTGGAGGTTTGACTGGCGTGGGCCTGATGGTGGCCTAACGGGTGTTTTTGGCAAGGGCCTTGCCGGTGCCCCGGCAAGGGTCTTGCCGTGGCACCTGCTGTCATCCCCGGCAAGGCTCTTCCCGGGGGCCTTGTGGTCCTCCTTGGCTGGGATCCCGCCAAGGATCATCATCTTCTGAAGGGTGTATCTGATCTCGAATGTCTTCACAAAGATATGCAGGCCACCACGGGGATGTCTCCCGAATCCTTGCCCCATGGGGGCAGTGGACTCAAGGGTGACTCACTCCGTAGGTGTGGGGCGAGCTGCCACGGCAAGGGTGTTGCCGGGTTTGCTAAAACCGCCTCCCGGCAAGGATCTTGCCGGGGGGTCCGCTTCGTCCCCTTTGCTCTTTGTGGTCTTGGTCTTGGCGTCGTTCTGCTTCTCTTGAGCTTTGGCCTTACCTTGGCTCACCTCCCTTGCCTTGCTCAGTGTGGTGGTGCCCGTGGCTCAGACCGCCTGTGCACAGTTATAGGGGTACAAAAAGTGTACCCCTCTTTTTGTACACCGACAGGAGCCCCCGGGCCTGGGCCACACGTAAGCGGGCAGGCGGGGCGGTTTTTACCGCGGTAAGTCTCTTCGCACGCTGCGCTTCCCATGCTTCCCGCGCGTGGCGCGGCGTGGGGAGGCATGTGTGATGTGGGCGGCATGCGTGGGGTTGCTTCCCGCGGGCATGCGTCACATCATAGTTAATGTGAAAGGAGGCAGCCCGCGTTTTCCCCCATAAGAAGGAATAAACGTGGGCGCGCTGCTCACTTTCTCCTCTTCCCTCGTGCCTTTTCTGATCTCAGAGCCGCCGTTCCCTTTCTTCCTTCCTTCCTAAGCTTTCGCTGTCACCCGCCGCCGCTGCTTTGCCATCCCCCTTCCTCAGCCCTCTGAACTTCTTGGCCGCCATGGCTCCCAAATTGAGCGCGCTGTCGGGGGACCGGACGAAGTCCGCCTTCTTCTTCCCCTCGATGGTTGATGTTCAAGAGCTCCGGGCCTCCTTCAAGCCCCTATGGGGAGTGAAGACGTGGGGAGAGGATTTGGGACACCCGGCGACGTGCATCATTCCTGCTGCTTTCGCTGATCCTGCCTCAAATCGGTACACCTTCTTCGTTGATTACTTTTCTTGCGGGTTATGCCCTCCTTTCTCCGATTTCTTCTGCGACGTTATGAGCACCTTCGGCTTTCGCCTCTTGGATTTTACTCCGAATGCGGTGGCGTGCATGGATTTCTTCGTGCATCTTTGCGAAGGCTTTGCTGGGGTGCAGCCCAACACGGTGCTCTTCCGCCATTACTCCTTCCCTCGAATCCAGCCGGGAGGAGCCGTCTCCGGTTGCGTCACCTGGATCCCAAGATCGAAGGGGGCGTACCCGGACGGTGCCGTGAAGGAGAGGTGGGAGGAATGGCGTGGACGGTGGTGCTGGATTGAAGATGAAACCCCGCCGGAATTCTGCAAGGTCAGCCGAGTGCTGCCGGTCCGCGGCAGCGATTGGAGCGATGTCGACGCCGTCGATGGGAGGCTCACCGTAGCCACCACCAGGATTCTCCGGCTCACCCAGGCCAGACTCACCCTTGAGATGATCGGGGCGGACTTCATTCGCCACCGGATCACCCCGTTGCACAGCAAGTGGAGGCCAGCTTGGCTCTTCACGAACCCGGCTGACATTATGCGACTCCGCCCCGGCCTCGATCACAACTTCACAGTGCTAGCGCATGCCCACTTCTGCCAGCGGCTTTTCCAGCTTGATGTGTGTCGCGATGGTGAGGTCGAGCGGACCTGCAAGGCCAGGAGGGCTGCCGCAAAGGTTGGCAAGGCCCTCAAGGGGCCATTTTCAAGCTGCCAGCGGGGGTGGTCCCATTGTGCAACAATTCGCGTCGGTCCGAGATCATCGCCATGATGCCGGACTGTAATGCGCACGGCCCTATCCCGAGCTAGAAGGAGCCGAAGGTCGAGGATGTGCAGAAATTCTTCGACACCCTGATCGAGGTGTACGTCAATGCCGACACCGAGCGGTGGCTTATCATGGACACCACCTAGGCAGAGCTGGACTACATCGCCACCAGGGCGAGGGAGGCACAGCTTGCCACGGAGGCCGGCAGTGCCGGGGGCGCGGAGGACATGGCCGCAACGGCGGTGGAGGAAGAGGAGCTCTCCCGGTGGGCGGCGGCCTCCGGGGAGGTCAGTAGTGCCAACAATGGATCTCCGCTCGTCGAAGACGCGGCCGACGAGTCGTCGGGGGAGGAGGAGGATGCGGCGGCGGGCTCGACGCCAACCAGGGGAAGAGGGCGAGTCCCGCGGCGGGCTGGCTCCGGTGAGCCGGTCCTGCCCGGCAGGGCTGCGCGGCCTCAATTGACCCTGGAGGGGTCTGGGCGCCACACGAGGGCCACGGCAGGCAAGAGGCTGACGAAGGCCGCTGAGAAGAAGAAGACGACAACCCCTTCCTCATCCGGGCGCGCACAAACCCCGCCGCCTCCCTCGCCTCCTCCGGCAGGCGTCGACTCGGATGATGATGCGGAGCTCCCTTTTGATCTCGGGCCTCTCAGCCCAGAGAGGAAAAGGAAACTGGTAGAAGAGGAGGAGACGGATGACGAGTAAGTTCTCCGTTCCTTACTGTCATTTCCATTTCCTCGAATTGGGTCGCTTGTCTTGATCCATTTTTGCTTTCGTAGGGAGACAGAGACATTGGCCCAGAGGGTGAAGAGGGCGAGGACCTCGGCGAGCAGCCAGCCCCCGGCTGGGGCTTCAAAGACACCACTGGTGGTGTTGAGCAGCCCGGACAGCAGCCCTCGGTGCAGCCCCCAGCGTAAGTTCGTCACCCTCTTATTACTCGACATGTGGTAGGTGCTCGATGCCATGATGCTGACCTTGCCGGGTTTGCAGGAGGGGAGCGGCAGCAGGAGGAGCCACACCCATGGAGGAAAAGGGGAACTTGGGCGCTGGTGGCTCTGCCACGGCGCCAAATGCTGGCGGAGAGGGGAATTCTGCTTCATAGCCTGGCACTGGTGAGTCGCCTGTCCTTCGTCTCTGTTTTTCCCTTATTCTTTTGTTGGCTTCATTGCTCCCGTTGCTGCCCAGACCCTCCTTCAACAAGTATGGAGGACGTGGATACCGTTCCTGGGAACATTGCTGAGGAGGCTGCCAAGGATGCTGCCGAGGACACCGCGGCGGGGGCCGCCAAGGCGACCGGCGAGGCTTCTGCCGAGGGCACCAGCGGTGGACCTGCCAGTGGGGCCGGCAAGGCCTCTGCCGAGGAAGAGGTGGTGGGTGACCAGCCTCCCTCCTCCTCAACCTCGGGCCCCGGCAGGTATCTGAAGGTGGGCGACGATCTCTTCGTCCACCTCCCAGGGGCGTCAAGCCGGGCCCCGCCGAAGGGGAAGTTTTCGACGGCGAGGTGCATGCCGCCACCGGGCTTGAGGTGGTTGATGAGCCGGGCATTGGTGGCGACGGTTCTCCAGAAGAGCAGCTTTTCCGTGCCATGGGGCCAATTTCCGTAAGCTCCAAGTGCTCTACCGTGCTCGCCTGGACAAGGTCAAGTCCAGGATGGCAATGATGGACAACGTGGAGGTGGACTTCAAGGCGCGCGCTGCCGAGACGCAGACCTGGTTCCACCAGGCTCGCAAGGAGCAGAGGGCCTTTCAGGAGAAATTGGCCGAGCGCGATGTGGAGCTTACCATGAAGATGGTCGACATCGAGAAGGCCCAGGAAAAGGCGGCGAACTTGGCTGCCGCGGCCGAGGCCACCCGAAACCAGCATCAAGCCGCCTTGAATTCCCAGGAAGAGGACCTCACCGCGCGTGAGGCGAAGCTTGCCGCAGCGCTCCATGGCAAGGATGAGGAGCTCGAGGCCCTTGTCGCGTGGCGGATTCGCGAGTTGGAGCAGAGGCACAAGGAGGCACTCGATGCCCAGGCTCTCGCCCATGCCGGCAAGGTAAGGGAGTTGGAGTTGGCGCAGGACGAGCTGAAGGAGTAGGCCCTCAAGCTGTCCAACGAGAAGAGCACACTCAACAATGCCTTGGTGGAGGCGCAAGGAGCGGTCATCAGCAGGGCTGGGGAGCTCTCCGAAGCGCAAAACTCCGTCAGAGACCTCAAGCTGAAGCTGGAGGATCTCGAGAAGATGTTGTCGGAGAGCAGGGCTTGGGAGGAGACCTTGACTAGGAGCCTGGAGGAGGACAAGTAGCTGCGGGCGAATGAGGCCGCCTCCCACCAGGATTATGTGGCGGGCGAGAACAGATGGATCAGCCGCTTGGAGGAGGTCGCCGGTAGGGTCACCTCGCAGTTGGCCACCATTGGGATGCCACACGTGAGGTACGCCCCTGAGCGCAGCGGGACCGTCAACACCAAGTTGACCCTATTCTTCGAGGGCGTCCTCGGAGCCTTGGCGTATCTTCACTCCAACAGGACGGCCATGCTGGCCGAGGAGGCCCGGCGACTTTGCCGGAGGGTCGTGACCAAGGTCCTCACACAGACGGCGTACTAGAATCCCGATCTTGACTTCGCGGCCATGATGAAGAGCTTGCCGGATGGTGCTGACCTCACGGTGCTCAAGGAGCGCATCAAGCCCATCACCGACTGCATCGACGAAATCAAGAGGGTGGAAGGCCAGCGCCAGGATTAGGCATCCCGTTCTTCTTCGCCGCTGCGGGTTCCTGACCAAGACAAATTTTATCTTTAGTTAGAACCGCAGCTATGATGTGATGTAATATAACTTTGAAGTACTCTTAATTTTCATGCATGTTATTTCCCCGTTCGATTCCTCTTTGTATGCATGCCCTACGTCGATCGGGAAGGCTTGCCGGCGCGGAAGCCCCTAGCGGCGTTTTGGGGACGGATCCCCATGGCCAGCCGGGTATGCGTGCTGCCGGACGAGCCACCTTTTCCGTTCTGAACGCGGCCGCTCGAACTGTCGAGCTTGACTGGAGTCAGAATCGGGGGTGTTGCAGATCGCGGAAGGCTACTCTGCCATTCTCGACGCAGCCGCTTGAGCTGTTGAGCGGACTCGAAACAGGGCAAGGGCGTTGCCGATCGTGGTAGAGCCCACTGGCGTGCATGTTTCTCATACAAAGCAAATATCTCCAGGGGGGGAATAACCTCAAATAAGAAGGGTAGCACAAATAAGGGTTCAGTGCAACTTAGCTTCTGTTTGCGATCGCTCGAGTGTCGATCTTCTGGCCTCCTTTCTTCTTCAAGGGTCACGAAGATGAAGGACTGCCGGGCTAACTGCTAGAGCCGATTCTCACAATTGTGCCCCCTACCTGGCGCGCCAAAGATGTCGGTGGGAACGACACCTATGGGATCACAAGAATCCCTACTACGGTTGCGGGGATCGGGGTCGTGAGAAGAGCGGATCAAACAGATAGCACACGGTTCGTTTATCCTGGTTCAGGCCGCGGGGATGTGCAAAACCCTACTCCTGCTTTGGTGGATTGTATATATGTGTTCTTGAGCTAGCTATGGGGCGTGAGGAGCTCCAAAAAGCCGAATCCTCCTCCTGGTCGCCTCGGGCCTCCTTTTATAGGAAAGGGGGTGCCATAGTAGCACCAGGAGGTGGAAAGGGAATAGTGATGCGAGGTTATCCCTCGCATTATATGACAAGGCGCATTTAATGCGTCTTGCCCAGGTGTCCTTGCTTTATCAGGGACGGGGGAGAGCCCTGTCTCATCCGTCGCCGCTCCCTCTCGCGTCGACACGCGCCCTGGCCAGCGGCGCCTGTGGTGCCATGTAGGCAGGCAGGCAGCTGAGGTGGCGCAGTGGTGGGTCTCCACGAAGATCTGCATGCCGCCACGCAGGTGCCTGCCCAGCTGGTTGGGTCGGCAGCTGCATGCGAACGGCGGTGGAGGTTTGACTGGCGTGGGCCTGATGGTGGCCTAACGGGTGTTTTTGGCAAGGGCCTTGCCGGGGCCCCGGCAAGGGTCTTGCCATGGCGTCTTCTGTCATCCCCAGCAAGGCTCTTGCTGGGGGCCTTGTGGTCCTCCTTGGCTGGTATCCCGCCAAGGATCATCATCTTCTGAAGGGTGTATCTGATCTCGAATGTCTTCACAAAGATTTGCATGCCACCACGGGGATGTCTCCCGAATCCTTGCCCCATGGGGGCAGTGGACTCAAGGGTGACTCACTCCGTAGGTGTGGGGCGAGCTGCCACGGCAAGGGTCTTGCCGGGTTTGCTAAAACCGCCTCCCGGCAAGGATCTTGCCGGGGGGGTCCGCTTCGTCCCCTTTTCTCTTTGTCGTCTTGGTCTTGGCATCATTCTTCTTCTCTTGAGCTTCAGCCTTACCTTGGCTCACCTCCCTTGCCTTGCTCAGTGTGGTGGTGCCCGTGGCTCAGACCGCCCGTGCACAGTTATAGGGGTACAAAAAGTGTACCCCTCTTTTTGTACACCGACACCTACCTACAACGTTCGACTATCGGTGTTTGTGTGGGGGGGAGGGGGCAGATACGTAACTATAGAGAGGTAGATCGACTAGTATATGTGTGGAGGAGAGAGACCTAGCTATATATAGAGGGATATCGATCGGCATCCATGGATGTGTGTAGCAGAGGAATAAGGTTGGGAGAAAGACAAAGGTAGAGTGTCGGAGGGTTGGTGGTGGAGTGGCGTCTCACAAATGGTGGGAGAGGCTTGCTAGATAAGCAGATGGTACGAGTGTAATATCAATAAGAGAGGGCCGGGGATGTCTGTCTGTCAATGTACGTGTGTGTGAGAGTCGGGTGAGGGAGTCCTGGATTAAGGGGTCCACGGGCGTCCGGGCTATGTGACATGGGCCGGACTAATGGGCCATGGAGATACAAGAAAGAAGACTTCCTCCCGTGTCCAGATGGGACTCTCCTTGGCGTGGAAGGCAAGCTTAGTGTGCGGATGTGAATATTCCTTTCTCTGTAAACCGGCTCTGTATAACCCTAGCCCCCTCCGATGTCTATATAAACTAGAGGGTTTAGTCTATAGAGGCAATCATAATCATACATGCTAGACAATTAGGGTTTAGCCATTACGATCTCGTGGTTGATCAACTCTTGTAACCCCTATACTCATCAAAGTCAATCAAGCAGGACGTAGGGTATTACCTCCATCAAGAGGGCCGGAACCTAGGTAAAACATTGTTTCCCTTGTCTCCTGTTACCATCGATCCTTAGGCGCACAGTTCGGGACCCACTACCCGAGATCCGCCGATTTTGACACTGACATTGGTGCTTTCATTAAGAGTTCCGCTGTGTCGTCGCCAGAAGGTCTTTCTCCCCGACGAGATCTTTGTGTTCGGTGGCTTCGCACTCCGCGCCAACCCACTTGGCCATCTGGAGCAGATCGATAGCTACGCCCCAGGTGACCTGGGGCGTAGCTGTCGATCTGCTCTAGATGGCCAAGCGAGTTGGCCCGCAGTGCGAAGTTGCCAAAGACGAAGATTTGGCCGGGGAGAAAAACCTCCCTTAGGGCAGTATTGTTGTGGATGACTGATGGATCCATCGAACCTTCTGATGATGACAAAGTGGAACTCTCAATGAAAGCACCAATGTCGGTGTCAAAACCGGCAGATCTCGGGTAGGGGGTCCCGAACTGTGCGTCTATGGTTGATGGTAACAGGAGACGGAGGACACTATGTTTACCCAGGTTTGGGCCCTCTTGATGGAGGTAATACCCTCCTTCCTACTTGATTGATCTTGATGAATATGAGGATTACAAGAGTTGATCTACCACAAGATTGTAATGGCTAAACCCTAGATGTCTAGCTTGTATGATTGTAATTGCCTCTACGGACTAAACCCTCCGGTTTATATAGACACTGGAGGGGCCTAGGGTTGTATAGAGTCGGTTTACAAAGGAAGCTGGAATCTTCATATCCGAATACCAAGCTTGCCTTCCACGCAATGGAGAGTCCCATCCGGACATAGGAGGAAGTCTTCTGTCTTGTATCTTCATGGCTCATCAGTCCGGCCCATGTCACATAGCCCGGACGCCCGAGGTCCCCGTAATCCAGGACTCCCTCAGTAGCCCCTGAACCAGGCATCAATGCTGATGTGTCCGGCACGTAGATTGTCTTCGGTATTGCAAGGCGGGTTCCTCCTCCGAATATTTCAAAGTAGTCCTCAAACACAGAGAACATGTCCGGCTCTGCAAAACAAGCTCCGCAAAGAGTATAATATTTAACAAGTCCCATCTACTGACATTTTTTTAGTGAGACACCACGTCTCCACCCGGTCATTATTTCGAACCTTTTTTAGCCTCCTGCTCCATGTTTCACGATGCGGTTTTCATTGTTATGTCTTGTCTAAGCAGAGATCGTGTCCCCTTATTATGGGGTTCTCATCAATACGGGCATGGGTAATCCAACCGCGCCATCTGCACGACCCTTGGGAATAGGCGAGTTTTAAGGCGAATGGGGAGGAGTGATACGTCTCTAACGTATCTATAATTTTTTATTGTTCCATGCTATTATATTATCTATTTTGGATGTTTATGGGCTTTATTAGACACTTTTATATTATTTTGGGGACTAACCTATTAACCCAGAGACCAGTGCCAGTTTCTGTTTCTGTTTTTTCCTTGTTTTAGAATATCGCAGAAAAGGAAAATCAAATGGAGTCCAATTGACCTAAAACTTCACGGAACTTATTTTTGGATCAGAAGAAGTCTAGAAGACTTGGAGTGCACGTCAGGGGATCAACGAGGAGGCCACGAGGCAGGGGGGCGCGCCCACCCCCTTGGGCGCGCCCTCCACCCTCTTGGGCCCCTCGTGGCCCCCCTGACGCACTTCCTCCTCCTATATTTCTACATATACCCTAAAATGATCGAGGAGCACAATAGGTCGGGAGTTCCACTGCCAGACGCCTCCGTAGCCATTGAAAGCCAATCTAGACCCGTTCTCGCACCGTGCCGGAGGGGGAATCCCTCTCCGGTGGCCATCTTCATCATCCCGGTGCTCTCCATGACAAGGAGGGAGTAGTTCTCCCTCGGGGCTGAGGGTATGTACTAGTAGCTATGTGTTTGATCTCTCTCTTGTGTTCTTGAGGTGATACGATCTTGATGTATCGCGAGCTTTGCTATTATAGTTGGATCTCATGATGCTTTCTCCCCCGTCTACTCTCTTCTAATGGATTGAGTTTCCCCTTTGAAGTTATCTTATCGGATTGAGTCTTTGAAGATTTGAGAACACTTGATGTATGTCTTGCCGTGCGTATCTGTGGTGACAATGGGATACCACGTGATTCACTTGATGTATGTTTTGGTGATCAACTTGCGGGTTCCACCCATGAACCTATGCATAGGGGTTGGCACATGTTTTCGTCGTGATTCTTCGGTAGAAACTTAGGGGTACTCTTTGAGGTCCTATGTGTTGATTGAATAGATGAATCTGAGATTGGATGGATATCGTATAATCATACCCATGGATACTTGAGGTGACATTGGAGTATCTAGGTGACATTAGGGTTTTGGTTGATTTGTGTCTTAAGGTGTTATTCTAGTACAAACTCTAGTGTTGTTTGTGACACTTATAGGAATAGCCCAACGGATTGATTGGAAAGAATAACTTTGAGGTGGTTTCGTACCCTACCATAATCTCTTCGTTTGTTCTCCTCTATTAGTGACTTTGGAGTGACTCTTTCTTGCATGTTGAGGGATAGTTATGTGATCCAATTATGTTATTATTGTTGAGGGAACTTGCACTAGCGAAAGTATGAACCCTAGGCCTTGTTTACTAGCATTGCAATACCGTTTACGCTCACTTTTATCATTAGTTACCTTGCTATTTTTATATTTTCAGATTACAAAAACATTTATCTACCATCCATATACCACTTGTATCACCATCTCTTCGCCGAACTAGTGCACCTATACAATTTACCATTGTATTGGGTGTGTTGAGGACACAAGAGACTCTTTGTTATTTGGTTGCATGGTTGTTTGAGAGAGACCAACTTCATCCTACGCCTCCTACGGATTGATAAACCTTAGGTCATGCACTTGAGGGAAATTTGCTACTGTTCTACAAACCTCTACACTTGGAGGCCCAGCAACGTCTACAAGAAGAAGGTTGTGTAGTAGACATCAAGCTCTTTTCTGGCGCCGTTGCCGGGGAGGTGAGTGCTTGAAGGTATATCTTTAGATATTGCAATCGAGTCTTTGAGTTTCTTGTTTTATCACTAGTTAAGTTTATAAAAGAAAATCACAAAAAATGGAATTGAGTTTGTCTCATACGCTTCATCTTTTTAATATCTTTCGTGAGTATGATGGAAAGGATAATTGTGCTCAAGTGCTAGAAGAAGAAATCTATAAAATGTTTGGCACTAAATATTTGAATGATGAGCATGATTGCAATGTTGTTAGTATGAATTCCTTGAATATCCATGATACTAATGATATGCAAAGCCACAAGCTTGGGGAAGCTATGTATGATGAAGATGATATTTTTAGTCTCCCAAGTTTTGATATGCAAATTTATAATGATGATAGCATACCACCTACTTATGATGATTATTGTGATGGTACTTATGCTATAAAAAGTAGTGATTATATTTATAAAACTTTTCATGATTATGATTACCCCTTTTCTGAACGTTACTCTTTTAATGTGGAAACAATTTATAGTATTCGAGTTTCTTATGATACTTCCACTATTCCGAATGAGAATAGATTTGCTTATGTGGAGGGTAATAAAATTTCTATGCTTGTAGACCATGAAAAGAATGCTTTATGTGATAGTTATATTGTTGAATTCATTCATGATGCTACTGAAAATTATTATGAGGGTGGAATATATGCTGGTAGGAATTGCAATAATATCAAGTTTCCTCTCTATGTGCTTAAAGTTTCAAAGTTATGCTTGTTTTACCTTCTTATGCAAGTTGATTCTTGTTCCCATAAGTTGTTTGCTCACAAAATCCCTATTCATAGGAAGTATGTTAGACTTAAATGTGATATTCATATTCTTCATGATGCTCTCTTTATGTTTCAATTCTAATCTTTTATGTGAGCATCATTGAAATCATCATGCCTAGCAAGGGGCGTCAAAAGATAGCGCTTGTTGGGAGGCAACCCAACTTTATTTTTGTTCCTGTTTAGTAATAAATAATTCATCTAGCCTCTGTTTAGATGTGGTTTTATGTGTTTAATTAGTGTTTGTGCCAAGTAGAACCGTTGGGAAGACTTGGGTGAAGTCTTTATGATCACGCTGTAAAAAAAAAGAAACTTTAGAGCACACGAGAATTGCTGCCATTTTTCATTGGAGAGTACTATTTAGTTAATTCTTTTTGCAGATGATTAATAGATAAATTCCTCAGGTCCAGCAATTTATTTTACAATTTTTGGAGTTCCATAAGTATATGTTTGATCCAGATTACTACATACTGTTCTGTTTTTGACAGATTCGGTTTTTGATGTGTTGTTTACTTATTTTGATGACTCTATGGCTAGTAAAAGAGTTTATAAACCATAGAGAAGTTGCAATACATTAGGTTTAACACCAATATAAATAAAAAATGAGTTCATTACAGTACCTTGAAATGGTGTTTCGTTTTCTTTCGCTAACGGAGCTTACGAGTTTTCTGTTATGTTTTGTGTTGTGAAGTTTTCAAGTTTTGGGTAAAGATTCGATGGACTATGGAATAAGGGATGGCAATAGCCTAAGCTTGGGGATGCCCAAGGCACCCCAAGGTAATATTCAAGGACAACCGAAAGCCTAAGCTTGGGGATGCCCCGGAAGGCATCCCCTCTTTCGTCTTCGTTCATCGGTAACTTCACTTGGAGCTATATTTTTATTCGCCACATGATATGTGTTTTTCTTGGAGCGTTATTTTATTTACTTTTGTTTTGCTTGCTGTTTGAATAAAATACCAAGATCTGAAATTATTAAATGTCAGAGAGTCTTCACATAGTTGCATAATTATTCGACTACTCATTGATCTTCACTTATATCTTTCGGAGTAGTTTGTCGTTTGCTCTAGTGCTTCACTTATATCTTTTTAGAGCACGGTGGTGGTTTTATTTTATAGAAATAATTGATCTCTCATGCTTCACTTATAATATTTTGAGAGTCTTTTAGAACATCATGGTAATGTGCTTTGGTTATGAATTTAGTCCTAATATGATGGGCATCCAAGAGGGATATAATAAAAACTTTCATATAGAGTGCATTGAATACTATGAGAAGTTTGATACTTGATAATTGTTTTCAGATATGAAGATGGTGATATTAGAGTCATGCTAGTTGAGTAGTTGTGAATTTGAGAAATACTTGTGTTGAAGTTTGTGATTCTCGTAGCATGCACGTATGGTGAACCGTTATGTGATGAAGTCGGGGCATGATTTATTTATTGATTGTCTTCCTTAAGAGTGGCGGTCGGGGACGAGCGATGGTCTTTTCCTACCAATCTATCCCCCTAGGAGCATGCGCGTAGTACTTTGTTTCGATAACTAATATATTTTTGGAATAAGTATGTGAGTTCTTTATGACTAATGTTGAGTCCATGGATTATACGCACTCTCACCCTTCCACCATTTCAAGCCTCTCTAGTACCGCGCAACTTTCGTCCGTACCATAAACCCACCATATACCTTCCTCAAAACAGCCACCATACCTATCTATTATGGCATTTCCATTGCCAATCCGAGATATATTGCCATGAAACTTACCACCGCTCCATTATTATGACACGCTTCCTCATTGTCATATTGCTATGCATGATCATGTAGTTGACATTGTATTTGTGGCAAAGCCACCGTTCATAATTCTTCCATACAAGTCACTCATGAGTCATTGCACATCCCGGTACACCGCCGGAGGCATTCATATAGAGTCATACCTTGTTCTAAGTATCGAGTTGTAAGTAAATAAAAGTGTGACGATCATAATTATTAGAGCATTGTCCCAGTGAGGAAAGGATGATGGAGACTATGATCCCCCCACAAGTCGAGATGAGACTCCGGACGAAAATAAAAAAAATTAAGAGGCCAAAGAAGCCCAAATAAAAAAAGAGAGAGAAAATAGGCCATAAAAGGAGAAAAGGCCCAAATAAAAAAATGAGAGAAAATGAGAGAAGGGGAAATGATACTATCCTTTTACCACACTTGTGCTTCAAAGTAGCACCATGATCTTCATGATAGAGAGTCTCCTATGTTGTCACTTTCATATACTAGTGGGAATCTTTCATTATAGAACGTGGCTTGTATATTCCAATGATGGGCTTCCTCAAAATGCCCTAGGTTTCGTGAGCAAGCGAGTTGGATGCACACCCACTAGTTTCTTTTGTTGAGCTTTCATACATTTATAGCTCTAGTGCATCCGTTGCATGGCAATCCCTACTCACTCACATTAATACCTATTGATGGGCATCTCCATAGCCCGTTGATACGCCTAGTTGATGTGAGACTATCTTCTCCTTTTTGTCTCCTCCACAACCACCATTCTATTCCACCTATAGTGCTATATCCATGGCTCACGCTCATATATTGCGTGAAGATTGGAAAAGTTTGAAAACATCAAAAGTATGAAACAATTGCTTGGCTTGTCATCGCGGTTGTGCATGATTTAAATACGTTGTGTGGTGAAGATGGAGCATAGACAGACTATATGATTTTGTAGGGATAGCCTTCTTTGGCCATGTTATTTTGAGAAGACATAATTGCTTTATTAGTATGCTTGAAGTATTATTATTTTTATGTAAATATTAAACTTTTGTCTTGAATCTTATGGATCTGAATATTCTTGCCACAATAAAGAAGAATTACTTGGAGAAATATGTTAGGTAGCATTCCACATCAAAAATTCTGTTTTTATCATTTACCTACTCGAGCACGAGCGGGAATTTACCTACTCCAACGTATCTATAATTTTTGATTGTTCCATGCTATTATATTATCTGTTTTGGATGTTTATGGGCTTTATTAGACACTTTTATATTATTTTTGGGACTAACCTATAAACCCAGAGCCCAGTGCCAGTTTTTGTTTTTTCCTTGTTTTAGAATATCGCAGAAAAGGAAAATCAAACGGAGTCCAATTGACCTGAAACTTCACAGAACTTATTTTTGGATCAGAAGAAGCCCAGAAGACTTGGAGTGCACGTCAGGGGATCAACGAGGAGGCCACGAGGCAGGGGGCACGCCCACCCCCTGGTCGCGCCCTCCACCCTCGTGGCCCCCCTGACGCACTTCTTCCTCCTATATATCTCCATATACCCTAAAACGATAGGGGAGCACAACAGATCGGGAGTTCCACCGCCAGAAGCATTCGTAGCCACCGAAAGCCAATCTAGACCCGTTCTGGCACCCTGCCGGAGGGGGAATCCCTCTCTGGTGGCCATCTTCATCATCCCGGTGCTCTCCATGACGAGGAGGGAGTAGTTCTCCCTCGGGGCTGAGGGTATGTACCAGTAGCCATGTGTTTGATCTCGCTCTCGTGTTCTTGACGTGATACGATCTTCATGTATCATGAGCTTTGCTATTATAGTTGGATCTTATGATGTTTTATCCCCCCTCTACTCTCTTGTAATGGATTGAGTTTCCCCTTTGAAGTTATCTTATCGGATTGAGTATTTAAACATTTGAGAACACTTGATGTATGTTTTGCCGTGTGTATCTGTGGTGACAATGGGATACCACGTGATTCACTTGATGTATGTTTTGGTGATCAACTTGCAGGTTCCGCCCATGAACCTATGCATAGGGTTTAGCACACGTTTTCGTTGTGATTCTCTGGTAGAAACTTTGGGGCACTCTTTGAGGTCCTATGTGTTGGTTGAATAGATGAATCTGAGATTGTGTGATGCGTATCGTATAATCATACCCACGGATACTTGAGGTGACATTGGAGTATCTAGGTGACATTAGGGTTTTGGTTGATTTGTGTCTTAAGGTGTTACTCTAGTATGAACTCTAGGGCTGTTTGTGACACTTATAGGAATAGCCCAATGGATTGATTGGAAATAATAACTTTGAGGTGGTTTCGTACCCTACCATAATCTCTTCGTTTGTTCTCCGCTATTAGTGACTTTGGAGTGACTCTTTCTTGCATGTTGAGGGATAGTTATGTGATCCAATTATGTTATTATTGTTGAGGGAACTTGCAATAGCGAAAGTATGAACCCTAGGCCTTGTTTACTAGCATTGCAATACCATTTATGATCTCTTTTATCATTAGTTACCTTGCTGTTTTTATATTTTCAGATTACAAAAATCTTTATCTACCATCCATATACCACTTGTATCACCATCTCTTCGCCGAACTAGTCCACCTATACAATTTACCATTGTATTGGGTGTGTTGGGGACACAAGAGACTCTTCGTTATTTGGTTGCAGGGTTGCTTGAGAGAGACCATCTTCATCCTACTCCTCCTATGGATTGATAAACCTTAGGTCACCCACTTGAGGGAAATTTGCTATTGTCCTACAAACCTCTACAATTGGAGGCCCAACAACGTCTACAAGAAGAAGGTTGTGTAGTAGACATCAAGGAGCTTGATATTCGGTGCCTTTATAAAGAGATAAGGATTCACCCTTTCACGCACTCCTTCTTGCTCTCTGCCCACCCATTCTCGAGCTCCAGCGCCCAAGCTTCCATCCTTTCTACCTCAAAAAAGCACTCCAGCCATGTCCGCATCCGGAGCGCAGGGCAAGTGAATGGTGTGACGCCCCGAGATCGTTGCGCTAGCTAGGTGTCTCCCAGTTATTCGCTGTTGTTGCCTTGTCATTCGTTTGCGTGTTGCATCTTGCCATGTCATCATGTGCATTGCATCTTCATGCTTTCGAAACTTGCATCCGTCCGGGTCCCCAGTTCTCCCCGTTGTCCGTCCTGAGCCCAACCACACTCGCACGCACCCGCGGCACCTCCGAAATATTATTTTATAAGTGGCCGGAAAATGTTCTCAGAATGGGATTAAATTTGGCGTGCGGTGTTGTTTTGTTGTCACTAGACCGCCTTCCAAGTTTCATCGCATTCGGAGTCCATTTGATGCCCCAATGGATAACTATAGCGGCAATATAGCTGGTCTAACGTCGGACGTTTTCGGTCTCCGACAACAGTCGCCGGGTGTTTTTCTTCTCTTCTCTCAGCCCAAGGCTTTCTGCACAGCCCACCACCACCCACCGCCAGGCCCAACTTAACCTCTCTCGTCAGCCCGCGGCCCTCCTCGCGCACGTCCGAAAACTGTCCCGAACCCGACCCGGATAGTCATCACTATTGTGTTCTTGATCATCCCCAAACATCTATAAACCATCTCCATTTTGTTATCTGGGCTCACTACCCTATGTATCCAAGACTGTCCGATTTTGATCGGAGGGTCCAAACCTAATCCTTTTGTCCCTATATATAGACCAACCCCTACCGAAACCACACAAATCCCTAATTTCTAGGGATCCTCCCTCCACCGCCGCCACTCTCTACCATCTACCTCGGGATCCCTTCCGACCTAATCCACCTCGTTTTTTGCAGCCAACCAACCGGCACCACTCGCCGATCTCCTCGTGCCCGAGGACTCCAAGACACTCCTCTCAGGCAACTAGCAGGACTGTCGCGTCCCTCTCATCTGGTTCTTCCCGTGCTTCTTCTTTCCCATGTCTCTCTCTCACATATCTCTCTCCCGTGCACATGAACGCCACCTCTTGCCCGAGCGCAGCCGCCCCTGGAGCTCCACTGAACCGCAAGCAGAGGCCATCCTCGTCCAGGGCTCGGCTGGATCCCGCCATTCCCGGGTCCTCCCCGCGCCTGCCAACCTGTGGCTCCTTCGTTGACCGTGAGAGCTTGTGATGGGCTAAGATGGAACACCCCTGCAGGGTTTTGAACTTTCGAAAGCCGTGCCCGTGGTTATGGGTAGATGGGAATTTGTTAATGTCCGGTTGTAGAGAACTTGACACTTAACTTAATTAAAATGCATCAACCGCATGTGTAGCCGTGATGGTCTCTTCTCGGCGGGGTCCAGGAAGTGAACACGGCTTTGGAGTTATGTTTGAATGTAAGTAGTTTTCGGGATCACTTCTTGATCACTTCTAGTTCACAACCGTGCCTTGCTTTCTCTTCTCGCTCTCATTTGCATAAGTTAGACACCATATATGCTAATGCTTGCTACAGCTCCACCTCACTACCTTTTCCTACCCATAAGCTTAAATAGTCTTGATCGCGAGGGTGTGAGATTGCTGAGTCCCCGTGACTCACAGATTACTTCAAACAGTTGCAGGTGCCGATGATAACTGTGCAGGCGACGCAACCGAGCTCCAGGAGGAGCTCGATGAAGATCATGTTCGTTGTGTTGTTTCGTTGCCAGTTGATCAGTAGTGGAGCCCAATCGGGGCGATCGGGGATCTATGCAATTGGGGTTGTCTTTCCTTATTTGATTCTGTAGTCGGACCTTGATTGTATTCTGGATGATGTAATGCTATATTTATGTATTGTGTGAAGTGGCGATTGTAAGCCAACTCTTTATCTCTTTCTTATTCAGTACATGGGATGTGTAAAGATTACCCCTCTTGCGACATGCCTACTATGTGGTTATGCCTCTAAGTCATTCTCCGACACGTGGGAGATATAGCCGCATCGTTGGGTGTCACAAGTTGGTATCAGAGCCATCCCCGACTTAGGAGCCCCCTGCTTGATCGAATCGCTGACGTTGTTGAGTCTAGAACAAAATGTTTTGAGTTTTATAGGATTATATATATCGGAGAGTAGGATTCCTTTTACTCCCCAGTCCCTTCGTCGCTCTGGTGAGGCCTCCTGGTGTAGAGTTTTGACTCTTCTCTCCTCAAATTTCACAAAAAAATTAGGATCATGCGGGTATCTTGGAATCATTCTGATGGTTTTGTGACGAGAACATAGTTCTTGGTGCCTCCTGACATTTAAGGGTTGTGGCAGTGTCCCGGGGAGTTGAGCTCCGAGGTGTTGTCGTCACAATTTTATCGTTGCAGTTCTGGAATACCTGAGTTTCTCTAACATCGAAAATCTCTTTTATGTAGTTGTTGGTGAGATAACCTTGACGCCACCCAGTACTGGGGCGGGAGTTCGGGAGTATTGCCGTAACTCGTATAACACATGTTTTTCGAAGGTTGAGGTAAACGATTTCCGAAGGTTTCTTGGTTATGTGTTGAAGGATGGATACAGCTGGATGTAGGTATTGTTAGTTTGGGTGAGATATTATGCTTCCCATGTATCCCCAACACCTGATTGCACAACCAGAAAGTTTCGGGAGTTTATAAGTGGGAATTCAAGTAGCTCCTAGGATATCTTTCCGACAGATGCATGATATGAGATTGCGGTTCGACGTCTAGTGGTCCGCCTATCCACGGTTGGTTTTACTGTGGTCTCGTTGTGTCTTAAAGAGTCCTTGGCTATGCTGACTCGGGGATGCTTCGTATGTCATGTGCACTGCCTTGTACATGATGGTGCTCTATGATCGAGCCCGTGTGGGCCCCACCACGAAAACTTCGGATGAAATCTCTATCATATGTTTGTTCCGGCTTATTCTGCAAGGCAATCCTTTGTTTTTGTTTTGGTTTGTGGTATTCAAGTTGCTTCAATGTCAAGTGTTGATTCCATACCTTTCCAAGCGGTGTTCTCATATTCCTATGTGAATACTAATCCTTCATGATAATCGAGATTGTCATGTTAATTCTTTTCAACCGGCGTGTTTCTCTTCAAGTGGATCCAATCATTTCAACATCCACAAGAACACCTCTCGATTTTTCCCAATGTTGTTCATTTCATTTGTCCCAAGCTGTCTTTGTTTTTCCCGCCCTCCAACCCTTTTTCGTTCGAAGACCAAGATTTCTTAATCAAGTATCCATCTTATTGATGTGAAGTCTCTTCATTCTTTTCAATCAATGTTCTTACCCGGTGGTTCTCTTGAAGATGCTCTACTAGTTCATCATTCTTCGTTCTCTTTCTTCTCCGGTGGATTCAATTCAAGCTTTGTTGATCATATCCTTTCTTCGTTTTAAATGTTTTCTCAGGCCGGTGCACTTCTTAATCGCTCACCTCTCGCTATTCATTTGTTCCGGAGTGTTGAAGATATCTTAGAAGATTCATGTTTCCATTCTTGATCCGTTCAAGATATATCGAGGTTGTTATTTCTTTCAAGCCATTTAAATCAACCGGTGCAATCTCTCTTCAAAACCATTTCAATAGTGTTTCTCTTAAGTGGGCCATAACCCACAAGTCTTTTCCCAAGACCTTACCTAACTATTCTAATCTTTCCCGGAGTTATTCTCAATTCTTTTTCAAAGTTTGACGTAAGAATGAATTATCATCAGTCAAATGTATTTCTCCAAGATCTTTCAAATTCTTTCATCGTTGGTTCAACCTTTCTATTTTTCATACCGGAGTATCTCAACAATTCATGATGGTTTTCTCATTGTCATTCTCAACACTTGAAGACCGAAGAAGAGCTCCTCTTAAATTCTTAACCGTTTCTCTCGGAGTTTTATGGTTCTAGCTTGATGCCATCCTCTCATAATTGTTTTCAATTGTGAGAATTCTTTTCACCCATCCGGAGAAATTCAGGAGTCTTTTCAGTTTGATTCTCCGAAGACCATCATTTCGGGTTTATTCATTCTCATCTTTCAGCTCTCATTCTCTAATCTTACCGTTGCATCATTCAAGTATTCTCTAATCAGTTCGTGATCTCTTCGTTCTCTTGCATCTTGTTTCACTCAAGTATCTTCGCTCATTTTCAATCCTTACGGTGGTTAGTTCAAGAGTTCTTTGCCTTGGTTCATATCAATCCATTTGTTCTTTCCAATCATACCGGCGGTTCGTTGAAGTCCTTCTCAAGTTTAAGATATATCTATCTTAATCCTTTCTACGAGAATAAGTAGTATGCCAAATCCATTGCTTGTCATCAATTTAGTTGGTGAAGGATAAGCATAATGTAATTCCAATTCTTGTTTCATCCAAGTTATTAATTCCTTATTCCGGAGGTTCATCAAAATTCTTGATTTCATTTGTTCATCTTACTATCTGGAGTTCCAAGTTTTTTTCTCTCGGATATATCATCGCGAAGATTAATCTAAATCATTGCAAGGCTTCACCTTGTGTTTTCAACTCTTTTTTCTTTCTATCATCCTTTTGTTACCGGAGTTCTTCATGGAGGCTCTACATGGTGGTTCGTCTCCTCGTTGATATCAATCCAATCTATTGTTTCCGTTAGTGGCGGAATTTCACCTCATAGTTTTGAGATGTTCTCCACAAGCCCACTACAAGCTTACTCTTTTCGTTGTTGGTTTTCCAACAACTACGTTCGACCCTTCTCCAAAAGATGCTTTTCCAAGCTCATTTGTCGCAGAAGTTGTCATTTTCTTCTCAGTCCCTTTATCCCAACAATCTAGCTTCTATTCTTTTGTTCCGGAAGCATTGTGATGTTGCTCTCTTCACTCTTCATCTCGTTTTGCCAAGATCATGCTCTTTCCTTTGTCTATCCATTCAACCGAAGTGTTGTATCCTCTGCTCAAGTTCTTTTCATCTTATCAAGTCTTGCATCTCCTTTCAGTCAGAGTGCTGCCCAAATTGTATCAATTTTATTCCTTCTTCATCTCGTTTTTACCGGAGTGTTTGCATGTACGTCTAGTCCATTGCAACCCCTTTCTTATGTCTTTCAACCTACAGGGTTCTCGTGATGTTCCTTGTTCCTCTTGTCTAACGGAGGTTTTCAACTTTGTTCATCTTTGTTGTATTCTTTCTTTGAAATTTGTTCAAACTCTCAAAGTTCGTGGTTTCACTCATTTGTCAAAGAAGCAATTAGTTTTACCTCTTATCTTCCTCTTCCTTTTCTCTCCGGTGCCATCCTAGATCTCGGGACGATATCCTCTTGTAGTGGTGGAGTGTTGTGATGCCCCAAGACCATTGCGCCAGGTGTCTCCCAGTTATTCGCTATTGTTGCCTTGTCATTCGTTTGCGTGTTGCATATTTCCATGTCATCATGTGCATTGCATCTTCATGTTTTCGAAACATGCATCCGTCTGGGTCCCCAGTTTTCCTGTTGTCCATTCTGAGCCCAACCACACTCGCACACGCCTGCGGCACCTCCGAAATATTGTTTTATAAGTGGCCGGAAAATGTTCTCGGAATGGGATGAAAGTTGGCGTGCGGTGTTGTTTTGTTGTCAGTAGACCACCTGCCAAGTTTCATCGCATTCGGAGTCCGTTTGATGCCCCAACGGATAACTAGAGCGGCAATATAGCCGGTCTAACGTCAGACGTTTTCGGTCTCCGGAAACAGTTGCCGGGTCTCTCTCTTCTCTTCTCTCAGCCCAAGGCTTTCTGCACAGCCCACCACCACTCACCGCCAAGCCCAACCTAACCTCTCTTGTCAGCCCGCGGCCCTCCTCACGCGCGTCCGAAAATTGTCCCGAACCTGACCCGGATAGTCATCACCGTTGTGTTCGGATCATCCCCAAACATCTATAAACCATCTCCGTTTTGTTATCTGGGCTCCCTAACCTATGTATCCGAGACTATCCGATTTTGATCGGAGGGTCCAAACATAATCCTTTTGTCCCTATATATAGACCAACCCCTATCCAAACCAGACAAATCCCTAATTTCTAGGGATCCTCCCTCCGCCGCCGCCACTCTCTACCATCTACCTCGGGATCCCTTCCGACCTAATCCACCTCGTTTTCTGCAGCCAACCAACCGGCACCGCTCGCCGATCTCCTCATGCCCGAGGCCTCCAAGCCACTCCTCGCCGGCAACTAGGAGGACCATCGCGTCCCTCTCCTGTGGTTCTTCCCGTGCTTCTTCTTTCCCCTGTCTCTCGCTCACATCTCTCTCTCTCCCGTGCACATAAATGCCACCTCCTGCCCGAGTGCAGCCGCCCCTGGAGCTCCACTGAACCGCAAGAAGAGGCCATCCTTGTCCAGGGCTCGGCCGGATCCCACCATTCCCGGGTCCTCCCCGCGCCTGCCGACCTGCGGCTCCACTGCCCCGTCAAGTTCCAAGAGCCAATGTTGCCTGCTGCTGCTCCTTGCATCACCCAGCGCCACTGCTTCCTCTCCGTGGAGCTTGTCCCCATCGTTCCCGCGTGGAACCCTCCTTGTCGGAGTCCCAGCACCGCCGTCGCGGATCTTCAGCGCCGCCTCCTCAAGCTTGTCCACCGTCCACTGCTGCAACTAGGAGCGCTGATGCCCGTCTTCGATGTCACCAAAGGGTACCCAAGCGCCATGGCCTAGGCTCGGCCTTGAGGTCCTCAGCGCCGTCGTGACTGCTGCTTGCTCCGTCGATGTAGCCGCAAGCTCCTGACGTCGTGCCGTTTCCTTGCTGACCTCGTCGACCGGTGCCACCAGCCTCCTCAGCTTCGAACGCACGCGCGCTTGCCTCCCTTGCCTCGCAAACCTCGTCGCGGGCCAACCGCGTCCGCCGCCATGGACTTCCTCATGGAGCACCACCATCGCATCTCCACGAGTCCGTCGGGTTCCGGCCATTCCCGTCGTTGCCGGACCTCCTCAGCTCGCCGGAGCTCCTGCCGTGTCGTGTCGCCGCTGTTTCCTGTTGTCGCGCCGCCGGCCACTTGTTCTGCTCTGCTCAAGATCGAGCAAGTCCAATCGCTCGCCTTCTCTGCTTAGAGCGTTGACCGCTCCCCGCTGCATCAGCCCATCTCCTCTGCGTTGCCAACTGGGCTGAAGCCCATGGTGAGGCTCCCAGCGCCTCCTTTGTTTTTATTTCTTTCTTCACTGTTTGCCCAGCAGTGCAATATTTTGACCCATGTAGTTTTTTTAGGTTCTGTGAATTTAGCCTTTATCCAGTGTTTTACAGTTTTGCAGAATAAACCCTCATGTTCATGCAATTAAAAACTCATCAACCGTGCATCATATTAAAATGTTTTATGTATGTAACTTGCTTAGAATTTTGTCTAGTTTCATAATTTCCAACTTTCATCCATGTTAAAAATGTTTAAACTTGTTGTTTGTTTAATTTTGCATAAATGCCATGCTAAAATGCTTTATTTCATAACTAATTAATCGTAGCTCCATTTTATTTAAACTTTATATGTAAATGGGGTAGAAAAATGCCTAGTTTAACATGGTGGATTTTACTTTGCATGTTTCACAACTCTAAAATTGGGTTTAGGGTAGAACAGCACCAAATCTAAAATATGTATATGGGGATTTACCAGAATTGTTGTTCGTTGTTTCCGGCCTCATTTAAACTTGCCTAGATAGGTAGTTTTGTTTTGCTTCACCCCTTGCCATGCTAAACAACACTTAATATTGTTGAGTGCATAAACGAGTTCAAACTAAATAACTTGTTGTGGTTTTTCGTCAATATGCAACTCATTGCATATTGAGCTCCACTTAATTTGTAGAATTGCTTGTGCTCTTTGCCATGCCATGCCTCATTAATCCGGACATGCATCATACACTAGTAGAAAACAGGGCTATGGTCCAGGCCGGCTCAGCCCATTAGTCCCAGTTCAGTCTAGAACCGGGACCAATGTGGGCATTGGTCCCGGTTCGTGAGCCCAGGGGGCCGGCCGGGCCACGTGGGCCATTGGTCCCGGTTCGTCTGGACCTTTTGGTCCCGGTTGGTGGGACGAACCGGGACAAATGGGCCTCGCTCCTGGCCCAACACTATTGGTCCCGGTTGGTGGCTTCAACCGGGACCAAAGGCTTCCCTTTAGTCCCGGTTCATGTCATCAACCGGGACCAATGAGGTTCCTATATATACCCCCTCGCGCAAGAGCAGAGCACAGTGCTCTGTTTTTTCTGGCCGAGGGGGAGAGGGCTTTGTGGTGCTCTAGCTCACCTCCTATGCACATGAGGTGTTCGATGGAATGCCCGAGCCACACTACTTAAGCTTTCTCCTCTCGATGATGATGAACTTCTATTAATTTGGACACTTAATTATATATAATGCACGCAGATGAACCGGCAATGGATGTACGGTGACAGACACACCCGTGAGTACATTAAGGGCGTGCATGAGTTTCTCGGTGCGGCTGAGGCAAACAAGCAAAATGGTTTTATGTGTTGTCCATGCACTGAATGTGGGAATACGAGGTCTTACTCTAACCGGAAAATCCTTCACTCCCACCTGCTTTACAATGTTTTCATGCCACACTATAATGTTTGGACGAGGCATGGAGAAATAGGGGTTATGATGGAAGATGGCGAAGAAGAAGAGTACGATGACAACTATGTGCCCCCTGAATACGGTGATGCTGCAACGGGGGGAGCCGGTGAAGATCAAGAGGAACCAGACGATGTGCCCAATGATGCTGCCACGGATGAAGCTGCTGAAGATCAAGAGGAACCAGACGATGTGCCCGATGATGATGATCTCCGCCGGGTCATTGTCGATGCAAGGACGCAATGCATTAGTCAGAAGGAGAAGCTGAAGTTCGATTGCATGTTAGAGGATCACAAAAAAGGGTTATACCCCAATTGCGAAGATGGCAACACAAAGCTCGGTACCGTACTGGAATTGCTACAGTGGAAGGAAGAGAATGCTATGGCTGACAAAGGATTTGAGAAGCTACTGAAAATATTGAAGAAGAAGCTTCCAAAGGATAACGAATTGCCCGACAGTACATACGCAGCAAAGAAGGTCGTATGCCCTCTAGGATTGGAGGTGGAGAAGATACATGCATGCCCTAATGACTGCATCCTCTACCGCGGTGCATACAAGGATCTGAACGCATGCCCAGTATGTGGTGCGTTGCGGTATAAGATCAGACGAGATGACCCTGGTGATGTTGACGGCGAGCCCCTCAGGAAGAGGGTTCCTGTGAAGGTGATGTGGTATGCTCCTATAATACCACGGTTGAAACGTCTGTTCAGAAATGAAGAGCATGCCAAGTTGATGCGATGGCACAGTGAGAACCGAAAGAAAGATGGGAAGTTGAGAGCACCCGCTGACGGGTCGCAGTGGAGAAAAATCGAGAGAAAGTACTGGGATGAGTTTGCAAAGGACCCAAGGAATGTATGGTTTGCTTTAAGCGCGGATGGCATTAATCCTTTCGGGGAGCAGAGCAGCAATCACAGCACCTGGCCCATGACTCTATGTATGTATAACCTTCCTCCTTGGATGTGCATGAAGCGGAAGTTCATTATGATGCCAGTTCTCATCCAAGGCCCTAAGCAATCCGGCAACGAAATTGATGTGTACCTAAGGCCATTAGTTGAAGAACTTTTACAGCTGTGGAATGGAAACGGTGTACGTACGTGGGATGAGCATAGACAGGAGGAATTTAACCTTAAGGCGTTGCTGTTCATGACCATCAACGATTGGCCCGCTCTCAGTAACCTTTCAGGACAGACAAACAAAGGATACCACGCATGCACGCACTGTTTAGATGACACTGAAAATATATACCTGGACAAATGCAGGAAGAATGTGTACCTGGGCCATCGTCGATTTCTTCCGACCAACCATCAATGTCGAAAGAAAGGCAAGCATTTCAAAGGCGAGGCAGATCACCGGAAGAAGCCCGCCATGCGCACCGGTGATCACGTGCTTGCTATAGTTAATGATTTACACTACGTAATCTTTGGAAAGGGTCCCGGTGGACTAGCTATTCCGAATGACGCTGAGGGACATGCACCCATGTGGAAGAAGAAATCTATATTTTGGGACCTACCCTACTGGAAAGACCTAGAGGTCCGCTCCTCAATCGACGTGATGCACGTGATGAAGAACCTTTGCGTGAACCTGCTAGGCTTCTTGGGCGTGTATGGGAAGACAAAAGATACACCTGAGGCACGAGAGGACCTGCAACATTTGCAAGAAAATGACGGCATGCCTCCGAAGCAGTATAAAGGTCCTGCCAGCTACGCTCTTACGAAAGAAGAGAAAGAAATCTTCTTTGAATGCCTTCTCAGTATGAAGGTCACGATTGGCTTCTCGTTGAATATAAAGGGAATAATAAATATGCCAAAGAAAAAGTTTCAGAACCTAAAGTCTCATAACTGCCACGTGATTATGACGCAACTGCTTCCGGTTGCATTGAGGGGGCTTCTACCGGAAAACGTCCGATTAGCCATTGTGAAGCTATGTGCATTCCTCAATGCAATCTCTCAGAAGGTGATCGATCCAGAAATCGTACCAAGGCTAAGGAGTGATGTGGCGCAATGTCTTGTCAGTTTCGAGCTGGTCTTCCCACCATCCTTCTTCAATATCATGACGCACGTCCTAGTTCATCTAGTCGACGAGATTGTCATCCCGGGGCCCGTATTTCTACACAATATGTTCCCCTTTGAGAGGTTCATGGGAGTCCTAAAGAAATATGTCCGTAACCGCGCTAGGCCAGAAGGAAGCATCTCCATGGGCCATCAAACAGAGGATGTTATCGGGTTTTGTGTTGACTTCATTCCTGTCCTTAACAAGATAGGTCTCCCTAAATCGCGGTATGAGGGGAGACTGACTGGAAAAGGCACTCTTGGAAGAGACTCAATAATATGCAAGGACGAATATTCTTGGTCTCAAGCACACTACACAGTTCTACAGAATTCTACCTTCATGACCCCGTATGTCGATGAACACAAGAACAGTCTGCGCTCCAAACACCCGGAGCAGTGCAACGACTGGATTACATGTGAACACATCAGGACTTTCAGCAGTTGGTTGGAAACACGTCTCAGAGGTGACAACACTGTTTGTGATGAGTTGTACTTGTTGTCAAGAGGACCATCTTTGACTGTATTGACATACAAAGGATACGAGATAAATGGGAATACATTTTACACGATCGCCCAAGATCAAAAGAGCACCAACCAAAACAGCGGTGTCCGCTTTGATGCAGCAACCGAGAGCGGAAAGGACACATATTATGGTTACATAGTGGACATATGGGAACTTGACTACGGACCTGATTTTAAGGTCCCTTTGTTTAAGTGCAAATGGGTCAATCTGTTAGGCAGCGGGGTACAGGTAGACCCACAGTACGGAATGACAACAGTGGATCTGAAAAATCTTGGGTACACTGACGAACCGTTCGTCCTAGCCAATGATGTGGCACAGGTTATCTATGTGAAGGACATGTCTACCAAACCGAGAAAAAGAAAAGATAAGGAAGCGAATAGATCATACGATGAGCCAAAGCGCCACATATGTCTTTCAGGAAAAAGGGACATCCTGGGAGTGGACGGCAAGACAGACATGTCTGAAGATTATGAAAATTTTCATGAAATTCCTCCCTTCAATGTCAAGGCTGACCCAAGCATCCTGATAAACAATGAAGATTATCCACGGTTACGATGCAATAAGAAAATGACACAAGCGAAGAAAAAGTGCAGACTTTCTCCCGCAACTATTATGATGATACCATGCCAAATTTGTAACAGACGAACATGCTACCATTGTCCGTTTTGTACATGCACATGCTATGTGGGTGAAATTATGATACCATCCCAACTTTCAACTTTTTCAGAGTTCATTTGAAATGCTTTCATGTCTTATGGTTCGAAACTTTGATACTTCGAAAGTGATTGTCCATCTTGTACACGAAGTGCATCAAGTTTTTGTCGTAACCCTCTCTACTTTTTGGAACATGCTATGTGGGTGAAATGATGATACCATGCCAACTTTCAACCTTTTCAGAGTTCATTTTGAAATGCTTTCCAATTTCAGAGTCATTTAGCTCAAAGAATGAATTAATAGCAAACAGAATGAACTACAAAACTTTTATGAAAATAAAAACAATCAATTAAAATATCATGTTATGATCACCTAAAATAAAACTATAATATTCTTCAATAGCAAAAAGAATATAATTTTTGTGACCTAAAATCAAACTATAAGTATTTAATTGTAAGTATAAATAAAAAATAAATAGCAAAGAAGAAAAAAATTTCTATTTTTATAGTAAAGTTATTCATAAACTAGTGATTCACACAAATTTTTAAAAATTCAAATTTAAACTATTCAAAATTTAAAACTAATGGCACTAACAGAAAGTTTATAATTTTTGTGACCTAAAATCGAAAAGAAATCACTAAAAAACTATAAGTATTTAGTTGTAAGTATAAATAAAAAATAAATAGAAAAAAAATTCTATTTTTATAGTAAAGTTATTCATAAACTAGTGATTCACACAAATTTTTAAAAATTCAAATTTAAACTATTCAAAATTTAAAACTAATGGCACTAACAGAAAGTTTATAATTTTTGTGACCTAAAAGCAAAAAGAAATCACTAAAAAACTGTAAGTATTTAGTTGTAAGTAGAAATAAAAAATAAATAGAAAAAAATTCTATTTTTATAGTAAAGTTATTCATAAACTAGTGATTCACACAAATTTTTAAAAATTCAAATTTAAACTATTCAAAATTTAAAACTAATGGCACTAACAGAAACTTTATAATTTTTGTGACCTAAAAGCAAAAATAAATCACTAAAAAACTGTAAGTATTTAGTTGTAAGTAGAAATAAAAAAAATAAAAAAACAAAAAAAAATGCCTCCTACTGGGCCTCCACGGCCTGAATACGACTAGAAACCCTACATGGGCCAGGATTCAGGCCCGCAGAAGGCCCAATAGGCCCACAGGAAGTAGCAAGTTTAGGCCCGGAAGCCTGCATTAGAGAGGAGCTCGAATGGGGAGGCACACCAGCGCTTATAAACCAGTGTCGGCGCCCTTCAGCTAGCGATGTGGGACTAAACTTTTGGGCGCGGGGCAGCACAAGGCCATTGGTCCCGGTTGGTGGCACCAACCGGGACTAAAGGGGGCATTGGTCCCGGTTCGTGGCACCAACCGTGACCAATGCCCCCCTTTAGTCCCGGTTGGTGCCACCAACCGGGACCAAAGGCTGCCGCTTCCCGCCCTTTGGGCTGCCGAGAATTGGCCTTTGGTCCCGGTTGGTGGCACCAACCGGGACTAATGCACACCTTTGGTCCCGGTTGCTGCCACGAACCGGGACTAAAGGCTCTGCTATATAAGCCCACACTTTGGAAATTTTCGCCAACTGCTCTATTCCCCATCGCCGACACCGCCAGGCTGCTCGTCCTCCTCGTCGCCGTCGCCGCGCCCTGCGCCGTCGCTATCGCTGCGCCCTACCCCATCGCCGTCGCCGCACCCTGTCGCTGTCGTCGTCGTGGCGCCCTCCTGCCCGTCGCCGGCCGCCCTGCCCCGAGCTCACTGCCGTCCGCGCGCCCTGCCCCGAGCCCCGCCTCCTTGATCGTCCCCATCGCCGTGTGCCACCCCGAGCACGTCGTCCCCGTCGCCGTGTGCCGCCCCGAGCCCGTGGCCGTCCCCGTCGCCGTGTGCCACCCCGAGCCCGTCGTCCCCGAGCCCCGCGCACGCCGTCCCCGACCCCGCCGTCCTCCTTCCCGTCGCTGGCCTCCTCTCCCCGTCGCCGCCCGCCCCCAGTGAGCTCCCCCCTTTCCCATCCCCGTCGCCGATGATGCCACCCATTGCCGCCGCTGCTCTCCTGTTCATATATGAAAAAGTTACATTTTTAGAAAATCATCTATATATGTTCAGAAAAGTTTATATGAATGTGGCTATATATATGTGTGGCTATGTATGTGTATCTGAATGTTCAAAAAAGTTTATATGAATATTCAGAAAAGTTCTATATGTATGTGTGGCTATGTATGTGTATGTGGCTATGTGTATGTGTGGCTATATATGTTCAGAAAAGTTCGAACATGAGAGGGGGGATGATAGATGATGATGAGGGGGGGGGGAGGGGGGACGTCGGACATTCGTGAGAGAGGCGGGGGAGAAGGGGAAGAAGAGGGAGAAGAAGAGGGGGTCGAGAGGGGGTCTAGGGTCGCCGAGGGGTCGAGGGTCGTCGAACATGAGAGGAGGAAGAGGATAAAAAAAGAAGAGGAATAAGAAAAGAAAATAGAGGAGAAGAAAGAATAGAGGAGAAGATCTCCTCTATTCTTTCTTCTCCTCTTTTTTTCTTCTTCTTCCTCTTTTTTTATCGGGAACGAGGGTCGTCGAGGGTCGCCGAGCGGTAGAGGAAGAAGAGGATAAAAAAGAAGAGGAAGAAAAAAAGAGAGGGGTCGACGGTCGCCTAGGGGTTGAGGGTCGAGAGGGGGTCTAGGGTCGCCGAGAGGGGAGAGGAAGACGAGGAGAAATAAATAAGAAGAAGAAAAAAGAAGAAAAAGAAGAGGAGAAGAAGAAAGGAATAGAGGAGAAGAAGAGAAAAATAGAATATATATTCTATTTTCTCTTTTCTCCTCTATTTCTTTCTTCTTCTCCTATTTTTTTTCTTCTTTTTTTCTTCGACACGTGGGGGGGGGGGTCGAGAACGTCGGACATTCATGAGAGAGGCGAGGAAGAAGGGGAAGAAGAGGGAGAAGAAGAGGAGAGGAAGAAGAGGAAGTCTTCTCCTCTATTCTTTCTTCTCTTCTTTTTTCTTCTTCTTCTTCCTCTTTATTTTATCGGGAACGAGGGTCGTCGAGAGGGTCGCCGAGCGGTAGAGGAGAAACCCTAAATAGAAAGTATCGTCGGTGTGAGATACATGTACCATCGGTGTCGGACACTACATCCACATCCCACAAGTGGCGCGGGCTTCGACGCCCACGTCACTTGTGGGACGTGGATGTAGTGTCCGACACCGAAGGCCACATGTATCTAACACCCACGATACTTGCTAGCTATTTAGGGTTTCCTCTACCGAAAAGAAGAGGAGAAATAAATAAGAAGAAGAAAAAAGAAGAAAAAGAAGAGGAGAAGAAGAAAGGAATAGTGGAGAAGAATCTTTTTTTCTTCTTTTTTTCCTATAGGGTCGAGGGTTCCAGCAGGGTCATCTAGGGGTCGAGGGTTCCAGGGTCGTCGAGGGTTCGAGGGGTCGAGGATCGCCGAGGGGTCGAGAGAGGTTTCCTAGTGTCAAAGTATTGAAGAAATCCATGCCTTCATCATTAGCCGGAAGTAACCAGGGCATGTTGGTACGAAGTTCTGCAAAGTTGTTCTGGAATGGAGTCCCGGATAGAATAATCCGCCTTTTGGTACGAATTCAGCAAAGGCCTTCCAAATAGCGATATTTGGAAGGCTCTTGCTGAACTTTGTACCAAACAGCAAATTATCCTATCTGGGACTCCGTTCCAGAACAACTTTGAAGAGCTTCGTACCATCATGCACATGTTACTTTCGCCTAATGATGAAGACATGGTTTTGTTGAATCCTTTGACACTAGGCAACCTCCCGACCCCTCGGCGATCCTCTCGAACATGAGAGGAAGAAGAGGGTCGTCTAGGGGTCGAGGGTTCCAGGGTTCTTCTCCTCTATTCTCGATATATACCCCCTCCCGATAGCTTACTATGATTAGGTAGCTAGTTCTACGTTTGGCACTAATATATCCATCTGTCATGTTTGAATAATAATTGCCATGTTGTAAATATTTGTAGAAACTATGGACATCACCCTAGACGAAGCAACAAAAGAAGCGTTGTTGAGGGACATAATCGCAGAAGGAAGTGATGCCATCTCATTGTTTCTCAACGAAACCGATGGTCTGGAAGGAGAGGGTGAACAAGCTGGCTACGGTGACCTAATGCCGGTGCAAGAAGAAGAACATGAGGACGGCTCCGGTGACCGAACCGAGTCCGGCCAGGTATATATATTAGTTAAGCCTATGCTGACTAGCTGATTGATGCATTCATTGTTTTGGTATGTACACATATTAATTAAGTCTTTGTTCTTTTTTCTAGCCCTCTGGATTGAGCACAACTTCGGTAAAGAGACGAGGCCCGAAGAAAAAGTTGAGCTCGGATGAAAAGTTTGAGATCATAGCAATCGCGCCTAACGGCCAACCTATTGAACCCCTCCGGACAAAAGCGCATTTGTTGCTCAGTGCGGGGTTCTGGTTAGGGACAAGATCCCAATAAGCATCCAGCAATGGTTTAAGCCGGCTACAGAAGACCCTGAGGTCTCTTATGTCAATGATATGCAGAAAAATGATCTTTGGACTGAGCTGAAGTCAAATTTCACCCTACCGCCTGAGGATAATCCAGAGAACCCAATTAAAGAGAAATTAATCAAGTCTTTTGCTCTGAAGAGGATGGCAAAACTATTCAGGAGGTGGAAGAAAGAGCTGAATAAGTTTGTCGAAAATAATGAGACACTAGAATTCAAGGGCAGATATGAGAAGATCAGAGATCACTGGCCCGCATTTGTGGCCCACAAGACATCGGAAAAGAGTCAGAAGATGTCGGCGACAAACAAGCAAAATGCTGCGAAGAAGAAGCTTCACCATCGCACGGGGTCAGGTGGCTACCTCGTAGCCCGGCCTAAGTGGTCCAAGACTGAGAATGATCTGGTTCATAAAGGGATCGAACCAGAGACAATTAACTGGCCAGACCGTTGCCGGACTTGGTTCTTCGGGGCTGGTGGAACCCTGGACCCTGTAATAGGGAAGTGCATTTGGACGAACGATCAAATGGACATACCAGTCAGTAAGCTTAAGCAGTATATCGAAGCAGCGCAGGAAGGGACGTTCTTTCCAGACAGAGAGAACGACGAGCGCACAATGGCCCTCGGGAATCCTGAGCACCCTGGACGGACACGAGGCATGCCAGGCTCCATTCCGTGGAAGGTTGGGTTTCCGGACACAGGCGGTTACAAATCCCATGAGAGGAGGAAAAAAGTGCAGCAGACCCAAATGCAGGCGCTGCAAGCAAGGGTAGACGCGATAGAGGAACGAGAAGCAAATCGCAGCAAACGTACTGCCGGCGCCTCCCCCGAAGCTACCCAGCCATCTCAGCGCAGAAGCAGCGTGGCTTCCACCGAGCTACTTCAGCCAGAGCATGCCTTGACGGCTCCTGCCAGCTATCCCGTGGATGCTATAACGGAGTCTCAAAATTGCCACCTTATGACGCAATGGATGAATTTGAAGGTCAAGGTGGCTGTTGGCTCTGTTTATCCTACTGAACCCGGCGCAACTTTTCACTGCCGGCCGATTCCAAAAGGATATGCTAGGGTGATGGTGGATGAGATAACGGAGGGATTTGAGGACCTCCAGCTTGACCACCCTACCGGTGAAGGGGAGACTCGGCTGGGGTCTGCTCTGAAGACTCCATGCCTATGGCGGAAGGAGCTCATCAACCTTCCGAACTGGACGCCACCGCCTCCTCCTCCTCCTTCGGCGAGTCAGGGCACTCCGCCTCCACCGCCTCCTCCTCCGGCGAGTGACGATCAGGGCCCTCGGCCGGCTCCTTCTCCGGCGCGTGGCGGCACTCCGCCTCCTTCTCCGCCTGCGCCGACGCGCCCGAGCAGCCAACCTCCTCCTTCTCTGCCTCGTCAGCAAGGGCGGAAGAGACCTGCCGCCGCTCCAGCTGCTCCGGCGCGTCGTAGTCCTTCTCCTCCGCCTCTTAAGCAAGTAAAGAAGACAACCGCTACGTCTGCTCGGTCGGCGTCTAGCAGTACAACCAGAGGCGGGAGGACATACAGATTCGGTCCTTCTCTGAAGACTCCAGAGAAGTTACCTTATGAGAGGACCCTGGAGGAGAACGCCGAGATCGCGCGAGAAGAAGTGAGGAACTTCTTTGAAGGGGTGAAAGCAAAGAAACATCCACCTCCGGAGGAGAAGGTAGATCGGGTGAAAGTGAAGCGCACTCTGGCTGCCCTGACAAAACCACCGAAGTCTGATCCGCCGAAAGGAAACTATGACCGCATTATTGGAAAGGAATTTGCCGAAGCGGAGCGGTCGGGAAGTACTGTCAGTGATCAAAGGCTAAAAGAACGACGAGCTGGGAAACAAATTGCCCAGCTCGGGAACAAGCGAAGCAATCATGCCCCCCGCTCAAGGTGCCTAGCCACAACGTCGCTAATGATCCGAGGATGGTGCCCGGTTATAGCAATCTTGCAGATTACCTGCCCGATGAAGTACATTATGAACCCATGGACATGCAGATACAAAGATACGAGTACGGGAAGCCTCTTGTCAAAGATGAAAGATCTCTATCAACGATGATGCGAAGATTGCATGATTGGTACTTGAAAATCTGCAGAGACTCTGGGGGGAGGAGTACTTTGTATGTGAAAGTTAAAAAGGAGCATGACCTCGTTGGAATTGATCTGTTGCCTGTTCCATTTGAGGAGTTCTATCAGTTTTTCAATCAATTGGCCCTCGATAAAACAACGGTCGCCTGCTACTGTCTGTAAGTAGTACTACTTCTGTCATTAAGTTTCTCTATATAGCTTAGCTCTTTCATTGCATGTATTTATAATCATCCTCACTATATTATGCAGATTGAAGATCGACGAATTGAAGAAAAGACAAGTCGGTGATATTGGGTTCATTAACACATATCTCATAGATGCAACTGAGGTTAAACTTCATGCCGCAGCTACCGAGGCCAACTTGCTACGATCGTTCATAATAAATCAAAACAAAGATATAATACTCTTTCCTTGCAACTTCAGGTGTGTGTTACTGTCTTGTGCGTATTCGGTTTCCCTTATATATTAGTCAAGGTTATAGTAATGTAATTGATGAGTTATGCATGTGTGTGCAGTTTCCACTATATTCTCCTAGAGATTAAGCTTGAGCAGGGAGTAGTAACCGTCTTAGACTCTAAACGAAAAGATCCCCAGGACTATGCAGACATGACTCAAATACTCCAGAAGTAAGTTAAATCGATCATTATCCACCATATCAACAACTTTGTTCATTTCCTGATATCAAGTAATTGTTTTCTTTGTCCGGCAGGGTTTGGAGAAAATTCACCAAAACAGTTCCGGGACTGCCGAAGGAGCTGGAATTTAGACACCCGAAAGTAAGTACTATAGTAGCATGTTCCGCGCATCTCCTAGTGATTCAAGCGCTAGTTTCATCAATACCATTTAGCATTCTTGCTTATCAGTTTGATTGACCTCTATTTCTTGTAAAGTGGTTGTGGCAGGAACAAGGGAATGATTTCTGTGGATACTACATCTGCGAGTCCATCCGCCACACGACCTGTGAGCGGGGCGGGTACTCTAACGAACAATATGAAGTACGTAAATAACAACATTCACAATTTTATTTTATTACCATCATTTGTGTTGAGTTTCATTCATTCATATATATATATGTATTGACCCCCTTCTCACTACTAGAAAAAGGGCTATAGATGGGATTGACACTAATGGCGCACCAGACAAGCGGTGCGCCATTAGTATATACTAATGGCGCACCACCTCCTGATACGCCATTAGAGTTGAAACTACTAATGGCGCACCTGGCCCAGGGTGCGCCATTAGTATCAAAAAATATTTTTTTTAACTAGTGCGCCTGTCCAAACATACTAATGGCACATCCAGACACAGTGCGCCATTACTAGTTTAAACTAGTAATGGCGCACCTGCCGGAAAGTGCGCCACTAATGTTGTTTTTTTATTATATTTTTTATTCCCTTTTTTGCAAAACTACTAATGGCGCACTTTCCCACGGTGCGCCATTACTAGTTTAAACTAGTAATGGCGCACTGTGTGATAGTGCGCCATTAGTATTTTTTTTTGCAAAACTACTAATGGCGCACCACCAGAAGGTGCGCCATTAGTAACCTGGATCACTAATGGCGCATCCAAAGTTGGTGCGCCATTAGTAAGTGGGCAGCAACAAGATATTTTGGACAGCCTCTCCTACCCACACTCACTTTCCCCCACTTCATTCTCTCCACCTCCTCCTTGTCTCGGGTGCCTCCTCTTTTTCACCTCATTTCCACCATAGATTCATTCAATTTAAGTGGTTAAATTACCTTGTTTTGATAAGTAAGTAAGGGGGGAAGCTATATTTATGTTGTTCTCCCTACAACAATGTGCACATGCACTTTTTATGGCCTAGCTAGATCTATATATGTTCGTGGTGTTGCATATGTTTGTGGTGTTGCATATGTGTTTGTGTTTGGAGGTGTACCGGTATTTGAAAGGTATTTTGCCGAAATGTTGATTCATTCCCGTTTCGGCGAGAATTTTGGCATTAAGCATTCTTTTTGGTCCTATTTTTAGGGAAAGTCATGCCAAATTTTTTCTTGGTTCTAAAATATCGTTTTGCTCTACCCCGTAGGCGACCATGGTCCGCATGATGACCGAAGGCATCGTGAATAGGTTTTTGAGGTCCGCGAAGGCCGAGATGCTTCAAAAGAACGAGACGGAGATAAGATGTCCGTGTCGAAGATGCAAGCTGAAGAACCTTATTGTGGACCCGGAATCCAGGCAGGTGCGGGACCACCTGCTCTTGCGTGGTTTCATGGATGGCTATCGGTGGCAAGGTGATGAAGATGACTACGAAGTCGTCCATGGGGGCCGGGCAAGAAATGAGGAAGGGCAGCAAGACAACCACCGCGGCTCGGGCGGGCGAGAAGACGAAGAATCCCCAGGAGATGATCATGACGGTGATGCTGTACACAGTCATCATGTAGAAGATGCAGGACATGATGATGAGGAAGATGCCGGAGCAGGCGACGGGCATGATCATGAAGATGATGATGCCGGAGGAGCAGACGACGCTGGACCATTGATGGGCTGGGTGCAGGACCCTCATATTCAAGAGCTGCTTCTCAAGCAGACAGATAACGCAAGAGCTGCCGCCCGAGAGAAAGCCAAGATGGATCAACTTGAGTTAGACGCGGTTACTCCATTGTATGAAGGATGCAGGCCCGAGGATACCCACCTGAAAGTAACGCTCATGGCTCTGGAGATGAAGGTAAAACACAAAATGACCGACACATGCTTCGACGAGAACATGTCATTCTGGCAAGAACGTCTTCCCAAGGGGAACAAGTGCCCAACCAGTTTGGAGGAGGCGAAGAAAATCGTGTGTCCTCTGGATTTACCGCACGTGAAATACCATGTGTGCATGAACAATTGCATCATTTATCGGGACGAGCACGCGGAGTCCACCATATGTCCGGTGTGCGGCGTCACTCGATACAAGAAGAGGAAGAAAGCTCCTCGAAAAGTGGTGTGGTACTTTCCGATCACTCCTCGTCTGCAGCGGTATTTCGCGGACCCTAAGGTAGCAAAGCTCCTGCGTTGGCACGCGGATAGGGAGGAGAAGAAGCAAGAAGATGACGCAAATGATCCGGAGATAGATAAAAAAGACAAGATGCTGAGTCACCCTAAGGATGCGAGCCAGTGGCAAGCGTTGAACTTCGAAGACCCAGAATTTGGGAACGATCCAAGGAACATCGTGCTGGGCGCGAGCACCGATGGAGTCAATCCGTTTGGCAGCCAGAGAAGCACACATAGCACCTGGCCTGTGTTTGTGTGGATGTACAACCTTCCCCCCTGGTTGTGCATGAAGCGGAAGTACATTCACATGAGTATGCTAATTGAAGGACCGAAACAACCAGGGAATGACATCAATCTGTATCTGGGGCTGCTGAAAGAGGAGCTTGACACGCTATGGAAAACGCCAGCCAATACGTGGGACACCGCAGAGAAAGAATATTTCCCTATGAGAGCCGCGCTGCTCACGACGGTGCACGACTATCTCGGTTACGGATATGTCGCGGGGCAGGTGGTCCACGGATTTTCTGGATGCGTCAGGTGCATGGATGACACAACGTATCGCCAGCTAGATAGAGATCCCGGGTCTTCGAAAACCGTGTTCATGGGACATCGAAGGTGGCTTCGCGACGATGACCCGTGGAGAAAACGCAAGGATCTGTTCGATGGTGAAACCGAACCCCGAGGACGCCCGCGTACGAGGAGCGGCGAGGAAATAGACGAGCTGTTGAAAAATTGAAAGACTGCCCACTGCCGGGAAAGAAGCAAAAGGCGCCAGAGCCGGGAAAGAAGCGAAAGGCGCCAGAGACGCTGCTGAAGGTATGGAAAACGAGGTCTGTTTTCTGGGACTTGCCGTACTGGAAGATCCACCGTGTGCCTCACAGCCTTGATGTCATGCATATCACGAAGAACATGTGCGAGAGTCTCCTTGGTACCCTTCTCAACATGCCAGAGAGGACCAAAGATGGGCCAAAAGCCAGGGCAGACTTGAAATCAATGGGCATCAGGCAAGAGCTTCACGCTATATATGATGATGATGATGATGATGATGAGGCGAAGCAGGACACAGGAAGTCGTCGCAAAGGGAAAAAGGCCAAGAAGACGAGAAATTACTACCCTCCCGCGTGCTTCACTCTAAGTCAGGAGGAGATCGAGCATTTTTTCACCTGCCTCATAGGAGTAAAACTTCCATACGGTTACGCGGGGAAGATAAGCAGATACCTAGACCCAGCGAAGCTGAAGTTCAGCGGGATGAAGTCTCACGACTGTCACGTGCTGATGACGCAGATACTTCCAGTTGCAATCCGTGGGATCATGGACGCGCACGTCTGTGAAACCCTATTTGGCCTATGCAACCTTTTCGACGTCATCTCTCGGAAGTCTGTTAGCGTGAGGCAACTCAGAAGGCTACAGGAAGAGATCGTGGTGATACTATGCGAGCTTGAGATGTACTTCCCGCCCACATTCTTCGACGTTATGGTGCATCTGCTGGTCCATATCGTGGACGATATCATCCAACTCGGGCCGACGTTCCTGCACAGCATGATGCCGTTCGAAAGGATGAATGGTGTCATCAAAGGATACGTTCGCAACATGTCACGTCCAGAGGGAAGCATAGCCAGGGGCTTTCTGACCGAAGAGTGCATCTCCTACTGCACGAATTATCTAGGCATCGAGAACCCCGTAGGTCTGCCCGTCAACAGGCACCTCGGCAAGCTCGCTGGATGGGGTCACCGTGAGGGTCGTCGCAAAATGCATGTCGACTTCGAGGGTCGACTCGCCGACTTTGAAAGAGCAAACCTAGTCGCGCTACAACACATAGACGTGGTCGATCCTTGGGTGGTAGAGCACAAAACCTTTATTAAGAAGACGTACAATGACCGAGGCCAACAGAGGACGGACGGAGATATACTCAAAGAGCATAACTCATGTTTCACGCGTTGGTTCAAGCAGAAGCTTCTGTCGTACCCTTTACATGAGGATTCTTCCGCGGAAGAACAACTCATATTCGCCTTGTCACAGGGCGCCGAGCACAACCTGATGACCTATGAGGCGTACGATATCAACGGCTACACATTCTACACCGAGGCGAAGGACATGAAGAGCGATGGTTATCAGAACTCCGGGGTAACGATGGAATCCTACACCGGTAACGACAAGGACATATACTACGGAAGGATCGAGGAGATCTCGGAGCTGAGCTACGCTGGAGAGAAGGTCCCGATGTTCCATGTCAGATGGGCCAAGAGCGTCCTAAAAGAAGACCGGTATTTCACCACCATGGTTATACACGAAGCCAAATCCAAGACCGCGGGCGCAAACGTCACCGCGAAAAATGAGCCATGGGTACTGGCTTCCCAAGTGGACCAATGCTTCTTCATTACCAACCCGTTAAAGCCCAGTCGTGTTGTCGTGAGGAGAGGCAAAAGGAAGATCATCGGAATGGATGGAGTAGCCAATGAGAAAGACTTCGACAAGTACGGCGACCCGAGGATCGAACATGACGACGATGATGAAGTAGCAGCATACACCACAAGAAGAAGCAGGACCACCCTACCTAAAGGACGTCCGTTCCACAGAAGAACTCCATTTGCGAAAAAGAAGGGCAAGAAGATTGTGAACAGATAGCTAGCTAAGATCGATTGTATTTAAATCGTAGCCTTCATTTCTCGATTGTATTTCATGGGCACTTTTTGAACTATCATGAATATTTTTAAATTTCATGGACACTCGATCTCGATCCCCCTCCATCTCGATCGCTATCCCACCTCGATCACTCGATCTCGAGCACCCCCCGGTCCACCGGCCGCCGCCGCCGACCCCCCACACCCCTCCCCTACTCAACCGCCGCCGCCGACCCCCCGCACCCCGCGCACCCTCCCCCGCTCCGCCGGCATTACTGTTTGATGATATTATTTTAAAAATTATTACTGTCTTTAAAAAAAATATTACTCTTATGATTTAAACAAGTTTGAACATATTTAAACACAAATAAGTATCAAACAACATTTTAAATGCATAAAAAAAATTTGTGGAGCCTGGGAATCAAACCCAGGACCTCCTGGTGTGAGAACTGGCTGCTGACCAGTCGAGCTAGTAGAGGGGACTTGGTGTGGATCAGGTCAGGTGGAAGATAACCTGTTGGCTCGAGCAGAAATAAAAAAAAAATACTAATGGCGCACCACGGTGAGGTGCGCCATTAGTATGGATGTACTTATGGCGCACCGAGGGGTGGTGCGCCATTAGTATTGTGCCATTGCCCCCAACCATATTTCCTCCCGGCCCCTCACTATCCCCTCTCTCTCCCTCGCCCTCGCCCTAGATCCCCTTCCCCTCTCCTCTCCCGACGCCGCTGCCCCGCCACCTCGACGCTGCCCCGCCGCCCCGACGCCGCCTTGATGTTGCCCCGCCGCCCCGACGCCGCCCCGACGTCGCTGCCCCACCACCTCGACGCTGCCCCGCCGCCTCGACGCGACCCCGCCGCCCGGACGCCGCCCCGTCCACACCACCGTCGCGGAGCACCACCACCACCCGGACCTCGTCCCCGACATCCTCCCCGCCCCCCACTCCCCGGCATCCTTATCCTCTCCGACCGCCTCCTCCACCCCAGCCCGCTCCTCCAAGGTAAGCTACCGCCCCGACCCCTATCCCCTTCCCTCCTCCCATCCCATCTCCATATGAGCATGATAATTTTCATGAACCTTGGATGCCTAAAAATTTCAGATAGTTTTTTTTAACATGAGCTCTTAAGTGCGGACAAGTATTTTATTTGCATATATTCTTTCTCAAAGTTTCTCAGACACCCAGATTTTGTTTTTGGCACGAACTCCTCCGATGTCCATATGATCATGCAAATTTGCACCAACCTTGGATGCCTAAAACTTTCAGATTTTTCTGAACATGAGTTCTTAAGAGCGGACAAGTACTTGCATGCCTGCAGTATAAAGTAATATTCTTGTTTCGGTGTACATATGTAGGACACAAACAATTAAGGTGTCTATTTTGATTTAGTGCGTTTGCCTCCACTGCCTTTATCTGGATTGAAGCTTGCTTGTGTTTACTTCTTGTTACAAGATCTCCATACTCGGAGATTTCTTTATATATGTTGTAGTATAAATATATTGTTTGGTCATTCTGTAATTGTTAGTGGAATTTACACTGTAAATGTTAGTGGGTTTACAATGTACTTCTAGTGGATTTTTGCTCTGTATTTGCTAGTGGCATTTTTAGTGGAATTACTGTGTATTTCCATGGTTTTTACACTGTAATTATTATTAGTGTAATTTTGGGCCTTTGTATAGTTGATTCACAGCAGCAGCAACTGTAATTGATCCAAAAACCAGGTCAATTGATGTCAAATTGATTAACTAAATCATCCAAAAACCAGAATGATAAGGCCACATGCTACTGTTGATCCCAAGTTTGATGCATAACAATTGTTGTATGAGTTCTCCAAATGAACAGGAGTACTCCTCTATTTTGATATGAAATCACCATGATAGGTCCACATGCTACTGTTGTCAACATGATAAATAGTTTCAGTTAGTTACCTCTAAAACTATTCCTAATTAACTGAAGAAGAGAAGAGAGGAGGAGTAGTTTATTTCATAGAGTTAACATTAGCACTATTTGACAGTAAAAGGTTTTAGCTAATTTGAATTAACTGAAAGCAGCAGTACATCATTTTTATTGATAGTCAAATGTTCAAAGAAACAGAAATATCAGTACAATAGCTAGATTACACTATCAGTACACTACCAGTAAAATGTTCATTTAGTTTCAGTAAACAAATATTGCCAAGCATGACATGGCCTTTGTGAGCTCCTTTGTATAAAATGAAATGCAAGGTTGCTGATACTGTAACCCAGATCACACAGATCAATTTTTTTTCAATTTATGCAACTGTAAGAGTACCAACCAGATTACACAAATCATTTTTTCTTCAGAAGTGTGTCATAATTTCCCTGTCCTAATTGTTGTTTTGATTCAGAAGTGATGATTTGCTACAACCAGTGCATGCATGCCTTTTTTCTTCTTCATTTTTAGTAAAGTGCTCTGTTCTGGGTCATGGACTTTGTGCCATGGACCAGTGCATGCATGCTGCTGCTGCTGTACTACTTGTCAAGTGATGCTGCTGCTGCTATCTGCGAGTTGCTGCTGCTAGTTGTGATTTTGTCAAGTGATGCTGCTACTACTTGTGATCTTCTAAAATGACCCCTTTCTCCTGAAACGTTGATTAATTTACGTTTCGATTGAGAAATGGGACACTCCAAGGTCAAGAAAATTAGCAAAGGTCAGGCCCAATTTTCTTGACCTAGAAGGTGCCCGATTCTCAACCGAAATAAAAATTAATTTGCTTTAGTGGTTGGATTAGTTTAGTATTTTTTTCACACACTCAGACACCCTTGCTTGCCATGTGTGTGAGAGAGATAGTGAGAGGAGACGAGAAGAAGGGGGTTAGGAAGATGTTGCCTGCTCATCAAAGCTAACCATCTCCCCCTTTTCACCCCTTTTCCTTTGTCTTTTGTGGGTTGCAAGGAAGCTACTGTCTTAGCTAGCTTAGCTTGTGCACAAATCCCAATGTTACAATCTAGAAAATTAGCCTGCAAAGATGAGGTCCCATGCTGGCTGTACCACTGCATCATGCAACAGTGCCTTCAAGATCCAAGGCAATATCACAAACATCATAGGCAATTTGACCAAACTCACAACCTTGTATCTTTGCAAGAACCAACTTTCTAGACACACCCCTCAAGAACTAGGTTACCCTAAGAATGTGGACTTGGACCTTAGCAACAACACACTAACAGGTTCTATCCCAAAACACCTAGGCAATATCACAAACATCTCTCAATTGTTCCTTGACAATAACCAACTTTTTGGCGACATTCCTCGAGAATTAGGTTATTTGGTCAACTTAGAGATCTTGTTCCTTGACAATAACCAACTTTTTGACCAAACTTTGTTCCTATTTATAGAGAAACAAGGCCAACAATGATGAGGCCGGGGGTTCGGGCGGCAAGAAATTCTGGGAGCTGTCCTAGGAGATGGAGGAACAACCTCACTTTTATGAGGACGCCGCCTTCCCCACCGATCCTGAGACCACTGATGGTACCGCCGAGGATGACCCCACTGATGCCACCACTGATGGTGCTGCCGAGGATGCCACCACTGATGATGGCGGCGCACGCACAGATGGCAGCCAACCGAAGAGGCAACGGAAGGACCGGCGCCCGACTGTGCTCCGCACCCTCAAGGAGGAAGTTACTGAAGTGGACTCCAACGGGAATCCAACGGCGCCCGAACGAATAGTCAAGGGGTACTCGCTTCAGCTCGGGTGCATTCTCCGGAGCACCGTCTCGATCAACACCGAGAACCTCAAGCATCTTGACCGAGGGAATTTGCGCAACCTCCTCTTCACGAAGCTGCACAAACGATACAAGTTCCCCGCTGAATTTGAAAACACAAGCCTCAAAGGGAATAAAGTGAACAATGCTGCCCTCACGAAGATGAGCACGGCCCTGTCTACTTGGAAAAGCAATGTGAAGAGAATGATCGAGAAAGGTGAGAGTTATGAGAAGATCAAGGAGAAAAATCCTTCGATCACCGAAGATGACTACAACGACTTCAAGATCAATTGCTCGAGCACCGCAAGCTCCGAATCAAGTAGGTGGGGGAAAGAAATGCGGGAGCTGAACTTAGGGGAACACACACTCGGTCCCGGCGGTTACAGAGTGGCGGAGCCTATATGGGACAAGGAGGAGGCGGACCGTGCCGAGCAAGGCCTACCGCCCCTCTTCGATAAATACGGTGACAAGCAGACTAGGAACTTTGTTAGGGCCCGGTACAAGAAGGACCCGAAAACAAAGGAGCTTACCACGGATCCAAAGACCAGGGCGCTTGAGCTTGTTCTGGTAAGGAATACACCCCCGCGTAATTAGCTCCATATGGTTGCATTCTAATTAATGAAGCCAAATTTCTAAATGGTTCACATTCCTTCCGCAGGCGACTGAAAGCAATAGCACGGGGTCAACCAAGAGAAACCCTTGGGACACCACTCTAAATAGGGCGTTGAATGTAATGAAGAACAAGGATAAGCTTGGTAAGCCAACGTCAGCTGGTCGTGTGGCCGGCAAAGGCTTGTCGACAAAATGGTCGTCATACTATAACACTAGTGGGCGAAAGGAGAAAAAGACCAGCTCGGAAAGCCAGGCGCGCGAGGTTCAAGAACTCAGGGCACAGGTGGCGCGGATTCGGGAGATTGTCCAAGAGCAAGTGCAACAACAACTCGGAGCGACGATCACCGCCATTGTGCCTACCTTGATCCAGGGGATTAGTGCGTGGATTGCGGGCGGCCAACAGGGGCCGCCCCCGATTCCTAGCTTCACGGCCAGCAACTCGCAGAATGCAATGGCGGGGCCATTGGTGTCTCCAGCGGAGGCGGCATTGGTGTCTCAGGCGGAGGCGGCACGGGAGCTTAATGCACCCGGGTGTACGCCGGCCGGCACCTCTGCAGCAAGCAGCCCCTCCGTCAACTGCACGCCCGCCGTTGGCGGTGCCTCGACATTAGCCGAGCTCGACGCCATCATCACGGTAACTAATTAAGCCTCTCTCGGCCGAGGACTTCATCTCCTTGCCTTTGACTGGGCATCCCTGACGCCCTACATGTTTTCGCAGGGCGCCGCCGACGTTCCGTGCACTCTCCTGCACTTCGTGAACAACGAGTTGGTCGATGTCGCCAAGGGCAAAATCGTTCAACCGGGCAACCCCTTGTTCCACGGTACCCAGATGCCACCCAACTTGTTTAGGGTTCAACTGGTTCGGGTGCTGCCAGGCTGCAACGAGTTGTTACCTCCGATTCGACCCGTCGGGGCCGACGATGATGACGTGATGACCCTCAGCGCTTGCCTGAGCTGGCCCCTGCTTTGGCCAAAGAGCCAGATTCGTTTGGGGGCGGGGGACACCACCCCAAAGACAACACCTCCAGTCGTGCCGCCGCCAAGTCGGCCCCATGGCAAGACCGCCGCAACGGTGCCGGACATCCCTATGCCACTGGATCCAAACATGCATATGGCATAGGATCAAAACGACGACGACGACGATACATTTGCCAACGTCGATCAGTACTTTCCCGATCATGGGTACGGTGGCGACTTCATGGGGCCTCCTTCTCAAGAACCCAACCCAACAAAAGACGTGCGCGATCTAGCTGGTACCGTGGAGAAGCCAAGTTGCAACAGGCGTCGTCTGCAGTTCAGCTCTCAGGAGACGCCTCCAGCTGCCGACTTCACCGAGCCTCAGATAGGCGAGGTGCGAAATATGATCAGCCCCAACACACTCAAGAAGGCGGTCTGTGAGCAGAACTCGGTCCCATTACAGGAGAAGAAGAAGGCACGCAAAAGAAAGACTAACAAGGGTGCGGGCCAGCCGGCACCGACTACGATCCGTGCTCAGGACGGGCCACCTTCACCTGAGGATATCTCAAGGAGGGTGCATGTGGCGGGTAGGCTGATGCTACCGAGAAATATGCTCGATGCTGCAACCGGTGCTATGCGGAGTCTGCATGACAGTGTTCTTTCTTTGGAGAAGCGGCGTCTCGGAGAGAAGGATGTGGCATACCCGGTTTTTGCGGCCAAGGTGCCAGAGGGCAAGGGCTTTGTGGATAACTCCATCGGGGGTACGATCGTCCTGCGGTTTGATGACATCCACGCTATGTTGAACCTTCATCCGCTGCACTACACCTTCGTTCGACTATTTTCACTGAGTATGGAGATGCGGATCATTCGCGACAAGACCCCGGACATTGTGATAGTCGACCCCTTCTACATGCGTGCCAAGATCTTGGGCAGCGCTGGGGACCAGCAAGTCGCGAGTTCTTACCTCGAAAGCGTCATTCTGGCAAACCAAGATAAGGATAACTTCCTCGTGCCTTACTTTCCCGAGTAAGTCCTCCCCTCAACTGCCCCGTAACATATGAATTCTTAGATTTCGATCGTTTTTCTTTTAACATTCCGTGTTTTCTGCAGTGACACACATTGCACGCTCATCCTCCTAAGCCCCAAATATTCCATGGCCACGTATTTCGACCCGGACTGTCAGTCGAACGTAGACTACACAAATGTCAAGAAGGTTCTTGATGATGTTCTCCCCGGCTACGTCAAATCTGGAGGCACCTTCACCAGGCCTATTCGTAAGTACGGCAAGCACGTGTTCTCCCACAATACGACGTTCTGCTGCGTCAAGCAGCCGCCTGGCGGTCACAAGGGTGCCTACTACGCCATCCATCACATGCGGGCGATCGTACGGGACCATCATCACCTTCTTCTACCGAGTAGACTCAAAGATTGGGCCGCGAGCGTGTCGGCAATCCAGGACGTGGACATCAGACAAGAATTCTTTCGCATCCAGTCGGAGTTTGCGGAAATCATCCATCAAGATGTCCTTTGTACCTCGGGGCAGTTCTACCTCAGAAATCAATCGTCCAACAGTGACATCGACACAATCCTACAAATGCAGGCTGACAACGCCCGTTCTTTCATGACACCCATGATAGACGGCGGCTTCATCCACGCTCCGGTCCCTTGAGTCGAGTCGAAAGAAGTGATGCTGTGTCTAGTTCTGAAACATCGATTGGCTCATGTTGTAATTAAACTTTAATGAACTTGTAGTATGTCTCTTTGGTTTCGAGAGACGTTCAACTTAAGATGTAATCGATGCTATTAATGTCTTGCTTTTCTCTTCCGATCGTTCTGTTGCATACTTATATATTGCTTATGTATTGTCTGTGAATTGGTACTAACGTTTCGTTTGGCTACTGCATAGCGATGCCGTGGTATGTCGTGTACAAGGGTAAGGTTCCCGGAGTCTACGACGACTGGGAGGAGTGTCGGAGACAGGTTCACCGATTCAACGGTAAAAGTTACAAAGGGTACGCCACTAGGGCCGAGGCCGAATCTAGATACACCCGCTATCTAGCGGGAGAGGGGAGGGAGCGTTGGAGGAACCGGATGAAGACGAGTTTCATCGTGATGATGCTCATCGTGATGACCGCAGCTCTATTCTATGTGATGGTAGTTTAGATGATCGATATCGACTTGTAATGTGAAGACAAACTCGCGGTCTCGAGACTTGTAATATAATGTTCTATCTTTGTTCGGTCTTTTCAATTCGGAGACTAATATGATGAATTGTATTCGGAGACTAAAATGATGAATTGTATTCAGAGACTAATCTTCTATTGTATTCGATGAATCTGTTGTTGATGTGTGCTATTTATATTTTGTCCAATTATACATTTTGTAACCTGTGCAAAAAACAGAAAATTAAAAAATAAAAAAACCTAATATTCATACTAATGGCGCATCACACCATAGTGCGCCATTAGTATGCCAAAGGATACTAATGGCGCATCATTAGACAGTGCGCCATTAGTATGCCGAACTTACTAATGGCGCATCTCGTTGTCGTGCGCCATTAGTATGCCAAAGCACCTGGGTATACATGGCCCCTGGGAGGCATACTAATGGCGCACTGTTGTATATACTAATGGCGCATCTGAGGTGCGCCATTAGTATACCAGATACTAATGGCGCACCCGTGGTGCGCCATTAGCAAAATATACTAATGGCGTGCTACTAATGGCGCACCACTAATGCGCCATTAATGGCCAAATTAGTTGCACCATTAGTAGGCCTTTTCCTAGTAGTGTCTTCAAATTAGATGTTTCGGAAGCGGGATGAACTCTTAGCACTAGCTCCCATGCGAGAAATTCAAGAGGAATTGGCGGCATTCTTTATTGACCACGTGATCCCTGAAGACGGAGAATTCTATGTGGACCCTGAGTCTGTATGATTATATTTGTAAGAGATAATTATTGTATATATGTAGCCGGTAGTGTCAGATAGATATACGAGAACTTGTTGTTCGACCAATCTCTCGGAGAAGGAGAGGTGGTCGATATCACTTCTCTCTGTATGCATATATGTTCATGATGATCTTCTGTTTCCTTCGTTTGCTTACTAGCTAGCCAGCTTGTCTAGTCCTCTCTATATGTATGTATAGTACGTAGCGTCAACCAAGCACGGACATAAGAGAGGACACTTCTCTCTATTAATTATAGCTAGCTAACACAATATATGAAACACCTAAATTAACCCCCCAAAACCCCCAACCCCCCCCCTTTCAAAAAAAAACAAAAACCCCAGCCACAGAAATTCTGACGCGTGGATGCCTATTGTTCCCGGTTGGTGCCACCAACCGGGACCAAAGGGTCTCCTGACTGGGCTCTGCGCACTGCCCACGTGGAGGGCCTTTAGTCCCGGTTCTGGATTGAACCGGGACTAAAGGGAGGAGGTATTAGTACCGACACTTTAGTCCCGGTTCCGGAACCGGGACTAAAGGCCCTTACGAACCGGGACTATAGGCCCTTTTTCTACCAGTGATACTTGGTTGTGCATCATGTCATGCTTATGTGGTGGTTGTTTACTATGTTGTTTCCTTCTTTCCGATGTTGCTTCTTCGGGTTAGTTCCGTTAACATCGCCTTTGTGAGGATCCGTTCAACGTCATTGATGTCTACTACACAACCTTCTTCTTGTAGACGTTGTTGGGCCTCCAAGTGCAGAGGTTTGTAGGAAAGTAGCAAATTTCCCTCAAGTGGATGACCTAAGGTTTATCAATCCGTAGGAGGCACAGGATGAAGATGGTCTCTCTCAAGCAACCCTGCAACCAAATAACAAAGAGTCTCTTGTGTCCCCAACACACCCAATACAATGGTAAATTGTATAGGTGCACTAGTTCGGCGAAGAGATGGTGATACAAGTGCAATATGGATAGTAGATAAAGGTATTTGTAATCTGAAATTATAAAAATAGCAAGGTAACTAATGATAAAAGTGAGCGTAAACGGTATTGCAATGCATGGAAATAAGGCCTATGGTTCATACTTTCCCTAGTGCAAGTTCCCTCAACAATAATATCATAATTGGATCATATAACTATCCCTCAACATACAACAAAGGGTCACTCCAAAGTCACTAATAGCGGAGATCGAACGAAAAGATTATGGTAGGGTATGAAACCACCTCAAAGTTATTCTTTGCAATCAATCTGTTGGGCTATTCATATAAGTGTCACAAACAGCCCTAGAGTTCGTACTAGAATAACACCTTAAGACACAAATCAACCAAAACCCTAATGTCACCTAGATACTCCAATGTCACCTCAAGTATCCGTGGGTATGATTATACGATATGCACCACACAATCTCAGATTCATCTATTCAACCAACACATAGAACCTCAAAGAGTGCCCCAAAGTTCCTACCGGAGAATCACGACGAAAACGTGTGCCAACCCCTATGCATAGGTTCATCGGCGGAACCCGCAAGTTGATCACCAAAACATACATCAAGTGAATCACGTGATATCCCATTGTCACCACAGATGCGCACGACAAGACATACATCAAGTGTTCTCAAATCTTTAAAGACTCAATCCGATAAGATAACTCCAAAGGGGAAACTCAATTCATTACAAGAGAGTAGAGGGGGAGGAGAAACATAAGATCCAACTATAATAGCAAAGCTCGCGATACATCAAGATCGTGCTAAATCAAGAACATGAGAGAGAGAGAGAGAGATCAAACACATAGCTACTAGTACATACCCTCAGCCCCAAGGGAGAACTACTCCCTCCTCATCATGGAGAGCACCGGGATGATGAAGATGGCCACCGGAGAGGGATTGCTCCCTCCGGCAGGGTACCGGAACGGGTCTAGATTGGCTTTCGGTGGCTACGGACGCTTCTGGCGGCGGAACTACCAATCTATTGTGCGTTCTGGAACTTTTAGGATACGTAGGTATATATGGGTGAAAGAAGCACATCGGTGGACTGAAGGGGGGGCCACGAGGCAGGGGGGCGCGCCCCCACCCTGATGGGCACCTCCCTTCTTTCCTAACATGCACTCCAAGCTTTTCCGGTAGCTTTCCTTCCAAAAATAACTTCTCTAGTTGATTTCGTTCCGTTTTGACTCCGTTTGATATTCCTTTTCTTCGAAACACTGAAATAGGCAAAAAAACAGCAATTCTGGGCTGGGCCTCCGGTTAATAGGTTAGTCCCAAAAATAATATAAAAGTGGATAATAAAGCCCAATATTGCCCAAAACAGTAGATAACATAGCATGGAGCAATCAAAAATTATAGATACATTGGAGACGTAATAGTAGTCCGTTTGTCTTCTTCATGTACTCGTTCTTCTTCCTTGTGGGATCTCAGGCAAGATGACCATACCCTCAAAATCACTTCTATCTTTACTTGCTAGTTGCTCGCTCTATTGCTATGTCGCGATACCTACCACTTGCTTTATCATGACTCCCATATTGCCATGTCAAGCCTCTAACCCACCTTTTCCTAGCAAACCGTTGTTTGGCTGTGTTACCGCTTTTGCTCAGCCCCTCTTATAGCGTTGTTAGTTGCAGGTGAAGATGAAGTCTGTTCCTTGTTGGAACATGGATATTTGTAGGGATATCACAATATCTCTTATTTAATTAATGCATCTATATACTTGGTAAAGGGTGGAAGGCTCGGCCTTATGCCTGGTGTTTTGTTCCACTCTTGCCACCCTAGTTTCCGTCATACCGGTGTTATGTTCCTTGATTTTGCGTTCCTTACGCGGTTGGGTGTTATGGGAACCCCTTGACAGTTTGCTTTGAATAAAACTCCTCCAACAAGGCCCAACCTTGGTTTTACCATTTGCCTCACCACCACCTACTTTTCCCTTGGGAGTCACGCTCCTGAGGGTCATCTTTATTTTAACCCCCCCCCGGGCCAGTGCTTCTCTAAGTGTTGGTCCAAACTAGAGCCCCTTGCAGCGCCACCTCAGGGAAACTTGAGGGTTGGTTTTAGTTGTACGGATTGCTCATCTGGTGTGCCCTAATAACGAGATATGTGTAGCTCCTATCGGGATTTGTCAGCACATTCGGGCGGCTTTGCTGGTCTTGTTTTACCATTGTCGAAATGTCTTGTAACCGGGATTCCGAGGCTGATCGGGTCGTCCTGGGAGAAGTAATATCGTTCGTTGACCGTGAGAGCTTGTGATAGGATAAGATGGAACACCCCTGCAGGGTTTTTAACTTTCAAAAGCCGTGCCCGCGGTTATGGGCAGATGGGAATTTGTTAATGTCCGGTTGTAGAGAACTTGACACTTAACTTAATTAAAATGCATCAACCGCGTGTGTAGCCGTGATGGTCTCTTCTCGGCGGGGTCCGGGAAGTGAACACGGCTTTGGAGTTATGTTTGAATGTAAGTAGTTTTCGGGATCACATCTTGATCACTTCTAGTTCACGACCGTGCCTTGCTTTCTCTTCTCGCTCTCATTTGCATAAGTTAGACACCATATATGCTAATGCTTGCTACAGCTCCACCTCACTACCTTTTCCTACCCATAAGCTTAAATAGTCTTGATCGCGAGGGTGTGAGATTGCTGAGTCCCCGTGACTCATAGATTACTTCAAACAGTTGCAGGTGCCGATGATAACCGTGCAGGCAACGCAACCGAGCTCCAGGAGGAGCTTGATGAAGAACATGTTCGTTGTGTTGTTTCGTTGCCAGTTGATCAGTAGTGGAGCCCAGTCGGGGCGATCAGGAATCTCTGCAATTGGGGTTGTCTTTCCTTATTTGGTTCCGTAGTCGGACCTTGATTGTATTCTGGATGATGTAATGCTATATTTATGTATTTTGTGAAGTGGCGATTGTAAACCAACTCTTTATCTCTTTCTTATTCAGTACATGGGATGTGTAAAGATTACCCCTCTTGCGACATGCCTACTATGCGATTATGCCTCTAAGTCATGCTCCGACACGTGGGAGATATAGCCCCATCGTGGGTGTTACAAATGGCATCCTCCGTCACAGAAATGGACATTACAAAGCTACGGGAGGCGGGGTACTTGGACCAGGAAATCGCCCACCGGCTTCCGGCCAAGGGGCAGATCGTCCCCACCCCGGAGCCCCATGAGAGGGTGGTGTTCATTCCCCACTTCGTCCGCGGGTTAGGGTTGCCTCTCCCCCCTTCGTCTGCAGACTCATGTTCTTCTATGGGCTAGATTTCCATGATCTCGCCCCAAACTCCTTCCTCAACATCTCGACATTCATTGTCGTGTGCGAGCCCTTCCTCCACATACCACCTCACTTCGGATTGTGGCTTAAGATCTTTAGTGTGAAGCCGAAGGTGGTGGGTGGTCAACACACAGAGTGCGGAGGCACTATGGTGAGCAAGCTGTACAATGTCACATGGCCCAAAGGTACCTTCGTGTAGACCATCAAAGGGTGGCAACAGCAGTGGTTCTACGTCACAGAGCCCCGCGACCTGGGCCGCGGCTCCCGAATTCAAATCCGGGGCCCCAATGCGGCTCACCTCCTGGCAAGAAAAGGGCCTGGTCTCGGTGTCGTCGGATGAGGTGTCAGCGCTTCAGATGCGCTTCAAGAGCATGGTGGACAAGAACATCAAGCTTGTAAATTTGATCCAGGTGATGCTTTTTCACTGGATACTTCCTTGCCAAAGCCGCACTTGCAACTTGTGGGAGTTTGATCCGACCAAGCACCAGACCTTGCAACAGGTCTTTGGCTGTACACACGAAGGCATCTGGAAGGTGCTTTTTAAGGCCAATGAGACATGGCCGAAGACAACCGGGGACCGTGGGTACAACCTGGCCCATCCCGCCAGTCCCATAGGCTTTTTGTATTTCAAGGTGTATCCTTCACCTGTACATTCGAGGAAGATGTCTAAGCTTCCCTATCTCTCTTTCCCGGGCTGGACAGAGAAGGCGGACTGGATCCAGTGTCTGGCTCCGCTGCCCGAAAACCCAGCTATCCCACTTCTGACGAAGATGCTGGTTCCGGCGCCCTACCTCTCCTAAGAAGAAGGCCAAGAAGAAGGTCAAGGAGACGAGAAGTGGCCTCCGCCATAAAGGCGCTTCGGAGATGACGTCCGAAGACGCCGAAACCCACTCCTCCCACGCCACCGAGGATGACGATGAGGAGGAGGAAAGCAACTCTCCCCCTGAGAGGGGAGGGAAGAAAAGGACGGCCTCCACGGATCTAGAGGTAGACGCGTCCAAGAAGGGGAAGGTCTCCCTCGCGGACAACTCCGCGTTGGACACTGATAGCAGCTCCGAGTGGCACCCCAGGGATAAGCCCCTGTCCGAATCGTAAGTACTTAGAGGCACTTATGCACATATATACCCAATTTCTTTACTTCGTGGTTTTAATATGTTGAATCATGCACTGCAGTCCAGCCCACGCCCGCCCACAACGATCCTCATCTTTGGGGAATTCGCTGGATCCAAATGTGATGGACAACGGGTCACTTCCGGCGGCCTCCTCTCCCAAGGCCACGGATGACGCCGAGGTTTTGTCCCGAAGGACCTTCCCAGGTCAGGGAGAGGTACAAGAGGCCGTCAGGGTAGCGCCAAAGGGCGATACCTCGGCCGCCGGACACATGGGGGAACGAATCCCCCTGGAGACTGGCGATGGGGGCCATATCCAATTAGGCCCCCAACCGAATACTATTCCGGAGGCCCATACTGCTCTAGAATTAGGCAAGCAGCCTCCTTCGAAAGAAGGAGGTGCACCTATCCCGCCGGTGACCTCTGTCCATCCAGAGGCACCAGATACTCGACTGGAAGCGCTGCAAAGTGCTTTCATTGTTGAGGAACACCGTATCCTCATGGGTACGGTGGTTGAGAGGGTTCAGTCCGCTAAGAGCAGACTGACCGAAGCCGGCACCAGCCTTCTCACAGGCTTTGCGGTATGCGACGTAATTATGCAAAAAGATTGGCATAGTATAGACAGTAGCCCCTGAGACACTGTCCAGTGCTCGAAAAGAGAAGCCAGATAGAGGATCAAATAATATTCTTAGGAGACTAACCATAGTTGTCTATGTGAATAAGCAGGCGTCGATGCTGGCTGCGACCTCCCATTGTGCTGAAGTCTCCAAACTAAAGCAGAGTCTGGAGCGGGCCGAGGAAGAGCTTAGCCTTGTGAAAAAACAACAAGAGGACGAGCAAGGTATGCAATGGCTTATTCGGATCTTAGAAAGATATGAATTGTTTTTGTTGATCTTGTTATCATGATATTTCGTAGGAGCTACGACCGAGGTGGAGACTCTCAAGAACATGCTGGCCGAGGCCCGGAAGAGGGCGGCAAAGGAACAAGCTGGCTGCGAAAGACACGAGGCAAGGGTCAGGGAGGTCCAGCAGGAGCTCCAGGATCCGTAAAGAAATGCGAGTCCTTGGAGCACAAGATTTTGGACCAAGAGTCCGAACTTGCTAAGGCCCACCAAAGTGCACAAGATGCCCGGGTTGAAGCCTAGGGCGCCCTCCAGGAGATCCAGGAGGAAAGGAAAATCACGACGGGTAAGGCCTTTATTATGCAGAGCAAATATGTGAAGAAAAGGTACCTCTTACTGACTCGGATTTGGAGCTCTCCAGGAGCGTTTGTGGATCTGCAGCACAATGTTGCTGATGCTGCGGCGTTCTTCCGAGACGAAGAGGGGAGCTCAACGAAGAAGCTGTTCTGGTCGCAATACCTTGCGCCAGAGCATCCGGTGCGCTTTAGTGATCGGCTGAAACAGGTGACCAAACTGCATAGGGTGGCCGAATTGGCCATGAAGGATTTGATGATCCGTCCATGGCCTGCCGAAGTTATACCCAACAGCTACTTCAGGCTTGTGAAGCGGCTGGTCGATGCCTGCCCTCGGCTTGATGCCATCAAGCGCTCGGTTTGCAACGAAGGTGCTCGGATGGCCTTCGCCCGTGTCAAGGTGCAGTGGGTGAAGATGGACTCCGTCAAGCTCACAACCGAGGGACTACCCGCGAGCAAGGAGCACCGCATGCCCGGTGGTATTTTGATGATGTCCTAAAGGGATCCCGCATTGTAGAGGGCCAGTTTGCAAAAGACATTATCTTTTAATGAATACATTCATGTTATCCCGTCTTGCATTATGAAACAAAGCCCATATGTAATATAATGCTTGATTTTTTTAAATTACCTCATGTGCGGCCATTTTATTAAATCTAAGAGTTGGCCAGTCGTGGGCTTCAGCCCCCACTTAGGTAGTACGGGTGTGTTCGGGTTGGAACCTAAACACTCTTGATCCAAAAGTTTGGTCCTTAAAGGAGGTGTTTAGCGCGACGAACCAGGCATCGGACTATCTGGCTTTATCAGCCTCAGTTAGCCATAGGAGTTTGACATTAGGAATGTAGGAGTAGCCCCAAGTTAGTATTTGTTAATCCAGACTAGGGTGTTGTAGACACCTGATCGGGTGAAGGCTGATCCATCGCATAATGCGGGAAAAATTGCAGGAGATTTTAATCTCCGAATAGCTGACCAGCTCACGCCACATCATCACAGTCAGTTTTTGGTTTCTCTTCTGAGTTGTTTATCCGGATAAACCAGGAACATAATCGCAATAGTTCTCCCTTTACTACCCTAGCCGATAAGACGGAATGTAAGGTAGTAAGCACAGGAGCCGGGCAAACCAACTATTGACCAAAGACATGATTCGGAGCCGATGCATATAATGCTAAATTCGTGGAGCCGAACTATACTGTAAAAAGTGTTCGGACTTGTTGCCGTAGTATGGAGCACAATGAAGCCCCTGGCGAATTACGGTGTACCAAAGTGTACGGATGCAATTGATAATAATAGCGAAATAAAATGAAGTGGTAAGCCAGTGCCACATAAACTTGGCCACAAACTGTTTCCATTATAGTTTGATTAATACATTAAAGCGTATTTGTACAAATAGTGCGATAAGTAGCAGGGATGTTTAACATGCCGGGACCAAGGGGGAGCTGCGTGCGGGTCCTAAAAATAGGTAGAGTGATCATCAAGAAGACCACCTAGAGATTCCCCCACACGTCGATGCTACTTGTCGCCTTGGTATATCCATCCTTCGAAAGGATCGATGATCAGGCCATTGTGAGGGGCATCTGGAAAAGAAACCTGAAAAGGAGAAAAAAGAAAGGGGAAAGTATGTGTGCCCAGGGAAGGTCGAGCCGTATTATGGACCACAATCGAGTTATGCCTCCGTCTCTGCCTATGATATTTTGAGTGCGTAGTTATGTACGCGCGGTACGTATGCCGCCATTCGGTCGGGACCGAGATAGAGGCCGAGTTGCTATTCGAACTCCTGACGAGCTGGACTGTCATGCTGCAAAGTAGTCCGGACTCGTTTGACAGTGTCTGGGAGCTTGGCTACTGAATTAATATTCTGCTTGATAAGGCCACTCTGTACTTCCGCTGCCATGGCCGCGGTGTGCTCCTCGGTACGGAGGGAGTGTTCTGTGTTTCCATTGCCTGTTATGACCCCGCGTGGTCCGGGCATCTTGAGTTTGAGATAGGCATAGTGTGGCACCGCATTGAATCGAGCAAATGCAGTTCGTCCGAGCAGTGCCTGATAGCCAATGCGGAAAGGGATGCTATCGAAGATCAAGTCCTCACTTTGGAAGTTATTCGAGGATCCGAAGACGACTTTGAATGTGATTGAGCCTATGCAGCGGGCCTCTACACCTAGTATTACTCCTTTAAAGGTAGTTTTTGTGGGCTTGATCCTTGATGGATCGATGCCCATCTTCTAGACTGTATCCTGATAGAGAAGGTTGAGGCTGCTGCCACCGTCCATGAGGATGCGCGTGAGGTGGAATCCATCAATGATTGGGTCGAGGACCAGTGCGGCTGAACCGCCATGATGGATACTGGTCAGATGATCCCTGCGATCGAAGGTGATCGGGCAGGAAGACCATGGGTTAAATTTTGGGGCGACTATCTCTATCACGTAGACGTCCCTGAGCGCTCGTTTGCGCTCCCTCTTGGGGATATGGGTAACATATATCATGCTCACCGTTTTAACCTAGGGGGGGACTTCTTCTATTCTCCTGTGTTCGGCGGACGGGGCTCCTTGTCGTCGTGCTCACTTTGCGACCCCTTCTCCTTGTTCTCGATATTTAACTTGCCGGCCTGTTTAAAGACCCAACAGCTTCTGTTAGTATGATTGGCTGGTTTATCGGGGTTGCATGGATCTAACATGGACGATCGAGTATGTGGTCCCAGCTGGATGAGCCCGGGTTGCTTCTTTTAAATGGCTTCTTCCGCTGGCCGGACATGGAGACACTGAATCCGGCGTTGACCACCGTGTCATCAGTATTGTCACCGTTCCTTCGACGCTTGTGCCTATTGCACCGAGGCTTGTCGTTGCTATTTCTGGCTTCAGAGGTGCCAAGTTCGCTTGCATTATTATTGCTACGGGGTAGCCTGCTATCTTCACCCACACAAAAGTGGGTCATAAGTGCGGTGAGGGCCGCCACGGACTTCGGCTTTTCCTGGCCGAGGTTTCGGGTGAGCCATTAATCGCGGATGCTATGCTTAAAGGCCGCTAGGGCTTCGGCATCCAGACAGTCGAGGATCTGGTTCTTTTTAGTTAGGAACCTAGTCCAGAATTTCCTGGCTGACTCTCCAGGCTGTGGGACTATGTGACTTAGGTCATTGGGATCCGGAGGTCGGACGTATGTGCCATGGAAGTTGTGGCGGAAGGCGTCTTCCAAATCCTCCCAACTGCTAATAGAGTTTTCAGCTAGGCTGTTCAACTAGTGCCAAGCTGGTCCCTTGAGTTTTAGCGGGAGGTATTTGATGGCATGAAGATCATCACCACGGGCCATATGAATATGGATAAGGAAGTCCTCAATCCATACCGCGGGATCTGTTGTTCCATCATATGATTCGATATTCACGGGTTTAAACGCTTCTAGGAATTCGTGCTCCTTTACTTCATCAGTGAAGTTGAGGGGGTGTGTGGCGCCTCTATATCGGGCCAAGTCACGACGTAGCTCAGATGGAGTCCATCTGCGGTTTTCGGCCAAGACATTGTTATGCTTGTCACGTCTGGCTAGATAGCCGTCGTCGCGCATCGGGGTACGCCCCCGCGATCCGTAGATCGATCTGGTCTGACCTGCTCTATTTTCCAGGTCCTGCCGTAGGTCATATGTATATCCCCGAGCTGTTGTGTCTCTACCTTTACGGCGAGGTAGTATGGGCTGGTGTTCGGTTTGAGTTGCCGTTTTGTCCCAACCCTGTGTTGGTCGGTCAGCCGCATTACGTGTTGATGGTACAGGCTCAAGTGCCTCATCATCGAATTGAGGTAGCAGTTTATGCTTTGGGTAACTTTTGGTTGGGTGCTCGAGGCTCCTCGAAGTGGCTATTAGCCGGCGCTTAAAGCGCTCCTGCTCGAGGGGTTCCTCAGGCATGATAAAGTCTTCGTCACCGAGGCTCACCTCATCCTTGGAGAGTGGAAGATAATTATTGTCCTCCGAGTCTTCGTTTACGACCTGTTCATCAGGGCTAACTTGCCCATCTTCCTGATCGTCCTGTTCAGAGGTTGGCTCGATGGGGTTTTCTTGGTCTTTGGCATCGTCCGGAGTATTGTTGTCTCTCATGACGGCATTGTTGTCTTTTCCACAGCGTGATTTAGAGTGGTGCCATCGGCGCTTTGATTGTATCTCAAGAGGTTTATCCTCTACTGGATTTTTCTCGGTATCGTCGCTACCCTCTTTGGGTGTATCCACCATGTACACGTCATATGAAGAGGTGGCCGTCCAGCGTCCTGTAAACGGCGGGTTTTGGGCCTGCTCTTCTCCGGCATCGTCGACCATACTGTCGATGTCTTCAGAGCCGTAATCGAGCATGTCAGTTAAGTCCTCGATAGTGGCTATGAAGTGGGTGGTGGGTGGGACGTAAAATTCCCCGCCCTCAGCCCCTGGTCCGGGCTGGGCATAGTTTGGACATTGCTCCTCTGTAATGATGAGGGATCGCATCAAGTACAGAGCCTCGCTTAAAGGAGAGGTTTGGCCAGGGAAAAGAGAGTCCGTGGAGTATGGAGGGAAGGAGACTCCTTGGCCGAGTGTCGGTGTCAAAACTGGCGGATCTCGGGTAGGGGGTCCCGAACTGTGTGTCTAAGGCGGATGGTAACAGGAGCCAGGGACACGATGTTTTACCCAGGTTCGGGCCCTCTTGATGGAGGTAAAACCCTACGTATTGCTTGATTATTCTTGATAATATGAGTAGTACAAGAGTTGATCTACCACGAGATCGAAGAGGCTAAACCCTAGAAGCTAGCCTATGGTATGATTGTAATGTTGTCCTATGGACTAAAACCCTCCGGTTTATATAGACGCTGGAGGGGGCTAGGGTTACAAAAGGTCGGTTACAAAGGAGGAGATATACATATCCGTATTGCCTAGCTTGCCTTCCACGCCAAGTAGAGTCCCATCCGGACACGGGACGAAGTCTTCAACCTCGTATCTTCATAGTCCAACAGTCCGGCCAAAGGATATAGTCCGGCTGTCCGGAGACCCCCTAATCTAGGACTCCCTCAGTAGCCCCTGAACCAGGCTTCAATGACGATGAGTCCGGCGCAGTGTTGTCTTCAGCATTGCAAGGCGGGTTCCTCCTCCGAATACACCACAGAAGAGTTTGAATGCAAGGATAGTGTCCGACCATGGAAAATAAGTTCCACATACCACCGTCGAGAGAATAATATTTCCACAAATCTAATCTGCTGACACGTTTTGGCAGCATGACATCATGCCATGGCCCGGTAATTATTCGAACCGTTTTTCTTTAGCCAGCCCCGCACATAACGCCAGGTGGATTCTTGACACGTCTTGTCAAGGCAGAGATCGTGTTCCCTTCATTAGGGGATTCTCATTAATACGGACGTGGGTAACCCAACCGTGCCTAGGACTCCTAGATCTTAGGCAAGTCCCAAATGGCCACGAGGAGGACGCTTGATATCTACCCTCTTTATAAAGGGACAAGGTTTTTACTTTTTTTCCTCCTGTGCTCAATGGAATCCTTCCCCCGCCTCGAGTTCTTACACCAAAAGACCAGGTCAGGCGCATCGGACCTTCAATCATGTCCGGATCCAGCCTTCAAGGCCAGTGGATGCCTTCCTCCGTCACGGAGGAGGAGATCAAGAAGTTGAGGGAAGCCAGATACCTGACCGCCGAAATTTTGAATAGGCTGCCCGCCCGAGGGCAGGTCGTCCCTACTCCCGAACCCAACGAGAGCATTGTGTTTGTCTCCCACTTCCTTCGAGGACTAGGCCTCGCTCTAGATCCCTTCGTTAGGGGTCTTATGTTCTATTACGGGCTGGATATTCACGATCTGGCCCCGGATTCACTTCTTCACATCTCGTCATTTATTGTTGTGTGTGAGGCCTTCCTCCGCATTACCCCTCACTTCGGCATGTGGCTCAAGACCTTCGATGTGAAGCCAAAGATGGTCGAGGGGCAGTACGCAGCGTGCGGAGGTGCTCTAATAAGCAAAATTGCTGACGCTCCATGGCCAAAGGGTTCCTTTCCAAAGGTATCCGGATTGTGGGAATAGGAGTGGTTTTATGTCACAGCTCCCTGAAGTGCCAAGTGGGTAGCTGCACCCACCTTTCGCTTGGGCCCTCCACCACAACTAATGTCATGGATCAGCAGGGGGCTGAGCTGGGGTCCAGCCAAGGACGTGCCAATACTGCAGAGCCATATCCGAGATCTCTTCGAGGGAGATTTCAGTCTGGTTATGGTAATGCAAGTTATGCTGGTCCGTCGAGTCCAGCTTTGCAAATGTCGGCCCCTCCGCATGTGCGAATTCAACCCGGAAGGACCGCACACTATTCAGAATTTCCTCGGCATGACGCACAAGGAGATGTACAAATCGTTCTTCGGACCCCAAATAGAGTGTCTGGACACTACTGAGGACGTGGGCCTAAGCAGCAACCGCACCGCTACCCACGTAAGTAATCCCATGGCCGAACACACTGTCCTTTTATTTATCATGACATCATTCAAAGAATCACTCTTTGACCAGGACTGGATAACAAAGGCGAAGACGATCTGGTGTTCGGCCCCCCGATCCGGTGCTGGAAATGATGCTCGAGCCAGCACCTTGCCTGGTGCCCTCAAAGGAAGATGAAGGGGGAATAAAGAGGGCGAAAGCGGGCCTCCATCGCTACCTATTCCAACTGAGGGAATGAGCGCCTCCACGAGGGAGGATAACCAAGGGGAAGAATCTGACATTCTCTCTCCTCGGGGAAGCAAGAGGTCTGCTTCTGAAGATCCGGAAACTAAGGTTTCCAAATGGGAGAAGAAATCTCCGCCCGAGGGACCTACCTCGGAGGGTACTCTTGCCGCACAATGTCCGCGCGGGGTTCAGCCCTCTACCAAGATGTAAGTAAAAGGGTATTCAATAACGAAAATATCTTGCTCTATTTCTGAGGAAAATAATCGAAGCATTTATATTGCAGTTTGGATCTTAGCCCTTCTCAGCTGAGCTCGTCTTCTGGGGATCTTCTTCCAGAGATGATGGAGAGTGAAACGCCTCACCCTGCCACACCGCCTTATGAAGCGGGCGACCCTGAGGTGTCGTCGCGGAGGGCTTCTCCTGGTCCGGCAAGGCCAAAAGGTAATCCTATGGCCACCCGAAGTCCGCAGTATCCGGCTCTCGAACAGAGCAATCAAAAGAGTCCGGCACCGTCTCGTGTGCGGTCGGATGTACGGAGGGATCTTCTGGTGAAAGCGGCTATCTTAGAAGAGCACCGCACATTGATGGTACAGTGATTAAAAGGATTTCGTCCGCCGAAAGCGGGCTGCATGAAGCCTTTATGAGTCTACTGACGAGGTATGAGGTACGTGAAATGATGTACATTTTTGAAAGTACCGCACATTTTTAGATGTGCCCTGTGTAGATAGTAGCCCCTGAGACTCTGGTTGTCATCGAAAACGGCGGCAAATAGAGGATCATAGTCCCAGGTAATAACCAGACCGTCTTTATGTGCAGGTGGTGGAGGCTCCGGTGGCTAGCCGGACTGATGGGTATGCCGAACTAAAGCAGCAGTTGGATGCGGCAGATGCCGACATCGTGCTTGTCAACAAGCGGCTTGACGAGGCGCAGGGTCAGTGATTTTTCAGGCGATTGTCACATAATAAGAGCGGCCTGATGCCAGTATCTTTAATATGTTTGTGACTGCAGATGGAGCGGCCACCATGGAGACTCTTCGAGCGGAGCTTGCCCGAGCCAAGGAACAAGCCTGGAGTGGCAATGCGGCCGCTTTAAAGGCGGCTGAAGAGTTAAGGGCCGAACAGGCCGCACATTGCGAGAGCAAAGAAAAAATTGCCAAGATGACCGTGGAGTTAAAAGATGCTGCTGACCATTGCCGGCTTCTTGAAGAGGAAAACCTGGTGAAAGCGACGGACCTGGAGAAGGCCCGGGTGGCTGTCAAGGAAGCCTGCTCCAGATATCGTGTGGAGCTAAATCAGGCTCCAAAATTAGAGCGACGAAGGAGGAGCTAAATCAGGCTACAGATATCGTGTCTGGGAAGCCTTTCTTGTTGCGGACTAAGCTCGGAGATCCGAAGTATGCTCCTCTGGACCGGCTATGTAGTTCTGCGGACGCGTACATGCATTTGGCTGCCAGCGTTGCTGATGCCGCCGAGTACTTCAAGGATCAGAAAGGTCCTGAAGTGGAGAAGCTGTTCTGGTCACAGTTTCACGCTCCAGTCCGTTCGCTTCTGCTGAATGAGCGATTGACCAATTGGGCCGAGCTCCATAGATTATCCGGACTGGCCATGAGGTCCATTGTGGATCATTTGTGGCTAGGAGGGCCAAGGCCGAATAGCTACTTTAGCTTAGTGCAACAATTCCTTGGCGCTGTGTCACGCATCGATGCTGTGAAGAGGTCGGCGTGCATAGAAGGCTCGCGAATGGCCCTTGCCCATGTCAAAACATACTGGGCGGAGATGGATGCCACCACTGTTGAGGCACAGGGTTCGGCCATAGGCCGAGTGGCTGCCGAGCACTACTTTGAAGAAGTTCTTGAAGGCGCTCGTTCAATAGAGGCTCAGTGCTCGAAGAATATTATGTTTGAGTGACATGTATTCCCATTGTAAAAACAATGTTTTATTGAATTTATCAAGGCTGTATTTATACTTTTGCCCAAAAGTGCTATGATGCCTCCTGTGTGGCCGTTTATGTATATATGTATATAACCTGAAAAATTGCAGTCGTCGGCTTCAGCCCCCACGCATATAATGCGGGGGTGTTCGCAGAAGACGCATGTTCACACTTGATCCAACGTATTGGTCCATTAAGGAGGTGATAGCGCAGCGAACTAGGCAACTGGACTATAATTCTTTAACACTTTCATTTAGCCAGAGGAGTTTGACAGTGGGGCTACTATATAGCCCCTGGTGGCCCCGCACTCATCCGAATTTGGGGTGCGTACATGCCTGGCCGGGAAACGGCCCTTCGTTAAACCGGAGGAATCCTGAAGATTCTGCTAGGTCATCGAGTGGTTGACTAGTCTCACGCTATATCATGACGGTCAGCTTTCGGCTTTCTCTACTTAGGTGCTCGTCCGGATGAACCAGGGCACAATCGCAGTAGTTCTCCTGGTGCCTCCTTAGCCGATAGAGCGGAACGTAAGGCAGCAAAACACAGGAGCCGGGCCAACCCAACATTTGACCAAAGACAAGATTCGGAGCTGATGCATATAATGCCAAACCCGCGATGCCGAACACTCCCTAAGGTATTCGGTCTTTATGATGTAAACCGGGCCTAAATAGTGCCCTTTGTAATAAGCCCCTGGTGTTCAGGTACGTGCAATATTCTGACGTGGCCACATGCGAATACGTCAGCATCCTTCTCAATTATATTGAGAATCCGGGGTATGTGTATCAACAAGAGATAGTAAAAAAGGTTTACGCAGGGTCTTACTCTAAAAAGAATCCTTGGAACGGGTCCCTGCTGCATGTCTGCGCCTGTGTCCCTGTTGTGCCGTATTCTGGACGGGTGTAGCATGATGGTCATCTGAAAAAGAGAGGAACTTAATTGAAAAGTTGTCGTGCAAAAGGTAAGTTATACTAAATGAACAATATATAGTTCGAAATGAGTAAAGTTGAGATTAATTGCCACTTGTGCGCGTGCGTTGAGCCCCTTGCACTGTAATAGGGGTATAGCCATCAAACCTGTATCAATTACATATAGCTGCACCAGACTCGTCCAACCGTGTCCGTGGTCTTAATGACCTGTCAGATGCTTTAGTTGGTGAGGCCGTTTAGTGTGCTGCTGCCAAGGCAGCCGCACGGTCTTCCACACGCAAGGAGCGCTCAATATTTCCATTTACTGTAATGATGCCACGTGGACCGGGCATCTTATGTATGAGGGAAGCGTAATGTGGTATTGCGTTAAAGCGAGCGAAAGCTTCGCGTCCGAGTAGTGCTTGATAGCCACTTTGGAACGGAGAGATGTGGAAGGTTAAATTTTCGCTTCGGAAGTTATCGGGGAAGCCGAATAGAATCTCTAGTAGCAGGGAGCCCGTGCAATGGGCTTCTGGGCCTGGCGTTACTCCTTTAAAGGTAGTATTGCTATCGCTAATTTTTGTTGGGTCTATCCCCATTTTGCGGACTGTGTCCTGATATATCAGGTTTAAACTACTGTCGTCGTCCATCAGGACACGTGTGAAGTGGTATCCGTCAATTATCGGGTCTAACACCAAGGCAGCTCATCCTGCACGCCGGATACTTGTCGAGTAATCCCGATGGTCGAAGGTGATCGGTTGGGACGACTAGTGGCAGAACTCCGCTGTGATAGGCCCTGGGACATGTGTCTCTAGGAGTGCCGCTTTGTTTCTCCCCTTTGTCACGTGTAACACGTTTACTGTTCTAACTTCTAGTGGGAATTTCTTTTGTTCCCCAGTGCTTTGCTTACAAGGCTCCTCCTCGTCTTCGCTTGGTGTATCCTGTTGCTTATGAGGCTCGTCCTCGTCTTCGTCTTCGCTTTTGTTCCCCGGACTGCTTGAAGACCCAACATTCTCTATGGGTATGATTTGCAAGTTTATCGGGGGTGCTATGGATCTGACATATTTGGTCCAGAATCTTGTTTAGGCTGGACAGTTTGTCTCTGTTGCCTTTGGAGGGCAACTTTTGCTGACCTGGCCGAGAGCTTTTGAATTCGGCGTTTACTGCCGTGCTCTTCGGGCTGTGTTCTTTATTCCAGCACTTGTTTTTGCTGCGTCGTGATTTCCTGTTTCCGTCCCTGACTTCGGATGTACTTGGGTCGCTAGTGTTGCATCGGGCTAACCAGCTGTCCTCGCCCGCGCAAAAGCGGGTCATGAGGCTTGTTAGTGCTGCCATTGTTCTTGGCTTTTCTTGGCCGAGGTGTCTGGCAAGCCAATCATCTCGAACGCTATGCTTGAAAGCTGCTAAGGCTTTGGCGTCCAGACAGTCGACTATTTGGTTCTTTTTAGTGAGGAACCTATTCCAAAGCTTTCGGGCTGACTCTCCGGGCTATTGAGTTATATGACTTAAATTGTCTACATCCGGTGGTCGGACATAGGTCCCTTGAAAATTTGCCCGAAAGGCGTCTTCGAGCTCTTCCCAACTTCCTATGGAGTTTTCGGGGAGGCTTTTAAGCCAATGTCGAGCTGGCCCTTTGACCTTGAGGGGTAAGTACTTGATGGCGTGGAGATTGTCTCCTCGAGCCATATGGATATGGAGGATGTAGTCCTCAATCCAGACCCCAGGGTCTGTCGTTCCATCGTACGCCTCTATATTTACGGGTTTGAATCCATCTGGAAAATCATGGTCCAACACCTCCTGTATTTGGGTGTACCGTGGTGTTCGGATGTTTGTTGTGTTGCATTGCATGCTAGAGCACGCTCACGTGGCCTGTATATAGATCTGGTTGCGTCGTCCTTTTGATGCGAGCCCTCGCGTGGATCGCGTACTGGCTTATGTGCGGCGTCATTTGCCGCTCTGTGTTGGTCACGAGGTCGTCTATCCGACCGGATGGCCGTTTTGTTTATTAATTGCGGGGGATCTAAGGCCTCATCATCGAATTCAGGTAGCAATTTTCGCTTTGGGTAGCTCTTGGTGTGGCGATTACCGCCGTAATTCGCTGAAGTGTTGAGTACTTCACTCCATCTGATTCTGAGTGTGTCTTATGCAGCCCTGAGCCTTTACTTCTGCTTTTTCAGACTCCTCGCTGTGGCAACCAGCCTTTGATGGGCATTCTATTGCTCCGGGTGCCTGTCCAGTGTGATGCCGTCCGAACTGTTATCTTCGACGGGGTCGGGTTGTTCGGTTTGATTCTCCGTGCTACCCTAGTCGGGCGATGGTTCACCCTACTCTATCGCTGGGTCTATATGATCGCTATTTCTGCCGAGGCAGGATTTGGAGCGGCGCTTACGCCGCCGCTTTGACTACTTCTCGAGGGAACAACCCTTCACTGCGTCCTTCCGTTCCTCGTCATCATTTTCTTTGGGTGTGTCCACCATGTATACGTCATATGATGAAGTGGGCATCCAGTGCCCTGTGGGCAGTGGTTCCTGTTCGTCTCCTGCATCGTCGTCCATACCGTCGATGTCTTTGGAGTTGAAGTCAAGCATGTCGGTCAAATCGTCGATAGTGGCTACTGAGTGGGTGGTGGGTGGGCAGCGAATTTCTTCGCCATCCGCATCCCAATCCTGCCGAACATAGTTCGGCCAGGACTCTCCTGATAGGGAGAGAGACCTTAATGAGTTCAGTATGTCGCCGAAAGGCGAGTGCAAAAAGATATCCGCGGAGGTGAACTCCATGATCGGCGCCCAGTCGGATTCGATAGGCACGGGCGCAGGCGGTTCGGAGTCCGTGGCCGGGGAAGAATCCGGTAGTTCGGTATCACGGCTCCCGTGAAGGGTAAGGTCGATCCTCGACTTGATCGCCGCCGAGAATGCGGCCTCCGTGGCGGGGTCTATCCACCCGTCCATGGATGGCGCAATTGGCTCCGAATTGAGGGTCGGGGCGGTTGCCGGTGCGGTCTCCTGAACACTGTCCGATGGTAGAGCTAAATCATGTTCATCGCGACCGTGCGGCGCACTCGGCAAGGGCTCGAATCCGTCGAAGATCAAGTCTCCGCGGATGTCGGCCATGTAGTTTAAGCTTCCAAACCTAACCTGGTGGCTAGGGGCGTAACTCTCGATCTGCTCCAGATGGCCAAGCGAGTTGGCCCACAGTGCGAAGCCGCCGAATACAAAGATCTGTCCAGGGAGAAAAGTCTCACCCTGGACTGCATCGCTATCGATGATTGAAGGAGCCATCAAGCCTAATGATGATGTCACAGAGGAACTCTGAATGAAAGCACAATGTCGGTGTCAAAACCGGCGGATCTCGGGTAGGGGGTCCCAAACTATGCATCTAAGGCGGATGGTAACAGGAGGCAGGGGACACGATGTTTTACCCACGTTCGGGCCCTCTTGATGGAGGTAAAACCCTATGTCCTGCTTGATTATTCTTGATAATATCAGTAGTACAAGAGTTGATCTACCACGAGATTGAAGAGGCTAAACCCTAGAAGATAGCCTATGGTATGATTGTAATGTTGTCCTATGGACTAGAACCCTCCGGTTTATATAGACGCCAGAGGGGGCTAGGGTTACACAAGGTCGGTTACAAAGGAGGAGATATACATATCCGTATTGCCTAGCTTGCCTTCCACGCCAAGTAGAGTCCCATCCGGACACGGGACGAAGTCTTCAACCTCGTATCTTCATAGTCCAACAGTCCGGCCAAAGGATATATTCCGGCTGTCCGGAGACCCCCTAATCCAGGACTCCCTCAAGGCCAGAGCCTCGCTTAAAGGCGAGGTTTGGCCAGGGAAAAGAGAGTCCATGGAGTATGGAGGGAAGGAGACTCCTTGGCCGATCTCGCACGATGCTGACTCCAAGGGTTCGGAGCCAGTGTCCAGAGAAGAGTCCAGCCTCATGATGGTTGCCAGCGACACTACTTCCTCCGGCTCTCCTATTCTGGGCTTAGTGGCCGCAAATAGTCCGGCGTGTTCAGGAACCCCATCTTTGGACCTGGCGATGCGCTCCAGATATAAGGCTAGAGCGGAGGTTGGGCTCATGAACCCTTGGAAGATCAAGTCTCCTCGGATATCAGTGACATATTCCAAATTTCTAAAACTAATCCGGTGACCTGGGCATAGCTGTCGATCTGCTCTAGATGGCCAAGCGAGTTGGCCCGCAGTGCGAAGTCGCCAAATACGAAGATCTGGCCGGGGAGAAAAACCTCCCTCAGGGCGGCATTATTGTGGACGACTGATGGAGCCATCGAACCTTCTGATGATGACACATCGGAACTCTCTTTGAAACCACCAATGTTGGTTTCAAAACCGGCGGATCTCGGGTAGGGGGTCCTGAACTATGCGTCTAGGTTTGATGGTAACATGAGATGTGGGACACGATGTTTACCCAGGTTCGGGCCCTCTTAATGGAGCTAATACCCTACTTCCTGCTTGATTGATCTTGATGAATATGAGGATTACAAGAGTTGATCTACCACGAGATCGTAATGGCTAAACCCTAGATGTCTAGCTTGTATGATTGTGATTGCCTCTACGGACTAAACCCTCCAGTTTATATAGACACCGGAGGGGCCTAGGGTTGTACAGAGTTAGTTTACAGAGGAAGGAATCTTCATATTCGAACATCAAGCTTTCCTTCCATGCAAAGGAGAGTCCCATCCCGACACAGGAGTAGGTCTTCTGTCTTATATCTTCATGGCCCATCTGTCCAGCCCACGTCAAATAGCCCGGACGCCCGAGGACCCTGTAATCTAGGACTCCCTCAGTGAACATGATATATGTTACTCATATCCCCAAGAGGGAGCGCAAACGCGCACTCAGGGATGTCTATGCGATAGAGCCAGTCGCCCCAAAATTCAATCCATGGTCATCTTGCCTGATCACTGTCGATAACATGCACCACCCGACAAGTATTCGTGATGGCGGCACTGCCGCACTGGTCCTCGACCCAATCATTGATGGGTTTCACCTCACGCGGGTCCTCATGGACGGTGGCCGCAGCCTTAACCTGCTCTATCTGGACACAGTCCGCAAGATGGGCATCGAACCATCAAGGATCAAGCCCACCAAAACTACCTATAAAGGTGTAATACCAGGTGTACAGGCTCGTTGCATGGGCTCAACAAAATTGGAAGTCGTCTTCGGATCGCTAGACAACTTCCGAAGCGAAGACTTGATCTTCGACATCGTCCCCTACCGCAGTGGCTATCACGCACTGCTCGGACGAAACGCATTTGCCCACTTCAATGCGGTGCCACACTATGCCTATCTCAAACTTAAGATGCCCGGGCCACGCGATGTCATAACAGTCAACGGAAACACGGAACGCTCCCTCTATACCGAGGAGCACACCGCGGCCCTGGCAGCGGAAGTACTGGGCGGACTTATCAAGCAGAACATTAATTCGGCTGCCAAGCCCCCGGACACTATTAAACGACTCCGGATTACTCTGCAGCATGACAGCCCGGCTCATCAGGAGTTGGACTAGCAATTCAAACTCTGTCTCAGTCCTCACCGAACTGTGGCGTACGTACCACATGTACATAACTACGCACTAAAAATACATGGGCAAAGACGGAGGCATAACTCGATCATGGTTCACAATACGGTTCGACATTATCTGGGCACTCAAACTTTCCCTTTTCAAGTTTCATTTCCACAGGCCCCTGACGACGGCCTCATCATCAATCCTTTTGAAGGATAAAACACACCAAGGAGGCAAGCGGCATAGACGTGTGGCGGAAACATCTGGATGATCTTTTTGACGATCGCTTCGCCTATTTGAAGGACCCGCACACAGCTTCCCTTATTCTCGGCATGTTAAATAGCCATATTCCTTATCGCATTATTCGTACAAATAGGCTTTGACGTATCAATCAGATTATAATGGACAAAGTTTGCGACCCAACATAAGTGGCACTAGCTTACTCCTTCAATATAATTGAACTTTTTTAATTCCACCCATACATTCTGGTACGACTTAACCCGCCAGGGGCTCCTTTGAGCTCCACATGTTGGCAACAAGTCTGAACACTTTTTATAGTACAATTCGGCACCCCAAATATTGCATTATATGCATTGGCTCCGAATCATGTCTTTGCTTAATAGTTGGGTTGCCCGACTCCTGTGCTTGCTACCTTATGTTCTGTTTTATCAGGTAGGGTAGTAAAGGGAGGACTACTGTGATTGTGTTTCTGGTTCACCCGGATAAACACCTCAGTAGAGAAAGCCAAAAAATGACTATCATGATCTGGCAAGAGCTGGTTAGCTATTCGGTGGAAAAAATCTTTTGCGATTTTTTCCGCACTACGCGACGGATCAGCTTCCAACCGATCAGGCATTTTACAGCCCCTAGTCCGGATAAAAAAACTAGGCCTGTGCCTATACTCCTATTCATCAAAATGAGAGTGATAGCTAGAGAAACATATGAGGGAACACAAGATATCTCTAGGGAGACAGAGTGTGTGTGAGCGACATACAAGAGAACAGTGGAGAAATATGAGACCCTGGGAGACAGAGTTTGTGTTTGTGTGTGAGAAAGAGATATTTAAGAGGAAGAGTCGTAGGTTCTCATACCTAAGGAGCGAAAGAAATCTCTGTATGAGGGGTGTCTGAGTGGCACATAGGGGAATAGTAGAGAGAAATGAGACCCCGAAAGACAAAGTTTTGTGTTTGTGTGAGAGAAAGAGATTCCACATGGAGAATCATAGTTAGAGACACATAGCAGGGAGCGAGATATACTTAGAGAGAGATAGAGTGATGAAGGTCGAGGGAGAGAGTACCGTCAGTGTGTTACGAAGATAAAAAATCATTGTCGACATACAGGTAGCATGAGAGATACCCGAGAGACGATGAACGCGTATAGTTCTAGAGAGATAGTCCTATATAAGCATGAGTGATAGTTATATGAGACGAATATCTGGATTAAATGGGATTCAAATATTTAAACTGGAGATCACGACATCGATAATATCATAACGCAAATTGGTGTATCAAACATGCATATTCATTTGAATTTGGGGACACATGTAATGTTATATAGTTTATCAATATTGGTGATCCATAGATTCTTTAATTAGAAACAATGCATGGTTTATATGCAATTAATGTCTAAACGGGATTACACTATATGGTGCGTGTGTGAAACACATTATACATGTTTGAGAAGTAAAAAAAACCCGCATGAAACACACATTAATTGCAGACAGTTAGCGAGGAATGCATACATTGGATTTCAACATAAAGTGGTTTCAAATATTTGAAAATCCAAATTGATGGATACAACCTTATGAATCTGAGATCATGCCATTTGTAAACCATATTTATGTATAAAGGGTGTTGTGCTTTTGAAAGTATATATATAAAAAATGATGTATATAGAAGTTTATTCCAATCGAAAATGGATCCCGCTAGAAAAAAATAGAATACAAACGGGATTCAAATTGAGTTGGCACGGTAAACGTGCACTCTGCAAAATTTGAACGAAGCAGGGAAAGTCGTAGTAACCGCCCGAAACCAAATTCTGCGAGATGGAAATTACTACTGCCTATCCCTGCCACGCAAAGCCTATCTCCTCGATTTCTGTAGGCTTCAATAGGGGTAGGTTTGTAATTTCACTCAAACGTGACATAACCGCCTCTCACCAGGATTCATACACGGTGGGCGCCAAAACACAGTGTGTCCTCGGCCGAAATCGACTCCCTCCCCGATTCATACACGGTGGGCGCCAAAAACAAACTCTCTTTGGCAAATATTCGGTGTATGCGAGATTACCGTCCTATACCCAACCGACTAATATTTCTGTGATGTAGGAAATTTGAAATGGGGGCTAAGTTTGTAAATTTCCTTGCATTTGAGACAAGCGCGCCCTGAAGACATGGTTCCCCCTTCCTCTCCACCTCCATTTCCCATTCATACTCCGTGGGCGCCAAAACACCCTCTCCACCCCAGCCTCCTCCGTCCGCCATCCCATCCATCGCCATCCTCCTCCACCAAGTCAGAGCTGATACCCCGATGCTGCCGTCTGTCGGTGTCAAAACCGGCGGATCTCAGGTAGGGGGTCCCGAACTATGCGTCAAGGCCGGATGGTAATAGGAGACAAGGGACACGATGTTTTACCCAGGTTCGGGCCCTCTCGATGGAGGTAATACCCTACTCCTGCTTGATTAATATTGATGACATGGGTAGTACAAGAGTAGATCTACCACGAGATCAAGGAGGCTAAACCCTAGAAGCTAGCCTATGGTATGATTGTTGTATATGGAGTTGATGTCCAACGGACTACAACCCTCCGGTTTACATAGACATCGGATAGGGTTAGGGTTACATAGAGTCGGTTACAATGGTAGGAGATCTTGAATATCTGCATCGCCAAGCTTGCCTTCCACGCCAAGGAAAGTCCCATCTGGACACGGGACGAAGTCTTCAATCTTGTATCTTCATAGTCCTGGAGTCCGGCTGAAGGTAAAGTCCGGCTACTCGAACACCCCCTAATCCAGGACACCCTCAGTAGCCCCTGAACCAGGCTTCAATGACGACGAGTCCGGCGCGCAGATTGTCTTCGGCATTGCAAGGCGGGCTCCTCCTCCAAGTCCTTCATAGAAGATTGTAAACACCAAGAGTAGTGTCCGGCTCTGCAAAATAAGTTTCCACATATTGCCATAGAGAGAGTAATATTAACACAAATCAAATCTGCTGACGTATTCCGCAGTGCGCCATCACACTACGGCCAAGTCCTTTACCCGAATCATTTTTACTTTTCCACCTCAGCACGTTTTGCAAGGCGGTTTCCTTGGCACGTCTTGTCTAAGCAGAGATCGTGTACCCCCTTTTACGGGATTCTCATCAATAGAGACGTGGGTAACCCAACCGCGCCATTTATCACGGCGCTTGGGAGGCAAGCGAGTTTTACCAGGCTGGTGGGGACGCACAACCGCATCCGCCCATATAAGGGGATAAGGATCCACCTTTTTACCTACGCCTTCTTCCTCCTTTTCCTACCCATCTCCTGCATACTCGAGCTCTAGCGCCCAAGCCCGCACTTCCCACCTCAACCTTCTCCATTAATTTCCGGAGCGGGAGGCAAGTGGATGATCTTCTCCTCCACGGAGGGCCAAGTCAAGAAGCTAAGGAAGGCCGGATACCTATCTAAGGACATCGCGCACCGGCTTCCCGAAAAGGGGCAGCTTCTCCCCACCCCAAGGCCCCATGAGAGGGTAGTATTTCTTCCCCACTTCCTCCGCGGACTGGGTTTTCCACTCCACCCATTTGTCCGGGGCTCATGTTCTACTACGGCCTGGATTTCCATGATCTGGCCCCGAACTTCATCCTCAACCTCTCGGCGTTTATCCTTGTGTGCGAGGCTTTCCTCCGCGTCGGCCCTCATTTCGGCCTCTGGCTCAAGACCTTCAACATCAAGCCCAAGGTGGTGCGCGGCAGCCAGGCGGAGTGCGGAGGCGCCATGGCGGGCAAGATGGCCAACGTCCTATGGTTCAAGGGCTCTTTTGCGGAGACCCTAAAGGGGTGGCAATCCGGGTGGTTTTACATCACCGAGCCACGCGATCCGAAATGGACCGCAGCCCCCGAGTTCTGATCCGGACACCCCACGCGGCTTATGTCCTGGAAAGAGACGGGCCTGTCGTGGGGTGACGAAAAAGAGGTGACCGGATTGCAAACATGCATCCAGTCCCTAGTAAACAAGCTAATCCGGCTTGTTAATGTAATCCAGGTTATGCTCGTCCGCCGGATCCTCCCGTGCCAACAACGGGATTTTAATCTGTGGGAGTTCGACCCGGCGCAGCACCAAACCCTTAGCAGGCTCTTTGACACGACGTACGAAGATGCCTGGAAGGTGCTATTCAAGGGCGCCGAGGCTCCCGCATCCACTTCCGAGGACCGCGGATATAGCTCGCTGCATCACGCTAGCGAGGTAAGCTATCTTCACCTTTTACAGGATGTTAAGCTTTTTTCATAGTTTGACTCTATGCGGGATCTAAACTCCCTTACCTTAGACAGGCTTGGCGGGCGATATTCGGACCGATTAACTGTCTGGCTCCGCTGCCCGAAGACCCAGCCCCAGCTCTACTAGTGAAGCTGCTGGTTCCAGCGCCTTATGTGGTGCCGGAGAAGAAGGCCAAGAAGAAGAAGACCACGGGGACTCGAAAGAGTGCCCGTAACGTGGTGGTGTCGGACTCGTCATCCGACGAGTCCGAGACGCCCTCTTCCCATGAAAATGAGGAGGAGGAAGAAGAGAACTCTCCCCTCCCCAGCGGAGGGAGGAGAGGAGAGGAAGGCCGCCCCAACGGGGGAGGCCGAGGGGTCTAGGAAAAGGAAGACCCCTCCGCCGGACTACTCCCCCGACGCCGAAGAGAGCGAAGAGGAGTGGCCAAACAGGGCCAAGCGTCCGGCGAAATCGTAAGTTCGGATATCAGAGTAACTCATGATGTTCCTTTGTTGCACAGCTTTCCCTAATGTCGAACGTAATTATGCAGCCCGCCCCGGGCCAATTTCAATGAATCGTCGGGCGGTTCCCTGGACTCATCGGACGTGAACTCAGTTCCGCCCGCTGTCTCCCCCCGCACTGCAGACGACGCCAAAGTGGCGTCGCTACAAGCTCCAGGGCAGGAGGAGGTGGTCCCGAAGGAGCCGCAAGGCAACCTCCTGGACTCCAGGAGTGAAGGGGATAAGGCCCCCCCAGGGCTCCAAGTTCAGCTTTGTGCCGGACACCGCACCGGAATCTTCCACAGTTCCGGACCGCGGTAGGAGAACTCCTTCCAAGAGGAGCAAGCCTTCTGAGCCGGCGGCCTCCGTCCAACCGGAGGTGCCGGACAATCTGCTGGAGGTGCTTGACGGCTCCTCCATCGATGAGGGGCACCATACTATTATGAGTACGGTGATCCAGAAGGTTCGGTCCGCCAAGAGCGGACTGACTGAAGCTTGCGCTAGCCTTCTAACAGGCTTCGAGGTAGGTAAAAATATGTAAAAATATTACCGCATAGACAGTAGCCCCTGATGCTCTATTTGGCGTTCGGAAAGAAAAGCCGAATAGAGGATCTATTAAATATCGCAGGAGTCTAACAAAAAAGAGTCAATATGCGTATGCAGGCTTCGCTGCTATCCACCGCCACACTGACTGCGGAGGTGGGTGTCCTGAAGCAGGACCTTGAGCGGACCGAGCAAGAGCTCGGCCTTGCCAAGCGGCGGCTCAAGGAGAAAGAAGGTAAGAAATACCTTACAGGAAGAGTGCCTATAAAAAGGCGTGATTGCAAAAAAATAACAGGATTGTACTGCTTATTGTAGGGGCCACGACTGAGGTGGCGACCCTTAAGCAGGCGCTGTCTGAGGCCGAAAAGAAAACGGCCGCGGAGCGCACCGAGCGAGATAGACTTGGGACTCAGGTCGGCGAGGTGCAGCAAGAGCTTCAGGCTCTCATGAAAAAACATGAGAGTTTGGAGCTTGAGTCAAAGGCGCAAGCATCCGAGCTCGCGACGGCCCTTGAGACTGCCAAGTCTGCCAAGGCCGAAGCCCAAAAGGCCCTCCAAGAGTTGGAGGAGATGAGAAAGATAGCAGCGGGTAAGGCATTCTTTATGCAAAGCAGAAATACAAAAGTAAAACTACTTGTTACTTACCCGAATCCGGAGCTCTACAGGGGCATTCGCAGATCTTCCCCGCAGCGTATCCGACACCGCCGCATTCTACTGAGCTGAAGATGGCAGCTCGACGGAGAAGGTGTTCTGGTCTCAGTATTCTGAGGCCGGACACCCTGTGCCCTTGAGCGACCAGCTGAAACAGGTGGTCGAGCTCCACAAGGCGGCCAAACAAGCCACGAAGGGCTTCATAGTTCGGCTGTGGCCCAGAGAGGCCCTGCCTGGGAGCTATTTCGGGCTGGTGCGGCAGCTGGTGGAGGCCTGTCCGAGGCTCAAGGTCATCAAGCGCTCCGTCTGCATCGAAGGTGCCCGTCGGGACCTTGCCCGTGCAAAGGTGCACTGGGGTAAGCTGGATGGTGAGAAGCTTGTGAAGGACGCCGCCGCCGGGGAAGGAGCATCGCAAGCCCGAGAACTACTACAAGGATGTTCTTGCAGGTGCCCGCCTTGTGGCGGATGAATGCACCAAGGATGTGATTTTTGAATGAACTCGCTCGTGTTATCCTGTGCGCTAAAAAAATGTTCATATGCGCTAAGCAATGCTTATTGAATTTAAAATTTTACTTTCCGTGCGGCCGTTTATCAAAAAATTGAGAGATGGCCAGTCGTCAGCTTCTGCCGCCATGCCACTAGTGCTGGGGTGTTCGGGATAAACCTGAGCACTCTTTTTCCCATAGTTGGGTCCTTCGAGGGAGGCTCTCGGCACAACGAACCAGGCAATCGGACTATAATGCTTGAACACTCTCACTTAGCCATAGAACTCTATAATTTTAAATTTTGGCGAAGCCCCTAGTTCGGAAGACCGAGTTCGGGGCGCTATCCACGCTTTGGCCGGACAAAGCCAGCTCCTCGCTCGAAGCGGCATAAGTCTTTAGGGACTCAAAAAACCTCTCGAACAGCGACCGGTCTCTCGCCTCATCATGACAATCAGTTTTAGCTTTCTCCACTGAGGTGCTTAACCCAGCTGAACCGGGGCACAATCGCAGCGGTTCTCCTAGTGCTACCTTAACCGATATAGCGGAACGTAAGGCACCAAAACATAGGAGCCGGGCAAACCCAACTATTGACCCAAATCATGATTCAGAGCCGATGCATATAGTGCTATAAGTTCGGGGTGCCACACTTGTGAAAGTATACGGACTTCTTCACACCATAATGAGGGGTACTGAAGCCCCTGGCGTGTTTGCCATACCATGGTGTACGGGTGCAATCATATCGTTTAATAAACATATATGTGAAAAGAGGATGATGCAAAAAATAGACAAAAAGCTATGCATTGTTTATAGAGAGGCTATTTATCAAAGCCGAACGATACAAATAGTGCGATAAGCAAAAGGATATTGGACTATTTAACATGTCCTGACCAGGGGAAGGCCGCGGAATTGTATTCGAAACAGGTATACTGCTCGTAACAGAGACCACCTGGGAGTTCCATAATGCGGCGTGGCTTGTCTGCCTCCCTGGATTTTGCATCGTTTGTGCGGCAGTCGAATTGCCGAACAGGTCGTCCGAAGTATGGAGTCCTGAAAGTAAGAAAAAATTAAAAAAGAATCCGGCAGCCCCTAGTACGTTTTAAGCCGTATTTTGGGCGTGCCATTATTGTGCCCCTTCCCCTATGCCCATGGTATTTTAAGGGTGTAGTTATGTACGCGAGGCACTGGTTCCGCTATGTCGCGAGAGCTGGGGTTGGGGCCGCATTCCTACGCTTGCTCAGAGCATGCCAAGCGGTCCTGCTGTGGGTTACTCCAGGCGCGCTTGGCAGTGTCTGGCTTTTTGACGGCCGTACTGGAGAATTGCCTAAGAAGGCTACTATGTACTTCCGCTGCGAGAGCCACCGTGTGCTCCTCCGTACGGAGGGAGTGTTCGGTGTTTCCGTTAACCGTGATTACTCCTCGAGGGCCTGGCATCTTGAGCTTGAGATATGCGTAGTGCGGCACCGCATTGAACTTTGCGAATGCGGTTCATCCGAGCAGGGCGTGATAGCCACTGCGAAACGGGACTATATCGAAGATTAACTCTTCGCTTCGGAAATTGTCCGGGGATCCGAAGAACACGTCAAGTGTTACTGAGCCTGTACAGTTGGCTTCTACACCTGGTATAACGCCTTTAAAGGTCGTTTTTGTGGGCTTAATCCTTGAGGGATCTATGCCCATTTTCCGCACTATATCCTGGTAAAGCAGGTTCAGGCTACTGCCGCCGTCCATGAGGACTCTTATGAGATGAAATCCGTCGATGATCGGGTCGAGAACCAATGCAGCGAAGCCTCCATGACGGATGCTAGTGGGATGGTCCCTTCGATCAAAAGTGATCGGGCAGGAGGACCATGGTTTGAACTTTGGGGCGACTGGCTCCATCGCGTATACGTCCCGTAGCGCACGCTTCCGCTCCCTCTTGGGAATGTGGGTTGCGTATATCATGTTCACCGTCCGCACTTGTGGGGGAAAGCCCTTCTGGCCAGTGTTGTTCGGCGGCCTGGGCTCCTCCTCGTCGTCGCTGTGCAGCCCCTTGTCTTTGTTTTCGGCTCTTAACTTGCCTGCCTGCTTGAACACCCAACAATCCCTGTTAGTGTGATTGGCTGGCCTTTCGGGGGTTCCATGTATCTAGCACAAGCGATCGAGTATTCGGTCCAAACTGGACGGGCCCTCAGAATTCTTTTTGAATGGCTTTTTCCGCTGACCGGATTTATAGCCTCTGAATCTGGCATTGACTGCCATGTCTTCATTGCTGTCATTGCTAACACGGCGTTTTTTCTTATTCCGACGTGTCCTGCCACTTTTGTCCTTGGTATCCGAATTACGAGGGTTCTTTGATAAGTTGTTACTGCGAGCTAGCCAGCTGTCTTCTCCCGCGCAAAAGCGGGTCATGAGTGTCGTGAGGGCTGCCATAGATTTCGGCTTTTCCTGTCCCAGGTGCCGGGCAAGCCACTCGTCACAGATGTTATGCTTGAAGGCTGCTAGGGCCTCTGCGTCCGGACAGTCGACTATCTGGTTTTTCTTTGTTAGGAACCATGTCCAGAATTGCCTGGCCGATTCCTCTGGCTGCTGAATTATGTGGCTTAAGTCGTCGGCATCCGGCGGTCGCACGTAAGTGCCCTGGAAGTTGTCGAGGAATGCGGCTTCCAGGTCCTCCCAAGAACCGATTGAGTCTGCTGGCAAGCTGTTAAGCCAATGCCGGGCCGGTCCTTTAAGTTTGAGCGGGAGGTATTTGATGGCGTGTAGATCATCGCCGCGTGCCATGTGGATGTGAAGGAGATAATCCTCGATCCATACCGCCGGATCTGTTGTGCCATCGTATGATTCAATGTTTATGGGGTTGAAACCCTCTGGGATTTTATGATCCATTACTTCATCCGTGAAGCATAGCGGGTGTGCGGCGCCTCTGTACTGCGCTATATCACGACGCAGCTCGGAAGAGCTATGTCTGTTGTGTTCGGCCCGGCCGGATTTGTTGTATCCAGAGTGAAGATCATTGTCACGTGTCGTAGGGCGCCTGCGCGATTCGTAGATTGATCTTGTTTGTCTTGCCTTATCCTCCAGTACATCTCGCAGGTCTGGCACATTCTCCCGTGCCTTAGTTGAGCAGCGTCGGGGCATGGCTTGGGTGGAGGGCCGAGAGGCCTCTCTGTCGCAGCCGCGAGGTGGACGGTCTGCCATGTCGTGCACTGGTGATGTAGGTGCTTCCTCCTCTGATCGGGGTAGCGGCCTGCGCTTTGGGTAACTCTTGGAGGGACGTTCGAGTTCATACTCTTCGGCCGCAAGGACTTCAGTCCATCTGTCAGCTAGCAAAACTTGGTCAGCTCTAAGCTGTTGCTGCTTTTTCTCGAGGCTGCTTGGCGTGGCTAAAAGCCTGCGCTTGAAACGCTCTTGTTTGGCGGGGTCTGATGGTACGACGAATTCGTCATCATCGAGGCTTGCCTCGTCTTCGGAGGGAGGCATACAGTTATCATCCTCGACCTCTCGGTCTGCCGCTCTCTCATGAGGGCTGGCTTCTCCATCTTCCTGTGCCGAATCTTGCTGGGGTGGGTGTTCTTCGGTGCTATCCGAGGTAGTATTATCTCCCGTGCCGGAATCACCATTTTTTGCTTTGGCGGGATTTAGAGCGGCGCCGCTGACGCCGGCGCTTTGGCTGTTTCTTGGAGGTGTCATCCTCCGCTATTCCATCGCCATCTCCATCTTTTGGAGTATCCACCATATATATGTCATATGACAAGGTGGCCTTCCAGTTCCCTACAGGCGCTGGTTCCTGTTTGTCTCCTACATCGTCGTCCATACCGTCGATGTCTTCGGAGCCGAAGTCAAGCATGTCGGTTAAATCGTCGACAGTGGCTACAAAGTGGGTGGTGGGTGGGCTTTGAACTTCTTCATCGTCCGTATCCCATCCCCGCTGACCGTAATCCGGCCAAGGCAATCCTGATAAAGAGAGATACATGAGAGAATTCAGGATGTCGCCAAAAGGCGAGTGCTGAAAGATGTCCGCGACGGTGAACTCCATTATCGGCGCTCAATCGGATTCGATTGGCAGGGGCGCGGGGGGTTCGGAGTCCGGGAAGGAGTCCGGATCCTTGGAGTCACGGGTCATGCAGAGTGCGGGGCTCGCGTTCGGCTCGATCGCCTTTGAGATCGCAGCCCCCGAGGTGACGTCCAACCGCTCATCCTCGATTGGCGCAATAGGCTCCGAGTTAAGGGTCAGAGCTGGTGCGTTTGCGGCCTCCGGGATACTGTTTGGTGAGAGAGCTAGATCATGCCCCGCGAGACAGTGCGGCACGCTTGGTTGTGGCTCGAATCCGTCAAAGATCAAATCTCCACGGATGTCTGCCATGTAGTTTAGGCTGCCAAACCTGACTTGATGGCCAGGGGCGTAGCTTTCGATCTGCTCCAGGTGGCCAAGTGAATTGGCCCGCAGTGCGAAGCCGCCGAAGACGAAGATCTGTCCGGGGAGAAAAGTCTCACCCTGGACCGCATCGTTGTTCATGATCAAGGGAGCCATCGGGCCTAAAGGCGACGACACAGAGGAACTCTCAATGAAAGCACCAATGTCGGTGTCAAAACCGGCGGATCTCGGGTAGGGGGTCCCGAACTATGCGTCAAGGCCGGATGGTAACAGGAGACAAGGGACACGATGTTTTACCCAGGTTCGGGCCCTCTCGATGGAGGTAATACCCTACTCCTGCTTGATTAATATTGATGACATGGGTAGTACAAGAATAGATCTACCACGAGACCAAGGAGGCTAAACCCTAGAAGCTAGCCTATGGTATGATTGTTGTATATGGAGTCGATGTCCTACGGACTACAACCCTCCGGTTTATATAGACACCGGATAGGGTTAGGGTTACATAGAGTCGGTTACAATGGTAGGAGATCTTGAATATCTGCATCGCCAAGCTTGCCTTCCACGCCAAGGAAAGTCCCATCCGGACACGGGACGAAGTCTTCAATCTTGTATCTTCATAGTCTTGGAGTCCGGCTGAAGGTAAAGTCCGGCTACCCGAACACCCCCTAATCCAGGACTCCCTCACCGTCCATTACAAGAGATTGACCTCTCTCATCCACGGCTTCAGACTGGGATCCTTGTATCCCGTCCTATCGCTTCATCCCCGCCGTCGTCCACCTTGCCGGCGCCGCTCCTACGACTGTCTCGTCCACCGTGCCCCGTCGCCACCGTCTACCCTCCTAGATCTGCTTCCACGCCACCGACAACCATCGCTACCGCACCACCGTCAAATTCTCAGCAGATGCATACACGGCGCCGCACTAGAGGCGGTACTCTTTCGTATCTGCTCAAGTTATTTATCGCAGCAAGAAAATAGATCGCCACTGCTTTACTCTGATTTCTTGTCCATCACTTACTTGCTAGTTGAAAGCAAACATTGGTTGCGAAGTTGCCTTTGTCCAGTTTGCACCTTCAGATCCGCCATGGCACGCTCAACACTATACTCCCAATGCATATGGGTTTCCCCTTTTTATTCCACACTAGTTAAATCAAGTAGACTAAATTTCAAAATTGGGTCAGTCGATTTTTCAGAGCTCGCCGGAGTTCGCCGATGCGAACGAAGGGTCTCGGGTGGGGACTTTGGTTGTGGGGGGCGGTGGTGGGGCCTCGCCGAATGAAGAAAACTCAACGCGGGTGGGGGCAGGGGTGGGGGGTGGGGGTGGCAGACGAACACAGGCGGTGGGGGGCGGTGGTCCGGCTGGCAGCCCGTGCGGTGTTCTGTATGGGAAGAATCAGAGATGAGGAAGAAGAAGGGTTAGGAGACGTAGGATCTTCATCCAACCGCCTGAAATGGCCGACTGACCCAAATGACAAAACTCACGTGACTTGCATGCAGACATGCCTTTATATTCAGTACAATCATCGTACCTGCTTAGCACTACTCCTGAATCCATCAAGCTAAACAACGTGCCACTCATAATTCCAAACTTGTTGCTCAAGTACGAATCTGATATGATGCTGATATTACTAAAACAGATAACATTTAATTGGTCAGCTAATGTTCCTACTTTACTATAGAGAGACAACAGGGAGTTGCTTTCTTAATGCGCTCTGGTTCATCATGTGTGGGCACTGCGCGACGAACATTTTATTATCCAAAATCTGCTTGCTCTTCTTTAGCATGTTCCTCTTTCGTTCTTCTTCAATAAGTACTCTCTCCGTTCCTAAATACAAGTCTTTGTATAGATTCCACCATGGACTACATATGGAGCAAAATGAGTGAATCTACACTCTAAAATGTAACTAGATACATCTGTATGTGATCCATAGTGGAAATCTCTACCAAGACTTATATTTTGGAACAGAGGGAGTATGATAGTAGTACAATATGTTCCTTGTAGTGAAGATGAGCAGGGACATTTGCAGTGTAGAGGTCTATATGGTCGGTTGGTATGGACACTTTGAACTCTTCGGGCCTCTTTGATTCGTAGGATTTTGTTAACATGGGAATATGATCTGTAGTGGCTTGCCCACTTGAATCCTATAAGAATAGCAAGGAAATGCGGGGAGCTATGTCACCTTTGAGAGTTACACTGATATTAACAGTATCGCACCTTCAGTTGAAGAGAGCTGGTATTTGAAGCCTTTCTATCCGTACCGGCAATACTAGCACATATATTCCAGCAAGTTCCACTTTGCTAATTTTACTTTGATGCTTACGGTTTTCCTGTTATATCTACACTATGATCCGTTTAGCTGATTTGTGTCACACTAGCAGCAGTACACTCTTGAAGCTAAACACCGCAATGACTTATAAAATTGGCACCAAGGCATTGAGTTCCATTCTGGATGCAATGAAACTCATACGCTCTCCACCTGTTGATTCTTGTTGAGAATATGATCCTAATGACTATTCTAACCACGAGGAGTCAAAGGCAGATGGCCTGTCCTGTTGACCCATCAAGGTGTCTATTCTAGTTTGGCAAGGTTTTATTGATTTCGCGTATCTTGCATATGTTGTCTTGCACTTCTTCTACTTTTTTGCACCGCCATCTGCTTAGTTTACTCATCATATATGTCGAGATGCCATGCCCATCCATTATCAATACATTTTCCATCTGCCATCATACCATGTTTTTCCACTCAAATGTTGTTCTTGTGCATTAGACATCAAAAAGGAAGAGGGTGATTCCGAACCTGAAGGAGCACCAGCAAAGTCCTTGAAAAACATGGTTGTTCCGACGAAATCAGACAACACCCCACTTATATTGGATGTACAACCAGTGACACAAAACGTAGGACCGACTCCAGCAGACTGTACCCATACTTGACTGGCCACACCACTAGCCGCACCACACATGACCTGCACACCAGCAAAAGGTATGCCGATTTCAGTTGCCATAGCACCAGCCGTACCACAGAAAAATCCCACTCCAGCAAAAGGTACAGCAAGGCCACCGGCCGAAGACCTATCCCATCTGCAGAGATGGCCAATTCCTACAGACTGGAACCCCATTCCAGTTATTCCCAGTTTAAAAGACAATGCTTTCAATGTTGTTAGGTACTACATGCATATATTCCCATCATGGGAAGATTATAGTGAAGACAAACACCATTTTCACATCTTCCTATCCCACTTACATGTAAGTGCTATTATTCATGGTGATTATCTTCCTGTTTTCTGCTGATTGAACACATCAATGATTTACATTAAATTGTTGTAAGTAGGCGAGGGTCAATCTGGATAGTCATGACGAGCAAAGCTTGCTTGTGCTTTTCAAGGAAACATTGTAGTAGTATTGGTGTTATCTGAGGAAATCGCACTTTGATGGCAAGTCTATAAATGAATTTCTAGTCAAGTCTCATGTGCTAAATTTGGAAGATATTGAATGGAAAAACCTTGTTATGCACTGGTCTCATTTCGAGGATGAGGTACCGTCTATGATATCGCATGACAATTTGAACTTCTACTTTTCCGCATGTGCCTTCTGGATCTTTTTTGCAGGAAATCTGCTCGAAAAAGAATTCTGGTTTGAAAAGAATGACAGGATATTGCAAATATGCTGCCCGCTGCTTTGCTCTTGTTAGTACATGTCATGTATCACTATACTTGCATACATACCTGGTTCATTATGTGACAGCAGTATGCATGATAGCTTGCTTATCAATTTTTCGCTCCAAATTATCTGATCTGTATGAATGGTTACATTAGTGTAGAATATACCCAATGCCAATGAATTTTTTTAGCTCTGCATTGTTCTTGTAAGTACCTGCTGTCCTTTATCAGTGTACTTATATTGACATGTAGTTGTTCATGTACCATCACTCTGCAGCTTATTTTCCTTTGTCCTCCATTTTCTACACATAAGGTCTATATTTACTCTTACCATAAGGTTGGATAACAGCGATGATACTGAAGAAGTTTAGCTCTGCATTGCTCTTGGCTGTACATTTCACCTGTATCGCTATACTTATATTTATAGCTACTTGGTTATGTAGCATCACTCTTCATCTTATCTTAAATATTCTCCATTTTTTTATATTGTCGCATCTATATTTACTCTTAACAAAATGTAGAATAAAGACAATGCTTATGAAGAAGATTCTGTGGTAAAGTTCTTGAATTGCTCACCCATCAGCATGTACAAGGGCTTTATAGAGCCTGCCTTCACCAGTAATGTAAGTTTGTCCTTCTCAAGCCTTCAAACTTTGTTGTGTCTATTTGGTTAGGCATGACTGCAACAGCTATTTATTTTTGGTGTTTGCATTAAATTGCATGTTTAAAGTTTATTATGTAGTTCATAAACAAAAGTTTGTCCTTCTCAATTTAAGTTTTCAGTTGTACAACCAAGTTCCGTCTTCATACCCTATAAATTAAACTATACAGAGCAAGTGATCTTCTTTTGCACTAGATGTATGCTTCTGTTCTTGATCCGTAATCCAGTGGTGTGGTGAACCTACCCACTATAGCACAATGTCATATTCTGCAATGGCTTAACTATGAAAAATGTCATATAATTCTACTATTATTTAAACAGTCTCTTTATTTGCCAATCTGAAATGGGATAAATTGACAGCACACTAACCATTGATACTTATGAGTTCTTGTTTTGTAATCGAGTGGTGTCGTGAAGCTACCAACTCCTTCACAATGTCAATTCCTGCCATGTCTTGACCTGAACAATACGATATTGTGTTAATGCAATTTTAAATTGTGTCACTTTATTGGTCAGTAAGAAATGTGATGAATTGTCAGCACTCATACTTCTATGTGCAAAACCTGTCATCTGTCTGCTTGTTTATCTTTCAGAGTGAGGATGATATAAGTGTTAAACAAGCGCAGTCTCATCAGCTTGCTCAGCTGCTTGCGCTGCAGCTCCCCAGCAGGGCTAACCTTTCTTGAACTCTATTGAAGTGTTGTCGGTTTTGTATATTATTTTGTTAGCGTGTTTAGTTGCACTGGTGGCGATCTTTGATGCCCCGTGTATGTAATCTGCTGTCTGCTTGTGCTTTATTATCATAGTGGCGACCTTCGATGCCCAGTGGATGTAATATGCCGTAATTTTTTTATTGTATAGTCTAGGTTTTTTTTCTTATTCAGGATGCTGCAGTTATTTTACTATATATATATATCCTGTCTTCGCAGTAAACAGGCCAAACCGTAAAATTACGGTACATAATCGTGCCGTCGTGCAATCACAATGTATGATCCGCATCATGGGCCCCGTCATCTTGGTCCTTTAGAAGGCCTGAAACGTGCCGAACAGCTCACAGGCTGGCAGCAGCCTGAAATGGAACCCAGCCCGTGATTATGCAAATCAAATCACGGGCTTTTAACAGGCCAAAATTGTCAGGATCCGATTCCAAGTCACATCGATCTAGCCGGTAACACCTCATATCACTTTGCGGCCTCACGCACGGTATTCCCATGGGTGTCGCCTTACCATGGCCCGGGACCATTTGCGCCTTTTGGCTCACGTATATGATAGTGTCCCTAGCATCCATATGACAGGGAACCCGGGCCGACATCGCTAGTCGTGAACCCAAAGCGGCACCAACCTATGGGAACAGGCATACATTAATCACATCGAGCACGTCGGTTAGCAGCGTGTGAATCCGGGCAGTAGCACTGGGCTAACAGGACTCCGGATGTCACCGCGAGACATTTCCCCGAAGGAACAGACACAGGAACGAAGTGAAAGACATGCCGGCCAGTCAAGTGTCCTGAGCAGTAGTGCTGGGCTAACAGGACTTCGGTGAACCGGGCTGTAGCGGACTACTATGGCTCATGGAAGCACTAGACTACATTTCCCCATAAGAGAGGCTGCCAAGGATAAACAACTAGATTGTCGGATCCCACACATACCAAGCATTTCAATCATACACACAATATGCTCAATATGTGTAAATACAACATGGCATCACAACATAACTCTACAACTCAAGTATTTATTCATTAGGCTCCGAGGAGTGAGATAATACAAACATGGGTCTCATGACCCAACAATCATAGCATACAATGCAAAGCACATGCGGAAGCTTAACATGTCTGAGTACAGACATCTACAATGAAAAAGGCTAAGAAGCCTTATTATCTACCAGATCCTGGCGAGGGCACAAGATCGTAGCTGAGGTATCAAGCTAAACGTCGAAGTCCACGCGGAACTACTAGCGAGACTGAAGCCTCTCTACAAAAACATAAATTAAGCAAAGGTGAGTACAATTGTACTCAGCAAGACTTACATCAGAACTAACTACATATGCATCGGTATCAACAAAGGGGGTGGTGGAGTTTAACTGCAGCAAGCCAGCTTTGACTCGGTGGCTAACCTGAACTACGACTGCAAGCAACTCTTTTGGGGTGGCGCACACGAGTCCACATATTCACCACTCAATACACCACTATGGATCTGCTCCCGTCTCCCTACGAGAGAGCCATCCATAACACTCACGCTTATCTTGCGAGTTTTAGGGTATCTACTTTCACTTGTCTATGAACTATGCAAGGGGTCCAAGTATCCATATCCGAGGAATCCGGCTATTCGAATAGATAATGATAACCCTGCAGGGGTGTACTTCTTCACACACGCTCCCACCACTTACCACCACATAACCGTCATGTATCTTGGCAACCTTCAAGCGGAAGCCTGGCGAGGGTGTCGGCCACGGCCTACCTAAACACTTAAGTCTCTAGACCAGGTTTATCGCCTATCCAGGTTCCATCCACAGGGAGTCTGGCCGAGGATTCCACATACGGCCCCGAACGATGTGAACAGGGTTCCCGAGACACCAAACGGGCGCCCGGTACACCGTGCCACGGTGTATCTACCGCAACATAGCCCACCCCTAGGGTCAGCGCTACGCACGGCCGCCAACACATAACCTACAAACACCGGAAACTAGTTGCAACTCCTGGACAGAGTACTAGGGTGATTAAGAAGCCGAGAGGGTCAATTAAGGATCCCAATGAGTGGTAGTCGCTGTTCATGGATCACAGACACAGAACTCAGTTCCTGAGGACGGCTGCAATGAGACAACCCACCATGTACTATTACATGGCCTCTCACCGCTACCTTTACCAAAAACGTATTCACACACTTAGCTCACACACGGTAGGACATGTTCACACACCTCCGATTCATTCCGATGAATCAGACCTGATGCAACTCTATGCAATAGCAGGCATGACAAACAAGCATGAATGAGTAGGCACATCAGGGCTCAAACAACTCCTACTCATGCTAGGGGGTTTCATCTATTTACTGTGGCAATGACAGGTCATGCATAGGATAATGGGTTCAACTACCGCAACAAGTAACAGATGAATCGTTGTTGTCCTAATGCAGTAAAAGAGAGCAGGAGCGAGAGAGTGGGGTTGTATCGGAATGAACAAGGGGGGTTTGCTTGCCTGGCACTTCTGAAGATAACATTGAGTCTTCATCAGTGTCAACGATCACAGCGTCGGAGCAGCGTCTACCGAGAGGGGACAATCACCGGCAATAGAGAAGGAACATAATCAATGCAATGCACAACATGATGCATGATAATGACATGGCAATATGTTGTTGATTGATCTAATGCAACTAGCAACACAATTAAATGAAGTTGGTTTGAATACAAGATTCAAATTCAAACTCCATATATGATTAGTTAAATGCCATTTATTTGTTTTGTCCAAAACAGAGGACAAACATTGTTCAAACATGCATGAAAATGCCATAAACAGATTCCTTGAATTTTTCTGATAATTTTTCATATATAATTTATATCATTCCGAGTTACGGTTGAATTTCTATGAATTTTACAAGTTTTGGGTATTTTCTGAAATTTCCTGAATAAGAATAAATCCAGAAAAACCTATTACTGCATCAGCATGACATCGGTGTGACGTCAGCAGGTCAATAGAGAGGGTCCAAGTCAAACCTGACTAGTGGGTCCCGCGTGTCAGTGTAATTAGTTAATTAAAATATTAATTAGCACTAATCCTAATTAGTCAGCAGGGCTGGGCCCTACCTGTCATTGACCCAGGGGTCAAACTGGCCCACCCGTGGTTAAATGGGGTCAGCGGGGTCAACTCGCCAGCGTTTAGCCACCGGCGAGGCCAAATGCGGCGGTGCAGGTGCGGGTTTCACCCACAAGGCACCATTTGGCGCGCGGAGCACAGCTATGGGATGCGGACGCTCGTTCGCATCCAACCGTGGTGGTGGTGCGGCCGGGTAGTGGCCAGAGAGGCGCCGGCGAGCACTTCCGTGGCGGCAAGAGTTCGGGCGTCGAACGAGTCGATGGTGCAGGGCATGGAAGGAGCCGCGGTTAGGCGTGTTGGACTCGTGGGGGTGCGGTGATCTCAGCGGTAAGCTCGGGCGCGTGTTTGCACGGCCGTAGCCGTGGTGGCGACATGGCCGGCGGCGAGGAGCAATCGGCTCCGATGGACATGGTGGCTAGAAGGCATGGGCGAGCACAGGGCGAGAGGGGAAAGAGGCAGGGGCTCACGGCGACTCAAGTAGAGGCAACGGCGAGGCCGGGGACGAGCTGAAGCTCGCGAATCCCCGAAGAGTTCGCCGGCGGCCAGGGGTTGAAGACGATGTCGGGGACGGCGCTGCAGGGCTTCTGGCGGGGCGCGGCGCAGTGGAGAGGAAGAGGGGGTCGAGGCGGAGCGTCTGAGCACATCGGCGAGGCGAGGCAGTGGCCGTGGCCACGACAACAGCGAGAGGCGGCGACGATGGCTCTCGGGTGCGTGCGGGAGGAGAGCCAGAGGAGGGAGAGGAGAACGGGGAGAGACTGAGAGGACCTGGGGGCGCGTGGCGTCCACAGGGCGTCGTCGGGGAGGCGGCAGCAAGCAGGAGGTGGCCAGGCGCGTCGGCGGCGCTCGCCACCGAGCTGCTTCGTGCGCTGGCAAGGGGAAGAAGACAAGCGTGCCCCTGGTGGGCTGGGCCAGTTGGCTGGGCTGCCAGCTGGGCCGGCCAGGTGGGCTACAGGTGAGGTTACTCTCTCTCTCTCTTAATTTAGTTTCTGTTTTCTATTTTTTTTCTTTTCTGTTTTGAATTAGTAAAAATACTAATTCATTTTGTAAAATCCTGAAAATAATTGTGGGCACTTTTGAAACTATTTCCAATAGCCCTCAAATGCTTTCAAGATTATTTGGACATTTAAAATATTTTATAGAATTTAAATGTCCAAATTCAAATACTTATGATTTAATTCAAAAATCCAGAATAGCCTCCAAAATATGTAACCATTTTTGGCAGAAGGTTTAGCCAGGACCAAAGATGGTGAACATTTATGAAGGCATTTTGGGTTCATTGAAAAGTTTTAAGTTTGAACCTAGTTAATTCCTTTAATGCTAGGGTTTAGGCAATCCCCATTTCAAATTTTAATGGGATTTAATCATGATGCAAGATGATGATGCAAAGACAAGCAAGGGCTAATCTGGGGCTGTGACAGCTCACCCCCACTAAACAAGAATCTCGTCCCGAGATTCAAGACGTGAGGTAAGAAGACAGAGGGGACACTAGCTAACATGAACTTGTCGATCCAATTGTCCTTCCCGAATATGTTGGTTCATTGCTCCAATTGATATTGACGTCCTTGCTTTCGAGATCTTCATCCAACACGATGGCGACAGGGAGAAACTCTATAGGAAACGATCTCCTCGAAGATCGAGCACTCAAGATCAACTCGTGGAATGAGATGTTGAAACATCTTGAGTTGAGACACAAAACACATCGAGGGGGATGGAAGAACAATGACAGGGTTTGATTTGATGGGCAACAATTCCACGCTTAGAAAGATGGTGGATGGTGTCAAGGTGGCGAGGGAATAATTGCCATGATTCCATAACGGGGCACCTTGGGGGAGGTGACTCGTAGAACTTTTCCCTTAAGTGGCAAAAAGAATTACTTTTGATACGGAGATCATTGGAACTCTGCTTACCAGCCTAAGGCAATTTACAAATGATCATTTGATGGAGTTCGAAAGAGTGGCATACTCAAACTAAAGTGGATGATGTGGACTACCTTGTTGAAGACAACGCAATGGATGACTTTTGCTTATCATCGGAGACGGATGGAACCCGTGGGAGGACCACTTTGAAGTTGATCCTGATCAGTAATTACTGAGAAGGGTAGTCCGTAGTAGGATGACACAATGGCGGTGCAAGCTAGGAACAAAATGCAAATGCTAGGAATGATTCTTGTAATTGGGGAAAAACTCAACAGTAGAGAGTGATTCCACTGTTTGAATGGTTCTAGCATAATCGAGGGAACCGAGAGCACAACGACCCCTGAGGAACAACTTCTAGAATAAGTTGCACTAAATCCTCATGGAGAAGATGGGCAAATAGCTCAATCAAGATTATACAACGATAGATCTTCCGGCTAGGTGTGTCGGCCAGAACAACAACCTTGTCGGGCCTACATCATAAATCTTGTAATAGCTCCAACCATCATATCTGCCTGAGATTCAGATCTGGTTGGTAACGGGGTATTTCAGACAACATGTCCAGAAAGAAAGTTTGCAACACAAACCGACGAGACGATGTTGCAAGATTCTCGGGAATTGAACTACGATAGTAAACTCCAAAACATGAGCTGGTCCTACTACATATATGTGAACACGTTGTCCAAGACAAGCATGACCATGTAGAAGTCTTACAACAAAATACTACCGAGTTCAGGTGGGGAACCATCATTGAGGATATCGAGGTCCTTGTGCATTAACTAGTATTCGCACAACAACCCCTTTTCCTTGAACAAATCAATCAGTGGCTTGGTGTGCTACTGAATACATATGGAGTGGAGGTAATTAATCTACCAAACCATAGAATACTTCGCACGTATGCATGACTGATTTGGGATGATTCCAAGGTAAACATAAAAAAACCTTCCTCAAATTCATGGCGGCAACTTACACCTAGTGCACGTGAACTTGGAGAAGGTCACTTCTTTCATCCAAGCATAAGCTTCATGAACGGAAACGAAGGCATTGCTTACAAGGTTTTCAACACTAGGTTGATGTTCAGTCATGAATCATGGGGGAGACAAAATGTTGTTGATGGGCTCAACAACAACTCATCAGAATTTCCATATCACTGGACTTCCACCATCATGTGAACACGGTGCTAACATTGGTCAGACCAAAGATGTAATGGTGTATGCTCGAGGGATCAAACATGAGTAAGACAACATTACGAACATTGTTGGTTCTGATTTGACTTGACGATAGCCCATACTCAAGTCAAAGTTTTGACAAGACAATAGATCCAACAACTGATCGCGAGGACCAATTGGTGAAGATATCATCTTTCTTCAACACACGCACAAACACAAAGATATCCCTTAACATGAGCTAAGTCAGACAAGCTTTTATCTTCCAACTCTCCAAGTTGTTGTTATGCTCAACCAACTAGCTCAGGGGTATCCAACACAGATTCTTGGAGAATGGGTGGTTGGAGGAAAACCAACATGATCACGAACTCAACATAGCGGTCAGGTGACAACTAGGTAATACTTCCGAGAAGATAATCGGAACATCACGAACCACTGATATGATACTAAGCTCGAGATCAATCTTGCTTTTCAGGGCAAGACGATATGATCAATAGAGCAAGGGTTTAGCAAAATCCTAACTCGTTGATCGAAGAGTGCACCAGGAAATAAGGACTAGGTAGCACAATCTATCTTAGAATGATGATTCAATAACCAACACGCTAAGAATGAGAATATTGTCCATTAACTACCAAGCAACGGAGTTGCTAGGAGTATTGATTTCACACATCGCGACTCACTTGCCGGCATTCCGATTACAATAACACGGGAACCAAGGAAAGAACAATGATGGCAAGAAGTATCACTGCATCAAGAATTCATAGGAGAAGGTGCAATTCTCACGACGCTCTTGACATAAAGTGGGTAATACTTCAGGGTAGAACAGAACCAAAAGCTGGGTTGCATTTTGATCTGCGGAATACAACTGCTTTGACCCAATCCTGGATATGGATGAGGTACTGAAGTTTGTTTCTCCTAGTCATTCTGAAATAGAACGACTTGATGAACCACAAGAATACTAGGCATCGATGAACACGAATGCATACATACTCCTCACTATCAATTGATAGATGAAGATCGGAATATAATGGAAGGGGGACAACTCAAAGGTACATATAACTTTCTGAGTTGTGGATGCATAGATTAGTATGTCAAACGAGTTCAACATATTTCTTCCGGATAACCATGCAGAAAGGTAGGGTTGGCAGAGTCACAACATAGAATGGAGAACTCATCAGGAGCACTCTGTCGTGACCTTTTGGTTCAAAAGAACTCCTGCCAAGAATGGTTCATGATAATTGGAAGAAGGATGTACCACGAACCTTGAGGACTATCGCAAAGGTTACTAATATCCTAAAGGAACTAGCAACACTATCAACATGAGGTAAGTAGGGTGAATCTCGGGTTCAAGAACCCATGAATAGAGTACCTACTACTACATGGCATCATGGGATGCTTTCGAGAATAATGGCCAGAATCACACACTGGGGATAAAACACATGGCTAGATCACTAGGTGACTCCCTAAAACACCTAGGCCATAAAAATAGCTCCAACATATATGTTGAGGCAATAGAGTACCCCAACTCATCGATTAGTGTGGTTGAACTGGCCCAAAGGGACATCCGAAACGGAAAGAAGGGATTTGCAACTGCATTAGACTGTTTAGAGACCTGGGATGACTCGGACAGCATAACGGCTGTAAATTCTCAAAATTATTTGAGACATCCTGCAAAAATGGTGGCATAACCACTCAACAACAAAATGTCAAGGTGCTGAGATCAACTGCCAACATACGGAAGTAGTAGGAACGGAACTGAGGCTTGAAACTATCAATTCTATAAGTCTATGGATTAGTAGCACGTCATCCTGATAGATAGATGAGAAGGCCTAATTATTAATTCCTGTAGAAAAGAAGAGGTTGACTCAGATCAGAAGGACATAAGGTAAGGAGTAAAAAGAGCCTTACGTTCCCTTCCACAATCAAATCCCCTACATAACTAAAGCATTTCTAGACACAACTTCGACCGGTTGGCTTGGTAATCCTACAGGCAGTCAGGCTCTGATACCAAAGCTGTCAGGACCCCGATTCCAAGTCACATCGATCAAGCCGATAACACCTCATATCACTTTGCGGCATCACGCACGGTATTCCCACGGGTGTTGCCTTACCATGGCCCGGGACCGTTTGCGCCTTTTGGCTCACGTATATGATAGTATCGCTAGCATCCATATGATAGGGAACCCGGGCCGACATGGCTAGTCGTGAACCCAAAGCGGCACCAACCTATGGGAACATGCATATATGAATCACATCGAGCACGTCGGTCAGCAGCGTGTGAATCCGGGCTGTAGCACTGGGCTAACAGGACTCCGGATGTCACCGCGTGACATTTCCCCGAAGGAACAGACACAGGAACGAAGTGAAACACATGCCGGCCAGTCAAGTGTCCTGAGCAGTAGTGCTGGGCTAACAGGACTCCGGTGAACCGGGCTGTAGCGGACTACTATGGCTCATGGAAGCACTAGACTACATTTCCCCATAAGAGAGGCTGCCAAGGATAAACAACTAGATTGTCGGATCCCACACATACCAAGCATTTCAATCATACACACAATATGCTCAATATGTGTAAATACAACATGGCATCACAACATAACTCTACAACTCAAGTATTTATTCATTAGGCTCCGAGGAGTGAGATAATACAAACATGGGTCTCATGACCCAACAATCATAGCATACAATGCAAAGCACATGCGGAAGCTTAACATGTCTGAGTACAGACATCTACAATGAAAAAGGCTAAGAAGCCTTATTATCTACCAGATCCTGGCGAGGGCACAAGATCGTAGCTGAGGTATCAAGCTAAACGTCGAAGTCCACGCGGAACTACTAGCGAGACTGAAGCCTCTCTACAAAAACATAAATTAAGCAAAGGTGAGTACAATTGTACTCAGCAAGACTTACATCAGAACTAACTACATATGCATCGGTATCAACAAAGGGGGTGGTGGAGTTTAACTGCAGCAAGCCAGCTTTGACTCGGTGGCTAACCTGAACTACGACTGCAAGCAACTCTTTTGGGGTGGCGCACACGAGTCCACATATTCACCACTCAATACACCACTATGGATCTGCTCCCGTCTCCCTACGAGAGAGCCATCCATAACACTCACGCTTATCTTGCGAGTTTTAGGGTATCTACTTTCACTTGTCTATGAACTATGCAAGGGGTCCAAGTATCCATATCCGAGGAATCCGGCTATTCGAATAGATAATGATAACCCTGCAGGGGTGTACTTCTTCACACACGCTCCCACCACTTACCACCACATAACCGTCATGTATCTCGACAACCTTCAAGCGGAAGCCTGGCGAGGGTGTCGGCCACGGCCTACCTAAACACTTAAGTCTCTAGACCAGGTTTATCGCCTATCCAGGTTCCATCCACAGGGAGTCTGGCCGAGGATTCCACATACGGCCCCGAACGATGTGAACAGGGTTCCCGAGACACCAAACGGGCGCCCGGTACACCGTGCCACGGTGTATCTACCGCAACATAGCCCACCCCTAGGGTCAGCGCTACGCACGGCCGCCAACACATAACCTACAAACACCGGAAACTAGTTGCAACTCCTGGACAGAGTACTAGGGTGATTAAGAAGCCGAGAGGGTCAATTAAGGATCCCAATGAGTGGTAGTCGCTGTTCATGGATCACAGACACAGAACTCAGTTCCTGAGGACGGCTACAATGAGACAACCCATCATGTACTCCTACATGGCCTCTCACTGCTACCTTTACCAAAAACGTATTCACACACTTAGCTCACACACGGTAGGACATGTTCACACACCTCCAATTCATTCCCGATGAATCAGACCTGATGCAACTCTATGCAATAGCAGGCATGACAAACAAGCATGAATGAGTAGGCACATCAGGGCTCAAACAACTCCTACTCATGCTAGGGTGTTTCATCTATTTACTGTGACAATGACAGGTCATGCAGAGGATAATGGGTTCAACTACCGCAACAAGTAACAGATGAATCGTTGTTGTCCTAATGCAGTAAAAGAGAGCAGGAGCGAGAGAGTGGGGTTGTATCGGAATGAAAAGGGGGTTTTGCTTGCCTGGCACTTCTGAAGATAACATTGAGTCTTCATCAGTGTCAACAATCACAGCGTCGGAGCAGCGTCTACCGAGAGGGGACAATCACCGGCAATAGAGAAGGAACACAATCAATGCAATGCACAACATGATGCATGATAATGACATGGCAATATGTTGTTGATTGAGCTAATGCAACTAGCAAGACAATTAAATGAAGTGGGTTTGAATACAAGATTCAAATTCAAACTCCATATATGATTAGTTAAATGCCATTTATTTGTTTTGTCCAAAACAGAGGACAAACATTGTTCAAACATGCATGAAAATGCCATAAACAGATTCCTTGAATTTTTCTGATAATTTTTCATATATAATTTATTTCATTCCGAGTTACGGTTGAATTTCTATGAATTTTACAAGTTTTGGGTATTTTCTGAAATTTCCTGAATAAGAATAAATCCAGAAAAGCCTATTACTGCGTCAGCATGACGTCGGTGTGACGTCAGCAGGTCAGCGGAGAGGGTCCAAGTCAAACGTGACTAGTGGGTCCCGCGTGTCAGTGTAATTAGTTAACTAAAATATTAATTAGCACTAATCCTAATTAGTCAGAAGGGTTGGGCCCTACCTGTCATTGACCCAGGGGTCAAACTGGCCCACCCGTGGTCAAACGGGGTCAGCGGGGTCAACTCGCCGGCGTTTAGCCGCCGGCGAGGCCAAACGCGGCGGTGTAGGTGCGGGTTCCAACCGTGGTGGTGGCGCGGCCGGGGAGTGGCCAGAGAGGCGCCGTCGAGCACTTCCGCGGTGGCCGGAGTTCGGGCGTCGAACGAGTCGACGGTGTAGGGCATGGCAGGAGCCGCGGTTAGGCGTGTTGGACTCGTGGGGGTGCGGTGATCTCAGCAGTAAGCTCGGGCGAGTGTTTGCACGGCCGTAATCACGGTGGCGACATGGCCGGCGGCGAGGAGCAATCGGCTCCGATGGACACGGTGGCTAGAAGGCGCAGGCGAGCACAGGGAGAGAGGGGAAAGAGGCAGGGGCTCACGGCGACTCCAGTAGAGGCAACGGCGAGGTCGGGGAAGAGCTGAAGCTCGCGAATCCCCGAAGAGTTCACCGGCGGCTAGAGGTTGAAGACGATGTCGGGGACGGCGCTGCAGGGCTTCCGGCGGGGCGCGGCGCGGTGGAGAGGAAGAGGGGGTCGAGGCGGAGCATCTGAGCACATCGGCGAGGCGAGGCAGTGGCCGTGGCCATGACAATAGCGAGCGGCGGCGACGATGGCTCTCGGGTGCGTGCGGGAGGAGAGCCAGAGGAGGGAGAGGAGCACGGGGAGAGACTGAGAGGGCCTGGGCGGCACGTGGCGTCTCCAGGGCGTCGTCAGGGAGGCGGCAGCAAGCAGGAGGTGGCTAGGCGCGTCGGCGGCGCTCGCCACCGAGCTGCTTCGTGCGCTGGCAAGGGGAAGAAGACAAGCGTGCCCCTGGTGGGCTAGGCCAGTTGGCTGGGCTGCCAGCTGGGCCGGCCAGGTGGGCTACAGGTGAGGTTACTCTCTCTCTCTCTCCTAATTTAGTTTTTGTTTTCTATTTTTTTCTTTTCTGTTTTGAATTAGTAAAAATAAAAATTCATTTTGTAAAATCCTGAAAATAATTGTGAGCACTTTGAAACTATTTCCAATAGCCCTCAAATGCTTTCAAGATTATTTGGACATTTAAAATATTTTATAGAATTTAAATGTCCAAATTCAAATACTTATGATTAAATTCAAAAATCCAGAATAGCCTCCAAAATATGAAACCAATTTTGGCAGAAGGTTTAGCTAGGACCAAAGATGGTGAATATTTATGAAGGCATTTTGGGTTCATTGAAAAGCTTTAAGTTTGAACCTAGTTAATTCCTTTAATGCTAGGGTTTAGGCAATCCCCATTTCAAATTTTAGTGGGATTTAATCATGATGCAAGATGATGATGCAAAGACAAGCTAGGGCTGATCTGGGGCTGTGACAAAAATTGTCTCGGTCCTTGTTTGGCCCAATCAGATTATCGGCTGCGAGCAGGCCGGATGCAAACCGGGTCATAGTTAGGCCCAACTATAAGATGGGCTTTTAACAAGCTGAAATTCATATAGGGCCGAAATGTTAAACAGGCCCTTAACACGCCGAAACTAATATCAGGCCGAACTACTACATGGTCCTTTAGCAAGTGGGCCCAAAAGCATAGCATCCAGTAGACGGGCCGAATCTGATACGGGCCATAATTTAGCCCAAAGCCTCTTAAAGGGCCAGACCTTATCTGGGCCGTAATTTGGCCCAGAAGGTGGTAGGCTTTTAATGGGCCAGATCTCATATGGGCCATTGTTAGGCCCAGAACATGGCAGGCCATTAATGGACCAGATCAAATATGGGCTGGCATTTGGCCCAAAACATGGCAGCCAGTTAATGGGCCGGCCTACTAGGGTCCTCAAAATCTTGTGGGCTTATAGCTGGGCCGGCCCATTATGGTCCACATAAATCTTGTGGGCCTTCACCTGGGTCGGCCCATTATGGGCCGCAAAAATCTTGTGGGCCTTTACCTGGGCTGGCCCATTATGGCCCGCAAAATCTTGTGGGCCTTTAGCTAGGCCAGCCCATTATGGTCCGCAAAATCTTGTTGGCCTTTAGCTAGGCCGGCCCATTATGGTCCGCAAAATCTTGCAGGCCTTTAGTTGGGCCGACCCATTTAAACTTTATGGGCCACTTTTGGGCCGGTCCACGTGTCAACATATCATAGGTGCATCTCGCCCATTGGATGAGTGACACCTGTGCCAACGCGGAGCTGACACGTGTTTCCGTCAGCCAATCAAAATTTTACACGTGGAAAATCCCCATTGGTCCAGGCTGTTAACGGGTTATCGGATCCAAAACCGGACCTGATAGCTTAACGGCGTTCCGTTATGGTGGATGCCACGTGTCGGTCACCCTTGACGAAAGCACTTCTGTGACGCGCGATTTATCGTCATGGAAGTGGACACTTCTGTGATGATAATTTTGGTAATGTCATGTAACACTTCTACGATAGCACAGGTATGACTATCTTGATTCTGTCATAAAATTGTCATGGATGTACATGCATGACAGAAAACGTGACCTACTGTGACAAACATGTATCATAACGGAAGTGTTTTTTTGTAGTGACACTCGGCTGCATGGAGGCGTGCGCCATCTGCGGCGACGTCTGGTTCATCGTGCTACGGCGAAGCTCGCACACAACGGCGCCTACGCATCTCTTGCAGCACATCTTTGCCATCGTTGCTCAACGACTATCTGGAGACGAGGACGACCGCAGTCTCGGCCATAGAGCTAGCACCGATGGAAAAACACGCACGCTGCACGCACACGAGCATGTACAGAGTGCCCACGCCGTGGTGCATCCCTAGTTGCCTCCACTCCTTCTGCGCACGTTATCAATGAAGGAGGCTACATTCCTAATGATGATGTGGGTGAGATCTTCTAGGAGTCAGATGATGACAAGGAAAATTATGGGGGGTGTCTCCAAGAGTCTTCCTCGTCTCGCACCTCTTGCATCACGATGGTCAAGATTGGAGTCATTCATCTGGTACACGTGGCATCTCAGATCTGGACACAAGGTGACATACACCGTCAAGGTCCACGGTTAAGGGGGTCAGGGCGGACACGACCTCTCACTGCGTCCTCCATTTGAAGCGGCACACCAGCCCAGGGTGCCGCCCGCTGCACTCCCAGCTGTAGCCGCCTCCTCGCCGCATTCAAAAACCTACATTTACTAGTATATATACACGTGCAAGGCACGTCTTAATATAACAGAGTGATTCTGGTAAAAGGGAAAAGAAGTAATATATGTGCAAATAGATTCAAAGAAAAAGAAATTATAGTGATGTATAAATGCCGATGTTAGTTAAATATTCTAAAAGCGGTGTCGGTGCGAAAACGACACCTATGGGGTCACAAGAATCCCTACTACGGTTGGCGGGGCGCGGGGTCGTGAGAAGAGCGGATCTAATAGGTAGCACACGGTTCGTTTATCCAGGTTCGGGCCGCAAGGATGTGTAAAACCCTACTCCTGCTTTGGTGGATTATATATTTGTGTTCTTGAGCTAGCTATGGGGCGTGAGGAGCTCCAAAAAGCCGAATCCTTCTCCTGGTCGCCTCGGGCCACCTTTTATAGGAAAAGGGGTTGCCACAGTGGCACACAGGAGGTGGAAAGGGAACAGTGATGCGAGGTTATCCCTCGCATTACATGACAAGGCGCATTTAATGTGTCTTGCTTAGGTGTCCTTGCTTTATCGGGGACGGGGGAGAGATGTGCCTCGTCTGTCGCCGCTCCTTCTTGTGTCGACACACGCCCTGGCTAGCGACGCTTGCAATGCCACGTAGGTAGGCAGGCAGCTGAGGTGGCGCAGTGGTGGGTCTTGACGAAGATTTGCATGCCGCCATGCAGGTGCCTGCCCAGCTGGTTGGGTCGGCAGCTGCACGCGAACGCCGGTGGAGGTTTAGTCGGCGTGGGCCTGATGGTGGCCCTGCGAGTGTCCTCGGCAAGGGCCTTGCCGGGGCCCCGGCAAGGGTCTTGCTGAGGCGCCTGCTGTCATCCCCGGCAAGGCGCTTTCCGAGGGCCTTGTGGTCTTCCTCGGCTGGGATCCTGCCAAGGGTTGTCCCCTCCTTAGTGCGTATCTGATCTAGAATGTCTTCACGAAGATCTGCGTGCTGCCACGGGGATGTCTCCCGAATCCTTGCCCTCTGGCGGCAGTGGACTCAAGGGTGATTTGCTCCATAGGCGCGGGACGAGTCGTCGCGGCAAGGGTCTTGCCGGGGCTGCTAGAACTGTCTCCCGGCAAGTATCTTGCCGGGGGAGTCCGCTTCGTTCCTTTGCTCTTCGTGGTCTTGGCCTTGGCGTCGTAGTTCTCTTGAGCTTCGGTCTTACCCTGGCTCACCTCCCTTGCCTTGCTTGTTGTGGTGGTGCCCGTGGCTCAGACTGCCCGTGCAGAGTTATAGGGGTACAAAAAGTGTACCCCTCTTTTTGTACACCAACAGGAGCCCCCGGGCCTGGGCCACATATAAGCGCAACGCGTTGTTGGGCTAGGCCCAAAAACGGTGCGCGGGCAGGCGGGGCAGTTTTTACCGTGGTAAGATTCTTTGCGTGCTGCGCTTCCCACGATTCCCGCGCGTGGCATGGCGTGGGGAGGCGCGTGTGACGTGGGCGGCATGCGTGGGGTTGGTTCCCATAGGCATGCGTCACGTCGTAGTAAAGGGTGCGGTTCGCGCCTTCCTCATAAACGGAGGGAGGCATGAATGCGCGGCCCATTTACTGAATGGGGCCGAGGCACGGTCCTCGAGGCGTCCACTCCCCACGATCACGGGGTGGGGGGAGGTCGCCTCACCCGCCCCCTCGGTTCTGCACATTCGCCACGTGTCTCCCATGCGCTTGGGGTGGCAAACGGTGGAGGCGAGAAACCGGGAAGTCGCTGGTTGGGGCAGCGGGTCGGCCCTGGCTCCCTGCGCCTCCCTGTCTTGATTGGCCGAGCGAGGCGGCCAAGCCCCAACCCCGATCCTTTATAAAGAGGAGGAGGGGGGATGGCATCCCGCATTCTTTCATCTTCTTCTTCCTTCAGCTTCTGCTCCTCCCTTCCATCCGTCATGGAGAGAGGGAACCCCGGTAATTCAACAGTGGCGGCGAGGGTCGCCGCTCGACAACGCGCCCCTCCTTCTCCTGCGCCTGCGGTGGCAGAGCCAGCCGCTAGGGGAAGGGGGAGGTGGCGAGGCCGTGGGCGAGGCTGAGGCGCTCGGGGAAGAGGAGGACGGGGCGGCGCGCCGGCCTCGCCTCCGCCAGCAGCTCCTCCTCGAATGGAGGGCCATGTTGGGGATGACCCTTGTGAGTTCTTCGTCAGGCTGCACCGGCCGCCGCGCCGTCGCCTTCGTCTCCCGACTCCATTTGTGCGGGAGATGGAGCTGGATCTGCCGGAGTCATTGTGGCTGCACATGAGGGGCTGCGGGATCAGTGGCCCACGGGCCCGCATCGACTTCCCCGCCCCTCACGTGATGTATCTCCGTCGAGGATGGAAAACGTTTGCCCATATCCACTGCTTGACGGAGGGGCTCACTCTCCATTTTAAGCTGATGGAGGGTGGCCTTCTCTCCGTCAAGGTCTTCGGGTGCTTTGGGACCCGTGCAAGGTGCTGCGTGGAGAGCTCTTCTGATAGTGAAGACTCCTCCTCGGGCAGGAGTGACGAGGAGGACAGCGGCAGCGACGACGAGGGTAGTAGGCGGCAGGATGACGGGTCCGATTAGGTGTCGGGTGCCGCTCCGTGCGGCACCGGCGACCCCATCATCCGCGTCGCCGGCTCCCTAAACTTCTCGGGGTCGTCTCCTTGGGCGGCTCGCGTTGGGAGGCTGCGGAAGAGGAAGAGGGCAGGCCGTCAAGTCGGAGTACGCGGGCACCGACGCCTTCGACGCGTGCTGACGTCCTACCGCCTCGTCTTCGAGCTCTGCTTCCAGCGCCACCATCACCATCCAGCCTTTGGACGGCCACCAAGATGCTCTCTTGGTGTCTTCTGCCACCCGTAGCCCGCCTAGGCGCTCCTTTTGTCTCTTTCGCCTCCTTGACCTGCCTCCTGAGGAGAGGGACAAGAAAGGGATTACAGGCACCTTATCTCTTTTTAATTTGTAAGCCTTCGGGCCTTTGTTGAATTTAAAACTTGTAATCCCATCATTCATGTTTTTTATTCCCTATGGACTGTACCTGAGTGAAATGTTTTTAATGAAAAAGGGATGCTTGCCGGGTCATTTGTTTGCGAGTGGAACCCACGACAAGGAGTAAATCCTTGATATCTTCAAGATAAACATTTCCTTGCCCGGCAATAGGCCCTGCCGTCTCCCCACTTCGCTCGACCTTCCTCACGCCTTTGGCGGAGGCAGGGATGAAGCGGGTTCAGGCTCCCTGTTTCATCCTTTCGCTGCCGTGACTACGACCAAACTTGGCCCCAAGAACGAGCCCTAGGGCCTAGAGTTATGGGAGCATGGTAGCTTAGGGGAAAACGAGGTTTCACATACCTCGGTCCATAATGGAATGCATGATAAGGGATGAAGAACTTATCTGAAGGTGCAGCCCCCAGCAACCCTGGTTCGCCGTGGGTGAATCTTTGCTCTTGCAGCCCCCGGCAATACTGGCTTGCCGAGGGCTAGATGCTGGTCTATTCATCTTCTTTTCCTCCCCAAGTGGTTTGGCACGGATATCCGTGTGTCCTATGAACCAAAGAAGACGAAAGAAAGACAAGGAGACGCACACTCGACCTCTAAGCTAGGGGTTAGTCGCCGCTAAGCACTATCAACCCTAACCAAGGACGAGACTCGACCTAGCATGCATGCTATAACTCAGGGCGCCAGCGCTTCATTTACTTATGCTCAGCGTCTGCGCCTGGCTTTGTACAAAGGGTTACATGCGTCATCAGCAATGCTCGTACAAAAGGTGGCTTGCCGGGGGGCCCGGCAAGCCGCGCCTTACTGGTAAAACTTGCGAAGATGCTCAATGTTCCAGGAGTTACTCACCGGAACGACATCTTCGGTCTCCAGGCGGACTGCACTGGGCCTGGTGACTCGTATTAACCGATAAGGGCCTTCCCACTTCGGCGTCAACTTGTTGGAATTTTTGGCCGATTGAATGTGCCGAAGAACAAGGTCGCCTTCCTCAAAGCTTCGGGTATGCACCTTGCGGCTATGGTAGCGGCGCAAGGCTTGCTGGTAGCGCGCTGCTCTCACAACCGCCCGAAGACGATCATCCTCAAGGAGCATTGCGTCATCTTGGCGCAGTTGCTCTTGCTCAAGCTCATCATAAGCAAGTACTCGAGGTGACCCGTATATGAGTTCAGTGGGGAGAACTGCTTCTGCCCCGTATACCAGGGCATAGGGTGTCTGGCCAGTGGCTCGATTTGGTGTCGTTTTGATTGACCAAAGAACCGCCGGCAATTCATCAATCCAGCGCCTTCCACTCTTGTGTAGCCTGTCAAAGGTCTTTATCCTTAAGCCTCGCAGTACTTCAGCGTTTGCCCTCTCAGCTTGACCATTGCTTCGTGGGTGAGCAACGGAAGCGAAACAGACTTTGCTGCCGAGGTCTTGGGTATATTGCATGAAGGTGCGGCTTGTGAACTATGTACCGTTGTCGGTGATGACCCTGTTGGGTACACCAAAACGGCACACTAGTCCCTTGAAGAATTTGATGGCTGACTGAGCTGTGACCTTCCTCACTGCTTCCACCTTTGGCCACTTTGTGAACTTGTCGATTGCGACATACAAGTACTCAAAGCCCCCGGCAGCGCGGGGGAAAGGGCCCAGTATGTCGAGCCACTAGACCAAGAAGGGCCAGGAGAGAGGAATGGTTTGAAGGGCTTGAGCTGGCTGATGAAGCTTCTTTGAATGGAACTGACACGCTTCACACCTAGTGACTAGTGTCGTCGCATCCTGGAGGGAGGTGGGCCAGAAGAAGCCTTGCCGAAACGCTTTGCCGGCAAGGGCCCTTGACCCGATGTGGGATCCACATATGCCTCCATGTATCTCTGCCAACAGCCCCAGTCCTTCCTGTGGGATACACTTCAATTTCACGCCGTTCGGCCTCTTTCTGTACAGGACGTCATCGACGAACTGGTACATAGTAGAGCGACGAGCTACTTTTTTCGCTTCTCCCTGCTCCTCAGGAAGTTCCCCTATTTGGAGGAATCGGACGGTATGCTGTGCCCATGCTGGAGCCTGGGGCTCGACGACGAGGACTAAAGGCGTTTCCTCCGTTACAGGAGCGGCTATCTCGACGGTAAGAGCTTGATGCTCTGTCGGAGCTAGCCGTCCCGTGGCGGGCTCAGTATCTCCGGCAACATCCTTGTCGGCGGCTCCGGGGAGCTCGGCGGGAAAGTACTTGCCGGGCCCTGATTTCCTCCTCTTGTTTTGCTCTGTTGATGGACCAACGGATGGCTGAGTTAGCTGAAGCACAAAGGTACCTCGTTCCACAGGTAGCTTGAGGGCAGCGCGTTTTGACAGGTAATCGGTGATATCATTCTCTGCTCGAGGAACATATTCTGCCTATATACCGTCAAAACGCTCTTCCAGCTTTCTCACTTCATCGACGTAGGCCTTCATCAACGGGCTCTGGTAATCCTTGTTGACTTGCTTGACGACAAGTTGCGAGTTGCCTGTGACGACGAGTTTCTTGATTCCGAGGTCCGCCGCGATCCTAAGACTGGCAAGCAGCCCTTCGTACTCAGCCATATTGTTTGTTGACACCTCCCTTGGGAAGTGCATCTGGATAACGTACTTGAGGTGCTCTCCGGTGGGCGCGACAAGCAGTACGCCAGCCCCGGCGCCCTGTAAGGAGAAAGCTCCATCAAAGTACATGATCCAGTCACAACTTGCCTCCTTGCCGGGGAGAGCAGTCTCTTGGACTTCTTCGTCAGGCGTCGCGGTCCATTCTACAACGAACTCCGCCAGGACTCGGCTTTGAATCGTCGAGGTACTCTCAAACTTGAGGCCAAAGCTGGACAGTTCCAGTGCCCACTCCATGATCCTTCCCGTTGCGTCTGGATTGTGCAATATCCGTTGCAGAGGGAGGCGAGTGACGACAGTGATTTCGTGCGCCTGGAAGTAGTGACGCAGCTTCCTCGAGGCCATAAGAAGGCCGAAGAGCAGTTTCTGCACACCAGAGTACCTTGATCTAGCCCCCTGCAGAAGGGAGCTAACAAAGTAGATCGGGTGCTGCATCATCTTCTTCCTTGGCGGCACTCTAACCGGCTGCGTCCTCTCGGCATCGGTGGCATCGGGCTCCGTCGCTGCTATTACCTCATCATCAATTTCTCTCTGTGCCACTAGTGCGGCGCTTACCACCTGGTTCGTTGCCGCCAGGTACAGCAGCAACGGTTCCTGTGGCCTAGGCGCAACTAGTATTGGTGCAGAGGAGAGGTACCTCTTCAAATCTTGCAATGCTCCTTCGGCTTCTGGTGTCCACTCCATCGGGCCCGCCTTTTTCAAAATCTTGAAAAAGGGAAGGGCACGCTCGGCGGACTTGGAGATGAACCTGCTCATGGCGGCAACGCAACTGGCAAGCCGACGCACATCCTTGACTCGCTTGGGCGCATCAATCCGCTCTATAGCTTTGATCTTGTCCGGATTGGTCTCTATCCCACGCTGTGACACAAAGAACCCGAGAAGCTCGCCAGACGGGACGCCGAAGACGCACTTCTCAGGGTTCAGCTTGAGATTGATCTTGCGTAGGTTTGCAAATGTTTCTTGTAAATCTGATACGAGGGTTGCCCTGTTCTTGGTTTTGACCACCATATCATCCATATAGGCTTCCATATTTCTATGGAGCTGGGGTTCAAAACCAATCTGGACCGCCCTTGCAGACGTTGAACCAGCACTCTTCAACCCGAAAGGCATCCATATAAAGCAATACGTACCACATGGGGTGATGAATGTCGTTTTCTCTTCATCTTCCCTTGCCATGAAGATCTGGTGGTAGCTGGAGTAGGCATCGAGGAATGACAACAGATCACACCCAGCTGTGGAGTCAACAATCTGGTCGATGCGCGGCAACGGGAAGGGGTCTTTGGGACAAGCCTTATTAATATCTGTGTAATCAATACACAACCTCCACTTCCCATTTGCCTTGCACACTACCACCGGATTAGCCAACCACGTTGGATGGAGCACTCCTCTTACCAAACCCACTGCTTCCAGTTTCCGGATCTCTCCTGTGATGAACTCTTGTCATTCCAAAGCTTGCTTTCTGACCTTCTGCTTGACGGGCCGCGCATGAGGACAGACAGCAAGGTGGTGCTCAATCACCTTCCTGGGAACGCCGGGGATGTCGGATGCTTGCCAGGCAAACACATCGACATTCGCCCGCAGGAAGGTGACGAGCGCGTCTTCCTATTTGTCATCAAGGGTGGAGCTTATGGTAAAAGCTCCTCCTGTGCCGTCCTCCTTGACAGAAACCTTCTTGGTTCCCGGCGGTGTGGCCCTGGACTTCTTATTTCTGTCGGCGGAGCTCTCTGGCACGTCCTCGACGGGAGCACTACACTCCGAAGAGGTGCACTTGCCGGAGTGGGTGCCTGAGGTCTCACCGGTCTTCTTCTTTTGCCTTCCCGGGGCTCCAGCGGCAGGAGCAAGCGCCTTGGCAGTGGCTGCTACTTCAACTGCTTGTTGATAGAGTTGGTCAGCGCAAATTAGCACATCCTTCTTGTCTGATGGGACGGTGATGATCGTCACAGGCCCCGGCATCTTCAGGGTGTTGTAGGCGTAATGTGACACCGCCATGAACTTGGCCAGCGCTGGGCGGCCAAGGATCCCGTTGTAAGGCAAGGGGATCTTGGCAACGTCGAACACAACCCTTTCTGTCATGTAGTTCAGATCGCTCCCAAAAGTCATGGGCAACATGACCTTTCCCTTAGGTTGACTTCTTCCCAGGTTGACCCCCTGAAACATGCCCGTCTCTTCGAGGTCTTCATCAGGAATCTACAATTTCTTGATCACGGCAGGCGAGATTAAGTTCAGATCGGCCCCTCCATCGACTAGCATCTTTGTGACCTTGAGGTTGCGTATTGTTGGTGAAACCAACAATGGCAAGCACCCGACTGCAGTAGTGCGATCAGGGTGATCCTCAGTGTCAAAAATGATAGGTGTGTTGGACCACTTCAGCGGCCTTTGGGCATCAAACGATGGTTCCACTGCTGTAATCTCACACGCCCACTGTTTAAGCTGGCGGTGAGAGGTATGCAGTGAGGCGCCGCCATCGACGCACATGGCCTCTGTAGCTTTCTTAAATCCTTGGTCACCAGACTCATCGTCCTCTTCGTGATCATCGTCTTGTGGCTTTTTGTCATGGCCCGGGTCGGGCCTATCCCACTGTTTATCTTTGCCGCGATGGCCCTCCTGGCCGTCATGCTTCTTGCCGGACCCCTCAGCACTGTCCTGGCCTTTCTCCTTGTCCCGCCTCTCATATTCAGCCCTCTGCTTCTCAGCAAGGAGCTCAACCTGTCGGCAGTTCTGGAGATCATGGCCTTTGGTGCGATGGATCTTGCAGTATTGCTTGTCGGAGTTTCCTGGCTTCTCGGCAGCCGCCAAGGCCCGGCAGGCGACATATCTGGCAATTTCCTTGCCGGGGTCATCTGCCTTTGTTTTCTTGGCGGAGCCGGAGTCGCCAGATCCCTCAATGGCAAGCACAACTTTACCTTTCCGCTTCCTGTTGCGGCGCCGGCCTTTCTTCGCCGGGGCGGCAGTATCCTCATCTGAGGTGTCGGTTTCCACGCCGGCATCTTCGCCGGGGTACTTCCTTCCCTCTTCAGCCCAGGCACATTTCTCAGCAAGAACATAGAGTTCTGCCACATCTTTCACCTTGTTCATTGCCAGTTCTTCGCGCATCTTGTGGTTACGCACGTTCTGATGGAACGCGCTGATGATGGCGGCAGGGTGAACATCAGGGAGATTGTACTGTACCCGGCTGAACCTCTGTATATACTTGCGCAGACTCTCGCCTCCCTTCTGGGGAATGACATGCAGGTCGCTTGCTTGGCCGCTGGCTTGGTGACCCCCAGTAAAGGCGCCCACAAACTCATGGCACAAATCTAACCAAGAGGAAATAGAGTCTACCGGCAAGTGCATCAACCACGACATGGCGTTAGGTTTAAGAGCCAATGGAAATTAATTCGCAAGAACCTTATCATCGCGGGCTCCGGCGGCTTGCATCGCGATGGTGTAGATGCTGAGGAACTCAGACGGGTGAGTCTTGCCACTGTACTTTTCGCCAACGTCAGGTTTGAAGGTGCGGTGAGTGGGCCACTGGAACTGCCGCAGCTCATGGGTAAAAGCCGGACAGCCTATCTCGTAAGGTAGGCCTCCAGGGCTCTCCGGGGCCGGGTGGTTCACAGCGGGCCCTGCTCGCCTGTCTGACAGGTGGCGCGCTCCGCGCCGGCGCTCGATAGTGGTTCGAGCGTCTTCATGGGCTCGTTCCCGAAGAACTTGGCGCTGGTCACAGTGGGTCCGCGGATCAGACGATGCTATGCAGACGGCGTCGCCCGCGACGTCGCGACGAGCCGGCGCCCGCGGTACCGGATGGGGAAGAGGTGAATGCACCATGGTCGCGGCGCCGCCGGCTTTTCTGCCACTGGTCCGCCGGACTCCATCGGAGCGTCGACCCGGGGGCCTCACCGGACTTGGTTCATCTTTGTTGGCCACCGCAACAAGGCTTCGGATAGTGGCTCTCCATTCGTTGAGTTTCCCCGTAGTGGGAGGAAAACCGAGGAGCAACTGCGCGCGCCAGGGCCTCTGCTGGCGTCGGCGGCAGGGAAACCTGCATGGATCGCGACGCACTTCGACTTCTGACCATGTCAGAAGGAGCTCTATCATGACCCCACGGTCGCATGCCGCTTTCACCAGCGCCTTGGCGAGTGGGCAGGTCTTCTACGTCTCGGGAGTGGCGCTCGGGGCTCTTCCCGCGGCGACGCCCGGGATCTTCGGCGTGATTACGCCGTTCGTCGCGCGCTGCCTGGGAGGAGCGCGTCGTTGACGCCGGCGTGGGAGTCTTGGAGGCCCTCGCGTCGCCTTTGGGCAGGGCGGCGATGACCTTGGAAGGCCCCACTCCACCCACGAAGGACTTGGTCCGCCTTTGGATTTGGCGACGCGTGGCCCGTTACCAGGCGCACAAACATCGCCGCCTCCCAAACTTCGGCTGCTGGGATGGTGTTGGTGTTCGCGAGCAGCCCCCCGGGTCCTCTCTGCGATCGGTCCGCTGCTCGCCCGCGTCGAGACGGGCTGTCCGGCTTCCGACTGGCCAACCGCCATCGTCGTCTTCTTCTTGGGCACCATGATGATGAAGAAGCGCCGAACTAACTGCTAAAGCCGATTCTCAGAACTGCCTCCCCTACTTGGCGCGCTAGAGATGTCGGTGCGGAAACGACACCTATAGGATCACAAGAATCCCTACTACGGTTGGCGGGGCACGGGGTCGTGAGAAGAGCGGATCTAACAGGTAGCACACGATTCGTTTATCCAGGTTCGGGCCGCAAGGATGCGTAAAATCCTACTCCTGCTTTGGTGGATTTTATATTTGTGTTCTTGAGCTAGCTATGGGGCATGAGGAGCTCCATAAAGCCGAATCCTTCTCTTGGTCGCCTCGGGCCTCCTTTTATAGGAAAAGGGGTTGCCACAGTAACACACAGGAGGTGGAAAGGGAACAGTGATGCGAGGTTATCCCTCGCATTACATGACAAGGCACATTTAATGCGTCTTGCTTAGGTGTCCTTGCTTTATCGGGGGCGGGGGAGAGATCTGCCTCATCCGTCGCCGCTCCTTCTTGTGTCGACACACGCCCTGGCCAGCGACGCTTGTGATGCCACGTAGGTAGGCAGGCAGCTGAGGTGGCGCAGTGGTGGGTCTTCACGAAGATTTGCACGCCGCCACGCAGGTGCCTGCCCAGCTAATTGGGTCGGCAGCTGCATGAGAATGACGGTGGAGGTTTAGTCGGCGTGGGCCTGATGGTGGCCCTGCAGGTGTCCTCGGCAAGGACCTTGCCGGGGCCCCGGCAAGGGTCTTGACGAGGCGCCTGCTGTCATCCCCGGCAAGGCGCTTGCCGGGGGCCTTGTTGTCTTCCTCGGCTGGGATCCCGCCAAGGGTTGTCGCCTCCTTAGTGCGTATCTGATCTAGAATGTGTTCACGAAGATCTGCATGCTGCCACGGGGATGTCTCCCGAATCCTTGCCTCTGGGGGCAGTGGACTCAAGGGTGATTCGCTCCGTAGGCGCGGGACGAGTCGCCGCGGCAAGGGACTTGCTGGGGCTGCTAGATCCTTGCCGGGGGAGTCCGCTTCATCCCCTTTGCTCTTCGTGGTCTTGGCCTTGGCGTCGTAGTTCTCTTGAGCTTCGGTCTTACCTGACTCACCTCCCTTGCCTTGCTTGGTGTGGTGGTGCCCGTGGCTCAGACTGCCCGTGCATAGTTATAGGGGTACAAAAAGTGTACCCCTCTTTTTGTACACCGACAAGCGGGAAGTAGTATTCACGCCATAAAACTGTATGTTCATTTAAAAAGAACTGCACGTTGCTTCACTTTTTCCACGTGTTCTTTTTTTGAGAAATATCCACATTCTCCTACTAAAGAATTTTGACTGGGCTCAATCAAACCATCTAGTGGTCATGTGGCAACACAGCCCATTGGAGCTAGTTACGGGCTTCTTTTTTCTAGAAGGGGTACATGATTGTTCTAGAACATAGGTGAGGTAGTAACAGTGTACTGTTCATACGAATCCTACTGATGTTGGCCGTTGGATTTAGAAGATCAACGGTTATGATTGATGTTCTTAGTCCTACTTAAAATTGGTACACTATATAGTAGTATAGAAACCCGCGTGGAATGCGAGAAACCAACTCCAGACACACACGTCTGTTCAGGAGCAGGACGCCGACCAAGCTCCTCCTTCCACCATTTTGTCCACTCTCTCGGCGGCATCCGACGATCAGGAAGAGTAGTTCTCTGGCATAAAAGCCGTTTGGGTGGCCTGCCGAGCCCGACAGCTAGCTCGCTTCTCCACGTACCTCGGCTAGCCCGTTGGAGGCAGTTGTCGCACTAAGCCAGCGCATGGTTCCGCAGCTGGCCTCTCCAATACAGCTCGAGGAAGAGTGCCGACTTGCTCCACGTCGGCTTGTCGGGGAGCATGACGACATGGGAATCGTCGCTGCCCTCGACGCCGCCACGTCGTACAAAGCCTCCAGTGTCTGCGACTGCGCCATCTGCCGTCGATGCGCGCGTAGCTGCGACATGTAGGCAAAGAAAGAAGCCGTCACGAATGTCGACGAGGTGATGCGGCTGCGCGGATGTGAACGAGGTGACGGGCAGCACATCCCTGCCCACCGCCATCATCGAGGAAAAGTAGAACATGGGAGGCCGCCACCGATTGTATACCATGATGGCCACCGCCAAGGCGACGCCAGCAAATACAACCGGTGTCTTGCTCGATTCTTCTTCTATTGGATGCTGGAGGAGGACAAAGAGATCGGGCGGCGACCATTTAGATTAGGTATTTTAATTCTACGAGGCTGGTTGTAATGGGATTATTATAGGTAGTATCATGCATGACAACTACTCCCTCCATTCTTCAATATAGGAGTATTATAAGAGCATGGTTAATAGTATAGCTAGCTGATGGCTACATGACATTGCCACGTCATCTATAGCCAATGTTGTAGCCTTCAAGTATAATACTCCCTTCATCTAGGTGTGTAATTCATCTTACAAAAACCAAATAACCCCAAAACACTTAGGTGCGGTGCATTAACTTCTACCTTGTTTCTTGGTTCTTGACATATCAACCAATAAGAGATGTGGGTGTGCATGCTTTTAATGACTTGGGATTACCAAACACGACATGCAGTGGCTAGTTCATTGCATGCAACGCTATTAACTAGCAAATAAACATTAAGTTCTCTCGTTTTCCCCTCCTTGGTCACAGTGCACAGCCTAAGATACAAAGATTTGCTATTTCATCAATACAGGGCCCACCTTCCACTCTCACATACTTCCTCCATCCTGGTTTATAAGTCACCTGTGTAGTTTGTGCCAAATTTTGACCAAATATTTAGCTAACAAAATGTAAATGCATGTCAACAAAAATTATATCATTGGATTCGTATTTCAACATAGTTTTCAATGATATAATTGTTGGTAACATGCACGAGCGTTTTGTTAGTTCAGTCTATAGTCAAAATTTGACACAATATACAATGGGGACCAATAAACCAGGATGGAGGAATCGATGCCACGTCAATGTACCAACTAGAAACAAGTTAGTCTTGTTCGGTTCAACCACCTCCCTAGGTGTTTGGAGAGGAATTGGCCAGCGCGAGGCGGTTGTATAGGTGGGAGGGTGGCTTAAAACAATGGAAAAGGCGCGAACCAGCTAAGACGAGGGAGGGAAGCTTCTACATTCGCAGGGGATGTGGCATTGGCTATTGGACGGCAACATGCGGTCATCCGGGTACGCCATAAAGGATACGAAGAGGCATCCTATATCAGCAAGGACCAACTTCCCTACCGATAGCTCATCTAACAGAACTCCCAAGTTAACTTTGCTGAGGCTACTATTTAATGAGGAGAGAGGTGTTTGTAGTAACATAAGATGTTACCATAACATAACGCACACCAATGTAAAATAAGTCTACAACATAATAAATGAATTCTTGCATGACACTACATTTATGTTACTACCCACTATGATGATAGTAACATAAACTAGTAACATGCATATGTTACTACCTCCTTTCCAGTTTATAGGGCTTATCTCAACTTTTTTGTTTTTCTGATTTAAAGGGGTCAACTCCATCTTCTATTGAGATTCCAAGGCACATTAAATATTTGCATGCAATAATTAAAAGGAACTCACCGATGCATGTAACTTTTCTACTCATCTAGAGGGCAAGCGTACATGCACTGCAATTAATCCAAATGAATGCATCATTTTAATTTGGGTAGCTTTGTAAAGTATGAGATACATTCCTCCACTCACCAAGTTCCTTGGTTGATGAGATTTTAGATTTGAGCCTTATAAAATGGAAAGGAGGGAGTACTAGTCTAAATTACTACCCACTATGACTACATTTATGTTACAAACCAACATGGTTAATAATATAGCCAACTGATGGCTACAAGGAACCGCCATGTCATCTACATCCATCATCTATATGCAGTCATGCAATAGTGTGGGCTATAAGGTTGGCTATTAGTACATTACTCCCTCCTTTCCGGTTTATAAGGCTCAATTCAAAAATCTCACCAACCATGGTAGATGATGAGTGGTGGAATATTTTTTTTAGTTTGCAAAAGCACCCAATTAATGTTCTTGTTTTCCTCAAAAAATTATGTTTATGAATGCATTAATTGCAATGCATGCATGCATAAAGTGCATGCATTGGTCAGTTTTCTCTTAATACTTGCATGCAATGATTTAATGCACCTTGAAATCTGAATATGTGATGGGGAACAACCAAATTGAGCCTTACAAAATGGAAAAACTAAAATTTTGAGATAAGCCCTATAAACCGGAAAGGATGGAGTAGTACTCTACTTTTTCCATCTTCTCTCTATATCTTTCTTCACATTTACTACATTTACCTAGGAATGCGTATGTAGCTAGGCTCCTGCAAGTATAATACTGGGCTTATAGCCTGCTTACATGGCACTTTTTGCCTATGTGGAGGAGAGAGTGATGAAAAAGTAAGAGTAGACACAATTGGTACAGTAACTTAGAGTACTACCTCTACAGTGGGGAGTATGTGTGGTGTCATGCAACACTTCATTGATTAGGTTGTAGACTCGACTCGTCTTGGTATGTGTGATGTTACGGTAACTAGCTATGTTACCACATGATTCTATTTTATCATTAATTACTCGCCACATCATTTGTTTTGCCTTGAGATGTGTGATGTTACCATCTATGTTACTCCCACTGGGGGTAGTCTATAAGGTGAGTGGGCTCTCATGCAAGAGCCTAGCTATATGCAGATTCCTAGACAAATAGAATAAGTGTTGTGAGCCACCGCGCACGCGTTTGCGAGGGAGAAGGCGTAGTAATCAAGCTTCTCGTCGTTCTGCGAGTTGCCACGTGTTGGTAAAAGGATGAAGAAAGATTACGTCAAAAAAGAGTGGAAGAACGTAGATTCCCGACGACCGAAAAGGAGTAAGGAACCTCGTGGTGGAGCCTTTGCACTCATAATATTTTATATTATTCAGTGATATAAAATCAACCAATCATCTCCACAGTAGACTGGAAGAGTACGAAACACGACAGCCCAGTGTAGTTACATCATCATACTACATTGCTAACCCACGATATCACCATATTTCTTGGCCTCCGTGCGACACCTAGCTCTAGTAATCCAGCAGCCCATATCGCTTCTCGGTCCTCGTTTGTCTCAAAGTGCGGCGGGCTGCCATTGTTGCCGTCTATTGAGGTCGGTTAACTCATCACATGTTAGTGACATGCCAGGAGAATTCTAAAAAAAATATTGTACTCTATTGTTATGCCAAGAAGAGGAAGCACTTTGATCGACATACCAAACGAGACAAGTGTGCCATGCCGTGAGTGGGTCCAGTTTCTCGTTTTGAACTTGTTTGGTGTTGTAGTAACACTTGGTTTTGACTATTGATAAGATTTTATATACTCCCTCCGTCTAGTGAATAAGTCATCTTAGATTATGCACTCTGACCAAGGAAGAGGGGAAAACATGAGAAATTAATATTTATTTTTTAATTAATAGCATTGCATGCAATAAACTAACCATTGCATGTCGTGTTTGTTAGTCTAAGTCACTGAAAACATGCACGCCCCACATCTCTTATTGGTGGATATGTCAAGAAACAAGAAACGAGGTGGGAGTTAATGCACCGCGCCTAAGTATTTTGGGATTATTTGGTTTTCATAAAGTGACTTATACACCTAGAGGGAGGGAGTAGGGCCTAATATGTTCTTCGAGGATGCCTTTGACTATTGATAAGATTTTATATAATTTGATAATTATATCATTCAAAGATCCTTTGACGTTCCGTTTTCAAAAAAAAAAGGATCCTTTCACGTACGAATTTGACTGTATGCTTTGAGAAACTTGCATGTCCTATACTGCTCCTGTTTGGATACTCTAACTTAGCTAGAGGTTAGACTAACTCATGACTAACCCTGAACTAACTATAGCCAAAGAGGTGTTTCGCTGACAGGGTTAGATTGACAATAAATGCACTTTATGGAGAGAGAAAAGTGATTTTTCAGTGGGCCCAAGGAGGTACTAGTACTTACTGTTGGAAAGGTGAAGTGATGGTTGGTTCGCCCGAGCAACTTATTACTCTATGAATATGGGAGTACCAGCGGATTCAAGGAACAGAGAAATAATGGTTGCTTCATCCGAGCAACTTACTGTGTCGAAGGTGGGGCTCTGTGATTTGACTGCTCACTAGTCATTACTAATGCGGCGCAACGACAGGATGAATCTTTCCCTGCAGTTGTGCACTCAATATTGCTGCACGGCAGGTGGAGCCGGATGAAGGATGTCCCACATGTCAGTGAAACAAAGTTGAATTGTTTCTAGCATTGATATCAATCCTTCAGGATTTGTTTATATGTACGCATAATTTTAATGAAATTGTACTATGATGATATGAAGGTTTCAACTTTGGTTCCCGCAGGAAAAAAAGGTTTCAACTTAGGATTCATGTGTCCTCTTGCCTCAAGATTATCTCGTCACAACATTCCATCAAATACAAATGAAACTACCATGGCTGCTAATGCATCTCAATGGTTCACAGATCAGCGCCAATATTCACATCACAACTGAAGACAAAGTTGTGAGAAGGTGTACAAATAAATAAAAATATATAATTGATCGATGTTGTTCGTAGGCATGGCTGCATTTCCTAGGCACAGTGTTCATTGCTTGGCAGCTAGTTTCACCCAGCTCTGTAGCCAAAAAAGAGGTGTACGGAGGACACCACAATCCGATCATTTTGTGTAGCTCCACTAAAATCGAGCTGACCATCCTTGTTTGCAAAGATATCCAGTCAGTGTGATTACAATAATTGTGGAACTACATGATGAAACATAACACACACAAATAGAAGTCGGTCACCTCCATGATCTCTCTTTAGGACTAACTACTTGTTGGAGAAGATTAGGCACGGAGTTGGATGAGGAGGATAGCAAAACCAATCTCCCTTTCTGCAGTCCCACGGAAATTTAAAAACGTTGCCCGTGTGACATTTTGGCGGAACTGCACAAAACACTCTTAAGTAAAAAAAGTGACTTGTGCAGTTCACCAAAAGGTTGCAATAGCAACAAGGTGAAATGGATAGTCCTGTTTGCAAAAAATATGTAGAAAGGAAACAATTACTGGCCAATAAGACGAGTTGAAGACACATACGCCGACAAAAAAGAAGCATATTCCATGTTATAAGGGAAAGATAGAAGCATGGTGGTTTATCAAAATTGGTTTGAGGATGAGATTGCAAGATTGAAAGTACGCCGACCGAGATATGTTTTAAGCAAACAACTAAAGAAGATCCACATGCAGTAACATGGGAAGATGGGCATTGGAGCAAGGCCGGAGGAAGCTGTACCTAAGGGTCGTCGGGATGTTACTAGGAGGGCACCTGCGGCCGGGATTTGCCCATACTACGGCAGGGAGCAAGTGGCGAAGGCCCTACCGCGCTGAAGCTCGGCCAGAGAGAACGGTGGGTACCGTAGATCGGGACGTGCTGCCTCAACGATGTCGAACGGAGAAACGATGCACATCCTCCGTTTCCTCGGGAGGACGTGATGCGACCGGATCACTGACCAATGGTGAGAGAGAGAGAGGCCACCACCGCCCTGTGTGAGATGGTGTGACGAGAGACAAACCCTGGCAGGTTGGCTCCGTTGTATATAGTGGAGCGATTTTTTCCATTTCCCCCACGGCAATCGTTTTATATTCTATACTACATGCCATTGAGGAATGGACTACACTTCGGTGCCTTAAGGCACCTGCCTTTGTGTCCATGACATGTGGGCCCAATAGATGTCTGCCCACATGTTAGTGACACAAAGGCAGGTGCCTTTAAGGCACCGAAGCTGCGTCCTTGAGGAATATATAACTTTATTTAATACTAACGTGTCAAGTCGAACTTTGTTCCGTCTAGGCGTGGTACCCGACCCTCCTTCGAGTAAACAACCTCTACACGCGTCAACTTGTCACGTTGACTGCCTTTTCATACAAAAACAAACTACATCGCGTACACGCGCAGGTGTGGCCGGGAATGAGATGTGAGTACATGCGTCCTGCGTGCAGCTCTTCTTTAGGTGCAGGTACGTACGTGGGTGGGTGTGAGAGAGATGGTTTGTGCCAAACAGAGGCAATGTGTCGATGATATCTCAAACAAAAAAACATAACATATGCAATGTGTGTGAAATAGAGTCATGGATATATCATATATAGAGGGAGCGATCCACGAGAAGAGAGTGAGATATCGATAGAACAGAAAATAGGGATGAAGTGTGTGGCTGCGCGGTCAATAAAGAGTGCATCGAATTTGTGTTTGCCCACGTCAAAGATACAGGGAGGCTGGCCTACTAGAATTTGAGAGGACAGAGGTGCATTTTTTCTCTGTGGCATGGATACCCACCTACAACGTTCGACTATTGGTGTTTGTGTCGGGGGGGGAGGGGCAGAGACCTAACTATAGAGAGGTAGATCGACTAGTATATGTGTGGAGGAGAGAGACCTAGCTATGTATAGAGGGAGATCGATCGACATCCATGGATGTGTGTAGTGGAGGAATAAGGTTGGGAGAAAGACAAAGGTAGAGTGTCGGAGGGTTGGTGGGTTGGTAGTGGAGTGGCGTCTCACAAATGGTGGGATAGGCCTGCTAGACAAACAGATGGTACGAGTGCAATATATATAAGAGAGGGCCGGGGATGTCTGTCTGTCAATGCACGTGTGTGTAGAGACGGGTGAGGGAGTCCTGGATTAAGGGGTCCACTGGCGTTCGGGCTATGTGACATGGGCCGGACTAATGGGCCATGGAGATACAAGAAAGAAGACTTCCTCCGGTGTCCGGATGCGACTCTCCTTGGCGTTAAAGGCAAGCTTAGTGTGCGGATGTGAATATTCCTTTCTCTGTAAACCGGCTCTGTATAACCCTAGCCCCCTCCGGTGTCTATATAAACTAGAGGGTTTAGTCCTTAGAGGCAATCATAATCATACATGCTAGACAATTAGGGTTTAGCCATTACGATCTCGTGGTAGATCAACTCTTGTAACCCCTATACTCATCAAAGTCAATCAAGCAGGAGGCAGGGTATTACCTCCGTCAAGAGGGCCCGAACCTAGGTAAAACATTGTGTCCCTTGTCTCCTATTACAATTGATCCTTATGCGCACAGTTAGGGACCCCCTACCCGAGATCCGCCGATTTTGACATCGACATTGGTGCTTTCGTTGATAGTTCCACTGTGTCGTCGCCAGAAGGTTCGATGGCACCATCAGTCATCTACAACAAAGCGGCCCTGAGGGAGGTCTTTCTCCCTGGCGAGATCTTTGTGTTTGGCGGCTTCGCACTCCGGGCCAACTCGCTTGGCCATCTGGAGCAGATCGATAGCTACGCCTCAGGTGACCTGGGGCGTAGTTGTCGATCTGCACGAGATGGCCAAGCGAGTTGGCCCGCAGTGCGAAGTTGCCGAAGACGAAGATCTGGCCAGGGAGAAAAACCTCCCTTAGGGCGGTATTGTTGTGGATGACTGATGGATCCATCGAACCTTCTGATGATGACCTAGTGGAACTCTCAATGAAAGCACCAATGTCGGTGTCAAAACCGGCGGATCTCGGGTAGGGGGTCCCGAACTGTGCGTCTAGGGTTGATAGTAACACGAGATGGGGGCCATGATGTTTACCCAGGTTCGGGCCCTCTTGATGGAGGTAATACCCTCCTTCCTGCTTGATTGATCTTGATGAATATGAGGATTACAAGAGTTGATCTACCACAAGATTGTAATGGCTAAACCCTAGATGTCTTGCTTGTATGATTGTAATTGCCTCTACGGACTAAACCCTCCGGTTTATATAGACACCGGAGGGGCCTAGGGTTCTACAAAGTCGGTTTACAAAGGAAGGAATCTTCATATCCGAACGCCAAGCTTGCCTTCCACGCAATGGAGAGTCCAATCTGGACACAGGAGGAAGTCTTCTGTCTTGTATCTTCATGGCCCGTCAGTCCGGCCCGTGTCACATAGCCCCGGTCGCCCGAGGTCCCCGTAATCCAGGACTTCCTCAGTAGCCCCTGAACCAGGCTTCAATGACGATGTGTCCGGCACGCAGATTGTCTTCGGTATTGCAAGGCGGGTTCCTCCTCTGAATATTTCAAAGTAGTCCTCGAACACAGAGAACGTGTCCGGCTCTGCAAAACAAGCTCTGCGAAGAGTATAATATTTAACAAGTCCCATCTACTGACATTTTTTGTTCTGAGACACCACGTCTCCACCCGGTCATTATTTTGAACGCATTTTAGCCTCCCGCTCCATGTTTCACGATGCATTTTTGATTGGTATGTCTTATCGATGCAGAGATCGTGTCCCCTTATTGCAGGGCTCTCATCAATACGGGTGTGGGTAATCCAACGGCGCCGTCTGCACGACCCTTGGGAATAGGCGAGTTTTAAGGTGAATGGGGAGGCGCTTGATATTCACTGCCTTTATAAAGAGATAAGGATTCACCCTTTCACGCACGCCTTCTTTCTCTCTGCCCACCCATTCTCGAGCTCCATCGCCCAAGCTTCCATCCTTTCTGCCTCAAAAAAGCACTCCAGCCATGTCCGCATCCGGAGCGTAGGGCAAGTGAATGGCCTCCTCCGTCAAGGAAAAGGACATTACGAAGCTCCGGGAGGCGGGGTACTTGGGCCAGGAAATCGCCCACCGGCTTCCAGCCAAGGGGCAGATCGTCCCCACCCCGGAGCCCCATGAGAGGGTGGTGTTCATTCCCCACTTCGTCCGCGGGTTAGGGTTGCCTCTCCACCCCTTTGTCCGTGGACTCATGTTCTTCTATGGGCTATATTTCCATGATCTGGCCCCAAACTCCTTCCTCAACATCTCGGCATTCATTGTCGTGTGCGAGCCCTTCATCCATATCCCACCTCACTTTGGATTGTGGCTTAAGATCTTTAGTGTGAAGCCGAAGGTGGTGGGTGGTCCACACGCAGAGTGCGGAGGCACTATGGTACGCAAACTGTACAATGTCACATGGCCCAAAGGTACCTTCGTGGAGACCATCAAAGGGTGGCAACAACAGTGGTTCTATGTCATAGAGCCCCGTGACCTGGGCCGCAGATCCCGAATTCAAATCCGGGGCCCCAATGCGGCTCACCTCCTGGCAAGAAAAGGGCCTGGGCTCGGTGTCGTTGGATGAGGTGTCAGCGTTGCAGACGTGCTTCAAGAGCATGGTGGACAAGAACATCAAGCTTGTAAATGTGATCCAGGTGATGCTTTTTCGCTGGATACTTCCTTGCCAAAGCCAGACTTGCAACTTGTGGGAGTTTGATCCGACCAAGCACCAGACCTTGCAACAGTTCTTTGGCGGTACACACGAAGGCATCTGGAAGGTGCTTTTTAAGGCCAATGAGACATGGCCGAAGATGACCAGGGACCGTGGGTACAACCTGGCCCATCCCGCGAGTCCCATAAGCTTTTCGTATTTCAAGGTGTATCCTTCACTGGTACATTCGAGGAAGATGTCTAAGCTTCCCTATCTATCTTTCCAGGGCTAGACAGAGAAGCTGTAGCGGATCCAGTGTCTGGCTCCACTGCCCGAAAACCCAGCTATCCCACTTCTGACGAAGATGCTGGTTCCGGCGCCCTACCTCTCCTGAGAAGAAGGCCAAGAAGAAGGCCAAGGAGACCAGAAGTGGCCTCCACCGTAAAGGCGCTTCGAACGTGACGTTCGAAGATGCCGAAACCCACTGCTCCCCCGCCACCGAGGATGATGATGATGAGGAGGAAAGCAACTCTCCCCCTGAGAGGGGAGGGAAGAAAAGGATGGCCTCCATGGATCTAGAGGCAGAGGCGTCCAAGAAGGGGAAGGTCTCCCTCGCGGACAACTCCGTGTTGGACATTGATAGCAGCTCCGAGTGGCATCCCAGGGATAAGCCCCTGGCCGAATCGTAAGTACTTAGAGGCACTTATGCACATATATACCCAATTTCTTTACTTCATGGTTTTAATATGTTGAATCATGCGCTGCAGTCCGGCCCACGCCCGCCCCAGCGATCCTCATCTTCGGGGAATTCGCTGGATCCAAATGCGATGGACAGCGGGTCACTTCCGGCAGCCTCCTCTCCCATGACCACGGACGATGCCGAGGTGTTGTCCTGAAGGACCTTCCCAGGTCAGGGAGAGGTACAGGAGGTCGTCAGGGTAGCGCCAAAGGGCGATACCTCGGCCGCCGGACACATGGGGGAACAAATCCCCCTAGAGACTGGCGATGGGGGCATATCCAATTAGGCCCCCAACCGAATACTATTCCGGAGGCCCATACTGCTCTAGAATCAGGCAAGCAGCCTCCTTCGAAAGAAGGAGGTGCACCCATCCCGCCGGTGACCTCTGTCCATCCAGAGGCACCGGATACTCAACTGGAAGCGCTGCAAAGTGCTTTCATTGTTGAGGAACACCGTATCCTCATGGGTATGGTGGTTGAGAGGGTTCAGTCCGCTAAGAGCAGACTGACCGAATCCGGCACCAGCCTTCTAACAAGCTTTGAGGTATGCGACGTAATTATGCAAAAAGAATTGCATAGTATAGACAGTAGCCCCTGAGACACTATCCGGTGCTCGAAAAGAGAAGCCAGATAGAGGATCAAATAATTTTCGTAGGAGACTAACCACACATGTCTATGTGAATAAGCAGGCACCGATGCTGACTGCGACCTCCCATTCTGCTGAAGTCTCCAAACTGAAGCAGAGTCTGGAGCGGGCCGAGGAAGAGCTCAGCCTTGTGAAAAAACAACTAGAGGACAAGAAAGGTATGCAATGGCTTATTCGGATCTTAGAAAGATATGAATTGTTTGTGTTGATCATGTTATCATGATATTTCGTAGGGGCTACGACCGAGGTGGAGACCCTCAAGAACGCGCTGGCCGAGGCCCAGAAGAGGGCGGCAAAGGAGCACGCTGGCCGCGAAAGACACTAGGCAAGGGTCAGGGAGGTCCAGCAGGAGCTCCAGGACGCCGTAAAGAAATGCGAGTCCTTGGAGCGCAAGATTTCGGACGAAGAGTCCGAACTTGCTAAGGCCCACCAAAGCGCACAAGATGCCCAGGTTGAAGCCTAGGGTGCCCTCCAGGAGATCCAGGAGGCAAGGAAAATCACGACGGGAAGGCCTTTATTATGCAGAGCAAATATGTGAAGAAAAGGTACGTCTTACTGACTCGGATTTGGAGTTCCCCAGGAGCGTTTGCGGATCTGCAACACAATGTTGCTGCTGCTGCGAAGTTCTTCCGAGCCGAAGAGGGGAGCTCAATGAAGAAGCTGTTCTGGTCGCAATACCTTGCGCCAGAGCACCTGGTGCCCTTTAGTGATCAGCTGAAACAGTTGACCAAACTGCATAGGGTGGCCGAATTGGCCATGAAGGATTTTATAATCCATCCATGGCCTGCCGAAGTCATACCCAGTGATACGTCTCCAACGTATCTATAATTTTTGATTGCTCCATGCTATAATATCTACTGTTTTGGACTATATTGGGCTTTATTTTCCACTTTTATATTATTTTTTGGACTAGCCAATTAACCGGAGGCCCAGCCCAAAATTGCTGTTTTTTGACTATTTCAGTGTTTCGGATAAATAGAATATCAAACGGAGTCCAAACGGAATAAAATCTTCGGAAACGTGATTTTCTCACCGAACGTGATCCAGGAGACTCTTGGACCCTACTGCAAGGGATCAAAGAGGTGGTCACGAGGGTGGGGGCGCCCCCCCTAGGGCGCGCCCCCTGCCTCGTGGGCCCCTCGGTGCTCCACCGACGTACTCCTTCCTCCTATATATACACACGTACCCCCAAACGATCAGAACAGGAGCCAAAACCCTAATTCCACCGCCGCAACTTTCTGTATCCACGAGATCCCATCCTGGGGCCTGTTCCGGAGCTCCGCTGGAAGAGGGTCGTCATCACGGAGGGCTTCTACATCATCCTAGCCCCTCCGATGAAGTGTGAGTAGTTTACCTCAGACCTTCGGGTCCATAGTTAGTAGCTAGATGGCTTCTTCTCTCTCTTTGAATCTCAATACAAAGTTCTCCAGCTCTCTCGTGGAGATCTATTCGATGTAATCTTCTTTTTGCGGTGTGTTTGTTGAGACTGATTAATTGTGGGTTTATGATCAAGTCTATCTATGAATAATATTTGAATCTTCTCTGAATTCTTTTATGCATGATTAGTTATCTTTGCAAGTCTCTTCGAATTATATGTTTGGTTTGGCCAATTTGATTGGTAGTTCTTGCCATGGGAGAAGTGCTTAGCTTTGGGTTCGATCTTGCGGTGTCCTTACCCAGTGACAGAAGGGGCAGCAAGGCATGTATTGTATCGTTGCCATCGAGGATAACAAGATGGGGTTTATTTCATATTGCATGAATTTATCTCTCTACATCATGTCATCTTGCTTAAGGTGTTACTCTGTTTTTAACTCAATACTCTAGATGCATGCTGGATAGCGGTCGATGAGTGGAGTAATAATAGTAGATGCAGAATCGTTTCGATCTACTTGTCACGGACGTGATGCCTATATACATGATCATGCCTAGATATTCTCATAATTATGCACAATTCTATCAATTGCTCAACAGTAATTTGTTCACCCACCGTAGAATACTTATGCTCTTGAGAGAAGCCACTAGTGAAACATATGGCCCCCGGGTCTATTCTCATCATATCAATCTCCATCACTTTTATATTGCTTTGCTATTTACTTTGCCTTTACTTTTGACTTTGCATCTTTATATCAAAAATACCAAAAATATTCTATCTATCAGATCTCACTCTCGTAAGTGACCGTGAAGGGCTTGACAACCCCTAATCGCGTTGGTTGCGAGTAGCTATCGCTTTGTGCAGGTACGAGGGACTTGAGCGTGGGCTCCTACTGGATTGATACCATGGTTCTCAAAAACTGAGGGAAATACTTACGCTACTCTGCTGCATCATCCCTTCCTCTTCGGGGAAAACCAACGCAATCTCAAGACGTAGCAAGAAGGATTTCTGGCACCGTTGTCGGGGAGTCTACGCAAAAAGTCATATACCAAGTACCCATCACAATCCCTATCTCTCGCATTACATTATTTGCCATTTGCCTCTCATTTTCCTCTCCCCCAATTCACCCTTGCCGTTTTATTCGCCCTCTCTCCCTCCATCCTCCCTCTCTATTTGCCTCTTTTTTCTGCTTGCTTTTTGTTTGCTCATGTGTTAGATTGCTTGTTTGTCGTGATGGCTCAAGATGCTACCAAATTGTGTGACTTCACCAATACCAATAATAATGAGTTCCTTAGCACTCCGATTGCTCCTCTTACCGATGCTGAATCTTGTGAAATTAATACTGCTTTGTTGAATCTTGTTATGAAAGATCAATTCGCCGGCCTTCCTAGTGAAGATGTCGCTACTCATCTGAATAGCTTCGTTGATTTATGTGATATGCAAAAGAAAAAAGATGTCAATAATGATGTCGTTAAGTTAAAGGTATTTCCTTTTTCGCTTAGAGATCATGCTAAAGCTTGGTTTTCGTCTTTGCCTAAGAATAGTATTGATTCATGGAACAAGTGCAAAGATGCTTTTATCTCTAAGTATTTTCCTCCCGCTAAGATCATCTCTCTTAGAAATGATATAATGAACTTTAAACAATTTGATCATGAACATGTTGCACAAGCTTGGGAGAGAATGAAATTAATGATACGTAATTTCCCTACTCATGGTTTGAATTTGTGGATGATTATACAAAAATTTTCTACTGGATTGAATTTTGCTTCTAGAATTTTTTTAGATTCGGCCGCGGGAGGCACTTTTATGGAAATCACTTTAGGAGATACTACTAAACTCCTAGATAATATTATGGTTAATTATTCTCAATGGCATACTGAAAGAACTTCTATTAAAAAGGTGCATGCGATAGAAGAAATTAATGTATTGAGTGGAAAGATGGATGAACTTATGAAATTATTTGCTACTAAGAGTGTTTCTTCTGATCCTAATGATATTCCTTTGTCTACTTTGATTGAGAATAATAATGAATCTATGTATGTGAATTTTGTTGGTAGGAATAATTTTGGTAACAACGCTTATAGAGGGAATTTTAATCTTAGGCCATATCTTAGTAATCGTTCTAATAATTATTGGAATTCCTACAGAAACTCTTATGGAAATTATAATAAGATGTCCTATGATTTTGAATCTAATATTAAATAATTTATTTCTTTGCAAATAATTTTAATGCTATGATTGAAGAAAAATTTCTTAAGATTGATGATTTGGCTAGGAACGTTGACAGAATTGCTCGTGATGTTGATGCTTTGAAACTTAGATCTATTCCACCTAAGCATGATATTAATTAGTCTCTAAAAGCCATGAGAATTTCAATTGATGAGTGTAAAGAAAGAACCGCTAGGATGCGTGCTTCCAAAGATGCCTTTATTAAAGCGTGTTCTTCCAATTCCTATGAAAATCAAGATGAAGATCTAAAAGTTATTGATGTGTCTCCTATTAAATCTTTATTTTGCAATATGAATCTTGATGAAACTGAATATGATCTTCCTTTACCTAGAAGGCGTTCTAAAAATTCGGAGTGTTTAGATCTTAATGATGAAATTGATGAAAGTGGGATTGAAAGAAATAAAAATCTAGATGTTGCTAAACCCACTATATTGGATTTCAAGGAATTTAATTATGAAAATTGCTTTTTGATTGATTGTATTTCCTTGTTGCAATCCGTGCTAAATTCTCCACATGCTTATAGTCGAAATAAAGCCTTCACCGAACATATTGTTGATGCCTTGATGCAATCTTATGAAGAAAAACTTGAGTTGAAAGTTTCTATCCCTAGAAAACTCTATGATGAGTGGGAACCAACTATTAAAATTAAAATTAAAGATCATGAGTTTTATGCTTTGTGTGATTTGGGTGCTAGTGTCTCTACTATTCCCAAGACTTTGTGTGATTTACTAGATTTCCGTAATTTTGATGATTGCTCTCTAAACTTGCATCTTGCGGATTCCACTATTAAGAAACCTATGGGAAGAATTAATGATGTTCTTATTATTGCAAATAGGAATTATGTGCCCGTAGATTTCATTGTTATTGATATAGATTGCAATCCTTCTTTCCCTATTATTCTTGGTAGACCTTTCCTTAGAATGGTTGGTGCGATTATTGATATGAAGGAAGGGAATATTAGATTTCATTTTCCATTAAAAAAGGGCATGGAACACTTTCCAAGAAATAAAATAAAATTACCATATGAAACTATCATGAGAGCCACTTATGGATTGCCTACCAAAGATGGCAATACCTAGATCTATTCTTGCTCGTTATGCCTAGCTTGGGGCGTTAAACGATAGCGCTTGTTGGGAGGCAACCCAATTTTATTTTTATTCCTTGCTTTTTGCTCCTGTTTAGTAATAAATAAATTATTTAGCCTCTGTTTTGGGTGTGTGTTTTTGTGTTTAATTAGTGTTTGTGCCAAGTAGAACCATTGGGAAGACTTGGGGAAAGTCTTGTTGAACTTGCTGTAAAAAACAGAAACTTTAGCGCTCACGAGAACTGTTGTCATTTTTATTTGAAGAGTGCTATTGTAACGCACCGAGACCGTTGTGCCAGGTTTCTCCCAGTTATTCGTTGTTGTTGTCTTGTCAGTTGCTTGCGTGTTGCATCTTGCCATGATTATCATAATGAATTGTTGCATCATCATGCTTGTGTTATCTTTTATTCTCACCTTGTGCTTTCCATCTTCATGCATATGATTGCTTGCTTGCTTGTGATGTTTGTTTTATTATTATTATTATTATTATTATTATTATTATTATTATTATTATTATTATTATTATTTTGCATCATGCATTCGTCTCCATATGATTGTTGTGCTTGTTTTCTTTTACTTGTTCATGTGCATTACAACTCCTTCTTCTTGTCCTTGATCCTTTCTCTTTTACTATTTGCTCAACTTGAACGTGGATTCACCCAAGTTTCTATCTCATCCAAACTTCTCCATTCTTCTTTATTCCATTTATTTTTCTTGTGGCATTTTCCCTATTCGGAAAAATGTACAAACCTATCCCTATAAATCCTAAATGATGCCTAGACCCTCTCTGCCAAATTTCACATCCTTTGGAATTGTTTTGGTTGGGTTAAAACAAGGCTCAAGTGTGAATTTAATTCAAACTTGAATTATTTTTATATCTTTAAAAATGTCCAAACCATTTTATTCAAACTGTGCAAAAGTCCAGGATCTTATATATATATATTTCTTTATCAGCCTACTTCCTTCCTCGTCTCCTTGTACTTTTCTGTCTTGTTTTTGGTCTGAAGAAAAGAGAAGAAGGAAAGCAGCAGTAGTAACATTGCAGCCCATCTCCCCAGCCCACCTGCACTCTCCTTTCAACCCAGCCTAGCCTTCCCGCTGGTAATTTCTCTCAAGGTGCAACCCTTCGGCCCCACATGTCATTCTCTCTTCTCCCTCCTTTTTCTTCCACCTCCCTTGCTCGCTCTCTCTCACGGTAAAATCTACAGGGGGCGCCCGCACATGGCCACGGTGGCAATCTGGCCATGCCCGAGCCCCTATTTAACCCTCTCCGTGTCCGCACCAACCCCTAGGGTTTCCCTCTCGCCGCCTCCACCCTTTCCCTTCCCCTGTTTCTCCTTCCTCCTCAAGAGTTAGAGACCAAGAGAGCGCCGGAGCATCGCGCTTCGTCGTCGGCGTGCTCTCCTTCGTCCCCGCACCCCACGACCCCGGCCATCTTCTTCCTCGACGTCGACTACTTCCCCTACGTCATGGATCGGACACCATCTCGCCAAGGGAAGCCAAGGCTGCGATGCCCGCATCCTCTTCTTCCCCTGCTTCAACTTCGTGCACCTGAACCCTTCCGCGATCAGTGCCTCCTCACGCCTCCGTCGTCGCGTACCCGGCCTCCACATCGTGACCCTCGAGCGCATGGTGAGTAGCCGCTCCTCCCCAGCTCTTCCCCGGCGTGATTTCCATCTTTACCTGTCGTTTTGATCTTGTCTGAGGCATGTTCGCCATGGCCGTTTCGAACCAAGTCGATGCTCTGTTTCTGCGCTACCGCACACCCTGCTGCCGCCCCTTGCTGTCACTTGCGCACCTTGCCGGTCGCTGTTTCTGCCCGCACACCAGGCGGTCGCTGCGCCTTGCCGCACACCCGCACACGGCGCCATCCGTTCAGCATGCCGCCATGGACGGGCCGAGCCCAGCCTCGTACGTGGCCTCCTCTCCACACGCCCAGCCACCCCAGCTATGCATCCACACATGCCGCTTTCCGCAGCTCTCCGCACGCGCACTCCCACGCTCGATCATGAGCCCGTGGCCCTGCTTCGTCTTGCAGCCGCCATGACCGAGGTGACCTCGAGCTCGTCCTCGAGTCTTCCCGCGCACCTAGCCTTTGCACGCGCACGTTCCGGCACCCCGCACCCTCGCAAGTATCCCGCACCTCCGCAGGTGCTACTCTGCTCCGACGGTCGCCGTCTTGCTCGCCGGCGTCGTCATGCAATTCCTCTGTGAACGACGGAGAAGAAGGCCTGGCCTTTGGTTCCGTTTAAGTTCGGCCACGCCCTTATTTTGCAAAAACTTTCATCAGCAGCACACTGGTCAGGGCACCGATCTGTAAGTGGAAGGTCCTGGGTTCGAGTCCGAGGCGCCCCAATTCTTACGCACTGTTTTTTTCTCTCTGCACACACTGTCACTCGGGCCAAATCCTCATCTGGGCCGCTGCACCTTGATGCTTCGGGCCCGTGCATGTTTTTTTCTGCCTGTGGATTTGTTTAATTTCCAGTGCATTGCATATTTACAGAATTGCCACTGTTTTACATTGTCTATAGTTAAATATGCATGCATCCAAACTAATTGAACCATATATGCAAAATGCTTAGAATTTTATCTAGTTTCATAATATGTTGTTTTCATCCAGGTTTAAAATGTTTAACACACTGTTTGATTTAACTTGCATAAATGACATGCTAAAATGGTTTAATTCATATCTAACCAACCGTAGCTCCGTTTTAGATAAACTTTATATGTAAATGGGGTAGAAAAATGCATAGATTAACTTGCTGCACTTTATTTAGCTGTTTAAAATGTTAAAATTGTGTATAGGGCAGAACAGTACCAAACCTAATATATGCATATGAGGATTTTTCCGGACTTCTTGCTTGTTGCTCCGGCCTCATTTAAACTTGCCTAGATAGTTAGTTTTCTCTTGCTTCATCTCTTGACATGTTTTAACAACATTTAATATTGTTGAGTACCTAAACGAGAGAGAACTAAATAAGTCATGTGGTGTTTTCATCAATATGCAACTCCGTTGCATATTGTGCTCCACTTAATTTGTAGAATTGTTTGTGCATTTTTGCCATGCCATGCTTCATTAAACCGGACATGCATCATACTTGATTGTGCATCATGCCATGTATTTGTGGTGGTTGTTTAATATGTTGTTTGCTTTCTTTTTGGTGTTGCTTTTTCGGGTTAGTTCTGATAACGTCGTGTTTGTGAGGATCCATTCGACTACGTTCGTTTGTCTTCTTCATGGACTCGTTCTTCTTCCTTGCGGGATTCCAGGCAAGATGATCATACCCTCGAAGTCACTTCTATCTTTGCTTTGCTAGATGCTCGCTCTTTTGCTATGCCTATGCTGCGATACCTACCACTTGCTTACCATGCCTCCCATATTGTTGAACCAAGCCTCTAACCCACCTTGTCCTAGCAAACCGTTGTTTGGCTATGTTACCGCTTTGCTCAGCCCCTCTTATAGCATTGTTAGTTGCAGGTGAAGATTGAAGTTTGTTCCTTGTTGGAACATATAGATGTTGTTCCTTGTTGGAACATGTTTACTTGTTGGGATATCACAATATCTCTTATTTAATTAATGCATCTATATACTTGGTAAAGGGTGGATGGCTCGGCCTTATGCCTGGTGTTTTGTTCCACTCTTGCCACCCTAGTTTCCGTCATATCGGTGTTATGTTCCCGGATTTTGCGTTCCTTACGCAGTTGGGTAATAATGGGAACCCCTTGACAGTTCGCCTTGAATAAAACTCCTCTAGCAATGCCCAACCTTGGTTTTACCATTTGCCACCTAGCCTTTTCTTTCCCTTGGGTTCTGCAGACTCAAGGGTCATCATTATTTTAACCCCCCCCCCCTCGGGCCAGTGCTCCTCTGAGTGTTGGTCCAACCTGTCAGCCGCCGGTGGCCACCAAGGGCAACTCTGGGCTGGCCTACCGGAAGTTTGGAAAATCTAAGTGTGCCCTGAGAACGAGATATGTGGAGCTCCTATCGGGATTTGTCGGCACATTCGGCCGGTGTTGCTGGATCTGTTTTACCATTATCGAAATGTCTTGTAACTGGGATTCCGAGTCTGATCGGGTCTTCCCGCTAGAAGGAATATCCTTCGTTGACCATGAGAGCTTGTGATGGGCTAAGTTGGGACTCCCCTGCAGGGATTTGAACTTTCGAAAGCCGTGCCTACAGTTATGGGAAGATGGGAATTTGTTAATATCCGGTTGTAGAAAACCTGAAGTTGACCTTAATTAAAATGCATCAACCGCGTGTGTAACCGTGATGGTCTCTTTCCGGCGAAGTTCGGAAAGTGAACACGGTGTTGGAGTTATGCTTGACGTAGGTTGTTTTAGGATCACTTCTTGATCATACTTTATCGACCGTGCTTTTCCTTCTCTTCTCGCTCTTATTTCTGTATGTTAGCCACCATATGTGCTAGTCGCTTGCTGCAGCTCCATCTCATACCTTTACCTTACCCATAAGCTTAAATAGTCTTGATCGCGAGGGTGCGAGATTGCTGAGTCCCTGTGACTCACAGATACTTCCAAAACTAGCTTGCAGGTGCCGATGAGACCGTGCCGATGATGCAACCAAGTTCAAGGAGGAGCTCGACGAAGATCTTGTTCTTGGTGTTGTTTCGCTCTAGTTGTTCAATAGTGGAGCCCAGTTGGGGTCGATCGGGGACCTTGTCGCATGTGGGGTTCTTCTTTTATTTTGGCTCCGTAGTCGGGCCATGATTGTACTTGGATTATGTATTGCTTTATTCTTGTAATTATGTGAAGTGGCGATTGTAAGCCAACTATGTATCTCTTTCCCTTATGTATTACATGGGTTGTGTGAAGATTATCTCACTTGCGACATTGCTTTCAATGCGGTTATGTCTCTAAGTCGTGCTTCGACACGTGGGAGATATAGCCGCATCGAGGGCGTTACAAGTTGGTAATCAGAGCCTTCCCCGACCTTAGGAGCCCCCACTGCTTGATCATTTTTAGCAGCCATTGTTGAGTCTAGAAAAATTGTTTTGAGTCATTTAGGAATTATATATCGGAGAGTTTAGGAATTCTTTTTACTTCCCAGTATCCTCATCGCTCTGGTAAGGCATCCTGACGTAGAGTTTTGACTCTTCTCTTCTCAAATTTCACTAAAAAATTTTTAGGATCACGCGGGTATCTTGGAATCGTTCCGATGGTTTTGTGACGAGAACATTGTTCTTGGTGCCTCCTGTCTTTAGGGGTTGTGGCAGTGTCCCGGGGAGTTGAGCTCCAAGGTGTTGTTGTCACAATTTTATCGTTGCAGTTCTGGAATACCTGAGTTTAGTACGCCGACATCGAAAATCTCTTTTATGCAGTTCGTTGGTGAGATAACCTCGACGCCACCCAGTACTGGGGCGGGAGTTCGGGAGTATTGCCATAACTCGTATAACGGATGCTTTTCGAAGGTTGAGGTAGACGATTTCCGAAGGTTTTCTTGGTTATGTGTTGAAGGATGGATACAGCTGGATGTAGGATTTGTTAGTTTTGGGTGAGATATTATGCTTCCCCTGTATCCCCAACACCTGATTGCATAACTGGAAAATTTCGGGAGTTTATAAGTGGGAATTCAAGTAGCTCTTAGGATATCTTTCCGACAGAGGTATGATATGAAATTGGGGTTCGACGTCTAGTGGTCCGCCTATTCACGGTCGGTTTTATAGTGGTCTCGTCATGTCTTAAAGAGTCCTTGGCTATGCCGACTCGGGGACGCTTCGTATGTCATGTGCACTGCCTTGTACATGATGGTGTTGTACGATCGAGCCCGTGTAGGCCCCACCACGAAAACTTCGGACGAAATCTCTATCATATGTTTGTTCCGGCTTATTCTGCAAGCCAATCCTTGTTATGTTTTGAGTTGTGGTATTCGAGTTGCTTCAATGTCAAGTGTTGATTCCATACCTTTTCCTAAACGGTGTTCTCATACTCCTATGTGAATGCAATCCTTCTCGATCATCGATATTGTCATGTCAATCTTGTTCTACCGGCGTGGTTCTCTTCAAGTGGATCCAATCTTTGTCAACATCCGCAAGATCAACTCAAGTCCTCTCAACAGTGTTCATTTCATTCGTCCCAAGCTACCTTTTTTTTCCCGCCCTCCCACCCTTTTTCTTCGAGGACTAAGATATCTTTATCAAGTATCCATGTTAGCGATGGAAGTCTCTCCATTCTTTTCTTTCAATGTTCGCATCCGGTGATTCTCATGAAGATTCTAACGACGCTTCAAGTTCATCACTCTTCACTCATTTTCTTCTCCCTTGGATCCAATTCAAGCTTTCGGTGTTGATCATATTCTTTTCCGTATTTCAAATACCCTCTCATGCCGGTTCACCTCATTATCATTCCAATTCTCGCTATTTATTGTTCCGGAGTGTTGAAGATATCTTGAAGATTCGTGTTTCCACTCTACATTCGTTCAAGCTCTTTCGAGGATGTTCCCTCATTCAAGTCATTTAATTCAACCGGTGTTTTCTCTCTTTTGAATCGTTCTACGATGTTTCTTTTGAGTGGGCCCTAACCCACAGGTCTTTTCCCAGGATCTTACCTGACTGTTCTTATTTTCCCGGAGCTATCCTCAAATTTTCTTTTTGAAGTTTGACGTAAGAATGATTTATCATCAGTCAATTGCCTTTCTCCAAGATCTTTCAAATTCTTTTCATTCTTGGTTCAACCTTTCCAATTTTAATTCCGGAGTACCTCAATAATTCATGGTGGTGTTTCTCGTCGTCATTCTCAGATTGGAAGACCGAAGAAGATTTTTCTCTCAATCTTGATCCATTCTCTTCAAGATCCGTGATTCTAGCTTGTTGCCGTCCTCTCATAATTATTTGCGATTGTGAGATATTCTTTTCACCCATCCGGAGTAATTCAGAGTATTTTCAGATTGATTCTCCGGAGCCCATCATCTCATAATTATTCATTCCCAGCTTTCAGTTATCGTTCTCCTAATCTTACCGATGCATCGATCAATTATCCTCTAATCAGTTCTTGATCTCTTCGTTCTCATGTAACTAAATCCCCTCAAGCTTCTTCGTTCATTTGCTAATTCTTCCCGGTGTTTCTTTATCTTTTCTTCGTTCATTTTCAATTCTTACGGTGGTTCGTGCAAGATTCCTCTTCTTTCGTTATCATATCAATTCATTCGTTGTTTCGATTCCACGGGTGTTTCGTTGAAGACCTTCTCAAGTTGGCGCGATATCTATCTTAATCCTTTCTTCGAGAATAAGTAGTATGCCAAATCCGTTGTTTGTCATCAATTTCAATTGGTGAAGGATATGCATAACATAATTCTTATTCTTGTTCATCCAAGTGATTAATTCCTTATTCCGGAGGTTCATCAAATTCTCGATTCAAGTTGTCCATCTTTCTTTTCCGGAGTTCCAAGTTTCCACTCTATCTCGTCGAAAAGCTTCATCTAAATCATTGCAAGTCTTCACCTTGTGTTTCCAACTTCTCTTTCATTTCTTTTGATCATTCCTTTGTTTACCGGAGTTCTTCATGGAGTTTCTACATGATGGTTCATCAAGGATTTAATTCCTTCTCCAAGCTTTTCATCGAGATTCTTTTCTAAGAAACTCAAGCTTTCTTCATATTGTAATCCGGAGTGCATTCTTTCTACCATATTATTGGAGGTGGTATTATGCCATTCTTAATAATTTGAGTTCATGTTTCATGATTCACATGTTGTCAAGGATGGGATATTTTAAATCCCTCAATCTTGTCATTTGAGTTATCTTGGGTTACATTTCACCTAAAGCTTTTCCTAAGGATTTTGCTATTAATGGTGATAATATATGATCCAAGTTCTTCATCTATCCTCCCGGTGAAATAATTTTCTCGCCTCCTTGGTCATACCAATCCAATTCTTTTCCCGTGAGTGGCAGTTTGTCACCTCATAATTTGACATGTATTCCATAAGACCATATCAAGCTTATTCTTTTCGTTGTTGGTTTTCCAACAACTCCGTTCGACCCTTCTCCTAAGGATGCCTTCTCAAGCTCTTTTTGGCAGAAGTTGGCATTTCCTCCTCATTTCTCCTTTTTCAATTATCTATATTCTATTCTTTTGTTCCGAAGGCATTGTGATGTTGATCTTCTCAACCCATCATCTCGTTTGTCAAAGATCATGTTCTTTTCATGATTGTCCATTTAACCAAAGTGTCGTGCCCTCTTTTCAAGTTCTATCACCTTATCAAGTTCTTATTCAATTCCTTTCTTTTCAAACGGAGTGCTTTCAACTTTGTTCATCTTCGTTGTATTCTTTCTTTCAATGTGTTCAACCTCTCAAGGTTCTTTGGTTTCACTAGTTTGTCAAAGGAGCAACTTAGTTTTACCTCTTGTCTTTCTCTTCCGTTGTCCCTCCGGTGCCATTCTAGATCTCGGGACGAGATCCTCTCATAGTGGTGGAGTGTTGTAATGCCCCGAGACCGTTGTGCCAAGTGTCACCCAGTTATTCGTAGTTGTTGTCTTGTCAGTTGCTTGCGTGTTGCATCTTGCCATGATTGTCATAATGAATTGTTGCATCATCATGCTTGTGTTATCTTTTATTCTCACCTTGTGCTTTCCATCTTCATGCATATGATTGCTTGCTTGCTTGTGATGTTTGTTTTATTATTATTATTATTATTATTATTATTTTGCATCATGCATTCGTCTCCATATGATTGTTGTGCTTGTTTTCTTTTACTTGTTCGTGTGCATTACAACTCCTTCTTCTTGTCCTTGATCCTTTCTCTTTTACTATTTGCTCAACTTCAACGTGGATTCACCCAAGTTTCTATCTCATCCAAACTTCTCCATTCTTCTTTATTCCATTTATTTTTCTTGTGGCATTTTCCCTATTTGGAAAAATGTACAAACCTATCCCTATAAATCCTAAATGATGCCTACACCCTCTCTGCCAAATTTTAGATCCTTTGGAATTGTTTTGGTTGGGTTAGAAAAGGCTCAAGTTTGAATTTAATTCAAACTTGAATTATTTTTATATCCTTAAAAATGTCCAAACCATTTTATTCAAACTATGCAAAAATCCAGGATCTTATATATGTATATATATATATATATATATATATTTCTTTATCAGCCTACTTCCTTCCTCATCTCCTTGTGCTTTTCTGTCTTGTTTTCGGTCTGAAGAAAAGAGAAGAAGGAAAGCAGCAGTAGCAACATTGCAGCCCATCTCCCCAGCCCACCTGCACTCTCCTTTCAACCCAGCCTAGCCTTCCCGCTGGTAATTTCTCTCAAGGTGCAACCCTTCGGCCCCACATGTCATTCTCTCTTCTCCCTCCTTTTTCTTCCACCTCCCTTGCTCGCTCTCTCTCACGGTAAAATCTACAGGGGGCGCCCGCACATGGCCACGGTGGCGATCTGGCCATGCCCGAGCCCCTATTTAATCCTCCTCCGTGTCCGCACCAACCCCTAGGGTTTCCCTCTCGCCGCCTCCACCCTTTCCCTTCCCCTGTTTCTCCTTCCTCCTTAAGAGTCAGAGACCGAGAGAGCGCCGGAGCATCGCGCTTCGTCGCCGGCGTGCTCTCCTCGTCCCCGCGCCCCACGACCCCGGCCATCTACTTCCTCGACGTTGACTACTTCCCCTACGTCATGGATCGGACACCATCTCGCCAAGGGAAGCCAAGGCCGCGATGCCCGCATCCTCTTCTTCCCCTGCTTCAACTTCGTGCACCTGAACCCTTCTGTGATCAGTGCCTCCTCACGCCTCCGTCGTCGCGTACCCGGCCTGCACATCGTGACCCTCGAGCCCATGGTGAGCAGCCACTCCTCCCCAGCTCTTCCCCGGCGTGATTTCCATCTTTACCCTTCGTTTTGATCTTGTCTGAGGCATGTTCGCCATGGCCTTTTTGAACCAAGTCGATGCTCTGTTTCCGCGCTACCGCACACCCTGCTGCCGCCCCTTGCTGTCACTTGCGCACCTTGCCGGTCGCTGTTTCTGCCCGCACACGCACGCGCACGTTCCGGCACCCCGCACCCTCGCAAGTATCCCGCACCTCTGCAGGTGCTCCTCTGCTCCAACGGTCGCCGTCTTGCTCGCCGGCGTCGTCATGCAATTCCTCTGTGAACGACGGAGAAGAAGGCCTGGCCTTTGGTTTCGTTTAATTCGGCCACGCCCTTATTTTGCAAAAACTTTCATCAGCAGCACACTGGTCAGGGCACCGATCTGTAAGTGGAAGGTCCTGTAAGTGGAAGGTCCTGGGTTCGAGTCCTAGGCGCCCCAATTTTTTTGCACTATTTTTTTTCTCTCTGCACACGCTGTCACTCGGGCCAAATCCTCATCTGGGCCGCTGCACCTTGATGCTTCGGGCCCGTGCATGTTTTTTTTTCTGCATGTGGATTTGTTTAATTTCCAGTGCATTGCATATTTACAGAATTGCCACTGTTTTACATTGTCTATAGTTAAATATGAATGCATCCAAACTAATTGAACCATATATGCAAAATGCTTAGAATTTTATCTAGTTTCATAATATGTTGTTTTCATCCAGGTTTAAAATGTTTAACACTCTGTTTGATTTAACTTGCATAAATGACATGCTAAAATGGTTTAATTCTTATCTAACCAACCGTGGCTCCGTTTTAAATAAACTTTATATGTAAATGGGGTAGAAAAATGCATAGATTAACTTGCTGCACTTTATTTTGCTGTTTAAAATGTAAAAATTGTGTATAGGGCAGAACAGTACCAAACCTAATATATGCATATGAGGATTTTTCCGGACTTCTTGCTTGTTGTTCCGGCCTCATTTAAACTTGCCTAGATAGTTAGTTTTCTCTTGCTTCATCTCTTGACATGTTTTAACAACATTTAATATTGTTGAGTACCTAAACGAGAGAGAACTAAATAAGTCATGTGGTGTTTTCGTCAATATGCAACTCCGTTGCATATTGTGCTCCACTTAATTTGTAGAATTGTTTGTGCATTTTTGCCATGCCATGCTTCATTAAACCGGACATGCATCATACTTGATTGTGCATCATGCCATGTATTTGTGCTGGTTGTTTACTATGTTGTTTGGTTTCTCTCCGGTGTTGCTTCTTTGGGTTAGTTTCGATAACGTCGTGTTTGTGAGGATCCGTTCGACTACGTTCATTTGTCTTCTTCAAGGACTCGTTCTTCTTCCTTGCGGGATTCCAGGCAAGATGATCATACCCTCAAAATCACTTCTATATTTGCTTTGCTAGATGCTCGCTCTTTTGCTATGCCCATGCTGCGATACCTACCACTTGCTTACCATGCCTCCTATATTGTTGAACCAAGGCTCTAACCCACCTTGTCCTAGCAAACCGTTGTTTGGCTATGTTACCGCTTTGCTCAGCCCCTCTTATAGCGTTGTTAGTTGCAGGTGAAGATTGAAGTTTGTTCCTTGTTGGAACATATAGATGTTGTTCCTTGTTAGAACATGTTTACTTGTTGGGATATCACAATATCTCTTATTTAATTAATGCATCTATATACTTGGTAAAGGGTGGAAGGCTCGGCCTTATTCCTGGTGTTTTGTTCCACTCTTGTCGCCCTAGTTTCCGTCATATCGGTGTTATGTTCCCGGATTTTGCGTTCCTTACGCGGTTGGGTAATAATGGGAACCCCTTGACAGTTCGCCTTGAATAAAACTCCTCCAGCAATGCCCAACCTTGGTTTTACCATTTGCCACCTAGCCTTTTCTTTCCCTTGGGTTCTGCAGACTCAAGGGTCATCATTATTTTAACCCCCCCCCTCCGGGCCAGTGCTCCTCTGAGTGTTGGTCCAACCTGTCAGCCGCCGGTGGCCACCAGGGGTAACTCTGGGCTGGCCTACCGGAAGTTTGGACAATCTGAGTGTGCCCTGAGAACGAGATATGTGGAGCTCCTATCGGGATTTGTCGGCACATTCGGGCGGTGTTGCTGGATCTGTTTTACCATTGTCGAAATGTCTTGTAACCGGGATTCTGAGTCTGATCGGGTCTTCCCGCTAGAAGGAATATCCTACGTTGACCATGAGAGCTTGTGATGGGCTAAGTAGGGACTCCCTGCAGCGATTTGAACTTTCGAAAGCCGTGTGTAACCATGATGGTCTCTTTTCGGCGGAGTCCGGAAAGTGAACACGGTGTTGGAGTTATGCTTGACGTAGGTTGTTTTAGGATCACTTCTTGATCATACTTTATCGACCGTGCTTTGCCTTCTCTTCTCGCTCTCATTTGCGTATGTTAGCCACCATATGTGCTAGTCGCTTGCTACAGCTCCATCTCATACCTTTACCTTACCCATAAGCTTAAATAGTCTTGAACGCGAGGGTGCGAGATTGCTGAGTCCCTGTGACTCACAGATACTTCCAAAACCAGCTTGCAGGTGCCGATGAGACTGTGCCGATGACGCAACCAAGTGCAAGGAGGAGCTCGATGAAGATCTTGTCCTTGGTGTTGTTTCGCTCTAGTTATTCAGTAGTGGATCCCAGTTGGGGTCGATCGGGGACCTTGTCGCATTTGGGGTTCTTCTTTTATTTTGGCTCCGTAGTCGGGCCCTGATTGTACTTGGATGATGTATTGCTTTATTCTTGTAATTGTGTGAAGTGGCAATTGTAAGCCAACTATGTATCTCTTTCCCTTATGTATTACATGGGTTGTGTGAAGATTACCTCACTTGCGACATTGCTTTCAATGCGGTTATGTCTCTAAGTCGTGCTTCGACACGTGGGAGATATAGCCGCATCGAGGGCGTTACAGCTATTTAGTTAATTCTTTTTGTAGATGATTAATAGATAAATTCCTCACGTCCACGAGTTTAGTTTTCAATTTTTGGGGTTCCAGATCATGCGCTATCTACAGATTACTACAGACTGTTTTGTTTTTTGACATATTCTATTTTTCGCGTGTTGTTTGCTTATTTTAATGAATCTATGTCTAGTAAAATAGTTTATAATCCATAGATAAGTTGGAATACAGTAGGTTTAACACTAATATAAATAAATAATGATTTCATTACAGTACCTTGAAGTGGTCTTTTGTTTTCTTTCGCTAACGGAGCTCACGAGTTTTCTATTTTTAGTTTTGTGTTCTGAAGTTTTCAAGTTTTGGGTGAATTATTTTGATGGATCATGGAACAAGGAGTGGCAAGATCATAAGCTTGGAGATGCCCATGGAACCCCCAAGATAATCCAAGTACACCAAAAAGTCAAAGCTTGGGGATGCCCCGGAAGGCATCCCCTCTTTCGTCCACTTCCATCGGTAATTTACTTGGAGCTATATTTTTATTCACCAACATGATATGTGTTTTGCTTGGAGCGTCTTGTATTATTTGTGTCTTTGTTTGTTAGTATTCCACAATCATCCTTGCTGTACAAACCTTTTGAGAGAGCCATACATGAATTAAAATTTGATAGAATACTCTATGTGCTTCACTTATATCTTTTGAGCTTGATAATTTTGCTCTATGTGCTTCACTTATATCTTTTGAGCTAGATAATTTTGCTCTATGTGCTTCACTTATATCTTTTGAGCTTTATAATTTTGCTCTATGTGCTTCTCTTAGATCTTTTAGAGCACGGTGGTGGATTCGTTTTAAAGAAACTATTGATCTCTCATGTTTCACATAAATTAATTTGAGAGACTCTTAATAGCATGGTAATTTGCTTAATAATAATATGCTTGGTATTCAAGATTTGTGAAACTTTTTTTTGAATGTGTTGAATACTAAGAAAATATTGAAGCATGATAATTGTTTTGAGATATGGAGGTGATAATATTAAAGTCATGCTAGTTGAGTAGTTGTGAATTTAAAGAGTACTTGTGTTGAAGTTTGTGATTCCCGTAGCATGCACGTATGGGGGACCGTTATGTGATGAAGTCAGAGCATGATTTATTTATTGATTGTCTTCCTTATGAGTGGCGGTCGGGGACGAGCGATGGTCTTTTCCTACCAATCCATCCCCCTAGGAGCATGCGTGTAATACTTTGCTTTGATAACTTCTAAATTTTTGCAATAAGTATATGAGTTCTTTATGACTAATGTTGAGTCCATGGATTATACGCACTCCCACCCTTCCACCCTTGCTAGCCTATCTAATACCGCGCAACTTTCGCCGATATCATACACCTACCATATACCTTCCTCAAAACAGCCACCATACCTACCTATTATGGCATTTCCATAGCCATTCCAAGATATATTGCCATGCAACTTTCCACCATCTAGTTCATCATGACACATCCACCATTGTCATATTGCTTAGCATGATCATGTAGTTGACATAGTATTTGTGGCAAAGCCACCGTTCATAATTCTTTCATACTTGTCACTCGTGATTCATTGCATATCCCGGTACACCGCCGGAGGCATTCGTATAGAGTCATACTTTGTTTTAGTATCGAGTTGTAATCATTGAGTTGTAAATAAATAGAAGTGTGATGATCATCATTCAATAGAGCATTGTCCCAAAAAAAGCAAGGCCAAAAAAAAGAAGGCCCAAAAAAATAAAAAATAAAAATAAGTGGCAATGCTACTATCCTTTTTTCCACACATGTGCTTCAAAGTAGCACCATGATATAGCAAGTCTGATATAGTGTGCTTCAAAGTAGCACCATGTGAAGGAAATATGCCCTAGAGGCAATAATAAAGTTATTATTTATTTCCTTATATCATGATAAATGTTTATTATTCATGCTAGAATTGTATTAACCGGAAACATAATACATGTGTGAATACATAGACAAATAGAGTGTCACTAATATGCCTCTACTTGACTAGCTCGTTAATCAAAGATGGTTATGTTTCCTAACCATGGACAAAGAGTTGTTATTTGATTAACGGGATCACATCATTAGTTGAATGATCTGATTAACATGACCCATTCCATTAGCTTAGCACCCGATCATTTAGTATGTTGCTATTGCTTTCTTCATGACTTATACATGTTCCTATGACTATGAGATTATGCAACTCCCGTTTGCCGGAGGAACACTTTCTGTGCTACCAAATGTCACAACGTAACTGGGTGATTATAAAGGTGCTCTACAGGTGTCTCCAAAGGTACATGTTGGGTTGGCGTATTTCGAGATTAGGATTTGTCACTCCGATTGTCGGAGAGGTATCTCTGGGCCCTCTCGGTAATACACATCACTGAAGCCTTGCAAGCATTGCAACTAATGAGTTAGTTGCGGGATGATGTATTACGGAACGAGTAAAGAGACTTGCCGGTAACGAGATTGAACTAGGTATTGAGATACCGACGATCGAATCTCGGGCAAGTAACATACCGATGACAAGGGGAACAACGTATGTTGTTATGCGGTCTGACCGATAAAGACCTTCGTAGAATATGTAGGAGCCAATATGGGCATCCAGGTCCCGCTATTGGTTATTGACCAGAGACGTGTCTCGGTCATGTCTACATTGTTCTCGAACCCGTAGGGTCCGCACGCTTAAGGTTTCGATGACAGTTATATTATGAGTTTATGAGTTTTGATGTACCGAAGGAGTTCGGAGTCCCGGATGAGATCGGGGACATGACGAGGAGTCTCGAAATGGTCGAGACGTAAAGATTGATATATTGGATGACTATATTCGTAGATCGGAAAGGTTCCGAGTGATTCGGGTATTTTTCGGAGTACCGGGTAGTTACAGGAGAAGCAATGGGCCTTGATGGGCTTTAGTGGGAAGAGGAGAAAGGGCCAAAGGGCTGCTGCGGCCCCCCTCCCCTCTAGTCCGAATTGGACTAGGGAAAAGGGGGCCGGCCACCTCTCCTTCTCCCCCACTTCCTTCTCCCTTCATCCCCTCTTGGTGGACTCCTACTAGGACTTGGAGTCCTAGTAGGACTCCACATCCTGGCCGCACCTAGCCTTGGCCGGCCTCCTCCTCCTCCATCCTTTATATACTGAGGCAAGGGGCACCCCATGAACACAAGTTGATCCACGTGATCTTATTCTTAGCCGTGTGCGGCGCCCCCTGCCACCATAGTCCTCGATAATATTGTAGCGGTGCTTAGGCGAAGCCCTACGACAGTAGTACATCAAGATCGTCACCACGCCGTCGTGCTGACAGAACTCTTCCCCGACACTTTGCTGGATCGGAGTCCGGGGATCGTCATCGAGCTGAACGTGTGCTAGAACTCGGAGGTGCCGTAGTTTCGGTGCTTGATCGGTCGGGCCGTGGAGACGTACGACTACATCAACCAAACGGTTCCGTTGTCGATCTACAAGGTACGTAGATCACACTCTCCCCTCGTTGCTATGCATCACCATGATCTTGCATGTGCGTAGGAATTTTTTTGAAATTACTACGTTACCCAACAGTGGCATCCGAGCCTAGGTTTTTATGGTTTGATGTTATATGCACGAGTAGAACACAAGTGAGTTGTGGGCGATATAAGTCATATTGCTTACCAGCATGTCATACTTTGATTCGGCGGTATTGTTGGATGAAGCGGCCCGGACCGACATTACGCGTACGCTTACGCGAGACCGGTTCTCCCGACGTGCTTTACACATAGGTGGCTTGCGGGTGACAGTTTCTCCAACTTTAGTTGAACCAAGTGTGGCTACGCCCGGTCCTTGTGAAGGTTAAAACAGCACCAACTTGACAAACTATCGTTGTGGTTTTGATGCGTAGGTAAGATTGGTTCTTGCTTAAGTCCGTAGCAGCCACGTAAAACTTGCAACAACAAAGTAGAGGACGTCTAACTTGTTTTTGCAGGGCATGTTGTGATGTGATATGGTCAAAACGTGATGAGATATAAGTTGTTGTATGAGATGATCATGTTTTGTTAAAGTTATCGGCAACTGGCAAAAGCCTTATGGTTGTCTCTTTATTGCATAAGATGCAAGCGCCAAATAATTGCTTTACTTTATCGCTGTGCGATAGCAATAGTTGCAAGAGCAATAGTTGGCGAGATGACCGTGTGACGACACATTGATATAGATCAAGATGATGGAGATCATGGTGTCATGCCGGTGACGATAGAGATCATGACAGTACTTTGGAGATGGAGATCAAAGGCGCAAGATGATGATGGCCATATCATGTCACATATTTTGATTGCATATGATGTTTATCTTTTATACATCTTATTTTTGCTTAGTTTGACGGTAGCATTTTAAGATGATCTCTCACTAATTATCAAGAAGTGTTCTCCCTGAGTATGCACCGTTGCGAAAGTTCTTCATGCTGAGACACCATGTGATGATCGGGTGTGATAGGCTCTACGTTCAAATACAATGGGTGCAAAACAGTTGCACACATGGAATACTCAGGTTATACTTGACGAGCCAAGCATATACAGCTATGGCCTCGGAACACGGAGACCGAAAGGTCGAGCGTGAATCATATAGTAGATATGATCAACATAGTGATGTTCACCAATGAAACTACTCCATCTCACGTGATGATCGGACATGGTTTAGTTGATTTGGATCACATAACACTTAGAGGATTAGAGGGATGTCTATCTAAGTGGGAGTTCTTAAGTAATATGATTAATTGAACTTTAATTTATCATGACTTAGTCCTAGTAGTATTAGCATATCTATGTTGTAGATCAATAGCTCGCGTTGTTGTTTTCATATGTTTATTTTGATATGTTCCTAGAGAAAATTGTGTTGAAAGATGTTAGTAGCAATGATGCGGATTGGATCCGTGATCTGAGGTTTATCCTCATTGCTGCACAGAAGAATTATGTCCTTGATGCACCGCTAGGTGACGGACCTATTGCAGGAGCAGATGCAGACGTTATGAACGTTTGGCTAGCTCAATATGATGACTACTTGACAGTTTAGTGCACCATGCTTAATGGCTTAGAATCGGGACTTCAAAGACGTTTTGAACAGCATGGACCATATGAGATGTTCTAGGAGTTGAAGTTAATATTTCAAAGGAAATACCAGAGTTGAGAGATATGAAGTCTCCAACAAGTTCTATAGCTAAAAGATGGAGGAGAATCTCTCAACTAGTGAGCATGTGCCCAGATTGTCTGAGTACTACAATCGCTTGAATCAAGTGGGAGTTAATCTTCCAGATAAGATAGTGATTGACAGAATTATCTAGTCACCATCACCAAGTTAGTAGAACTTCGTGATGAACTATGATATGCAAGGGATAACGGAAACGATTCCCAAGCTCTTCGTAATGCGGAAATTGACGAAGGTAGAAATCATGAAAAACATCAAGTGTTGATGGTAGACAAGACCACTAGTTTCAAGAAAAGGGCAAAGGGAAGAAGGGGAACTTCAAGAAGAACAGCAAGCAAGTTGCTGCTCAAGTGAAGAAGCCCAAGTCTGGTCCTAAGCCTGAGACTAAGTGCTTCTACTGCAAAAGGACTGGTCACTGGAAGCGGAACTACCCCAAGTGATTGGCGGATAAGAAGGATGGCAAAGTGAACATAAGTATATTTGATATACATGTTATTGATGTGTACTTTACTAGTGTTTATAGCAAACCCTCAGTATTTGATACTAGTTCAGTTGCTAAGATTAGTAACTCGAAAAGGGAGTTGCAGAATAAATAGAGACTAGTTAAGGGTGAAGTGACGATGTGTGTTGGAAGTGGTTCCAAGATTGATATGATCATCATCGCACACTCCCTATACTTTTGGGATTAGTGTTGAACCTGAATAAGTGTTATTTGGTGTTTGCGTTAAGCATGAATATGATTTGATCATGTTTATTGTAATACGGTTATTCATTTAAGTAAGAGAATAAATTGTTGTTCTGTTTACATGAATAAAACCTTATATGGTTACACACCCAATGAAAATAGTTCGTTGGATCTCGATTAATATTGAAACCAAAAGATGCAAAGTTAATAATGATAGCGCAACTTATTTGTAGCACTGCTGTTTAGGTCATATTGGTGTAAAGCGCATGAAGAAACTCCATGCTGATGGGATTTTGGAATCACATGAATATGAATCACTTGATGCTTGCGAACCATGCCTCGTGGGCAAGATGACTAAGACTCCGTTCTCCGGAGCGAGCAACTGACTTATTGGAAATAATACATACTGATGTATGCGGTCCGATGAGTGTTAAGGCTCACGGCAAGTATCGTTATTTTCTGAACTTCACAGATGATTTGAGCAGATATGGGTATATCTACTTGATGAAACATAAGTCTAAAACATTTGAAAAGTTCAAAGAATTTCAGAGTGAAGTGGAAAATCATCGTGACAAGAAAATAAAGTTTCTACGATCTGATCGCGGAGACAAATATTTGAGTTACAAGTTTGGTCTTCAATTAAAACAATGTGGTATAGTTTCACAAACTCATGCCACATGGAACACCACAGCATAATGGTGTGTCCGAACATCATAACTGTACTTTATTGGATATAGTGCAATCTATGATGTCTCTTACCAATCTACCACTATCGTTTTGGGGTTATGCATTAGAGACAGCTGCATTCACGTTAAAAGGGCACCATCTAAATCTATTGAGACGACACCGTATGAACTGTGGTTTGGCAAGAAACCAAAGTTGTCGTTTCTTAAAGTTTGGGGTTGCAATGCTTATGTGAAAAAGTTTCATCCTGATAAGCTCAAACCCAAATCGGAGAAATATGTCTTCATAGGATACCCAAAGAGACTGTTGGGTACACCTTCTATCACAAATCCGAAGGCAAGACTTTTGTTGCTAAATTCGGAGTTTTTCTAGAGGAGTTTCTCTCGAAAGAAGTGAGTGGGAGGAAAGTGGAACTTGATGAGGTAACTGTACCTGCTCCCTTATTGGAAAGTAGTTCATGACAGAAATCTGTTCCTGTGACTACTACACCAATTAGTGAGGAAGCTAATGATGATGATCATGTAACTTCAGATCAAGTTACTACCAAATCTCGTAGGTAAACCAGAGTGAGATCCACACCAGAGTGGTACGGTAATCCTATTCTGGAAGTCATGTTACTAGACCATGACGAACTTGCGAACTATGAGGAAGCGATGATGAGCCCAGATTCCGCGAAATGGTTGAGGCCATGAAATCTGAGATATGATCCATGTATGAGAACACAGTATGGACTTTGATGGATTTTCCCGATGATCGGCAAGCCATAGAAAATAAATGGATCTTCAAGAGGAAGACGGATGCTGATAGTAGTGTTACTATCTACAAAGCTAGAATTGTCGCAAAAGGTTTTCGACAAGTTCAAGGTATTGACTACGATGAGATTTTCTCACTCGTATCTATGCTTAAGTCTGTCCGAATCATGTTAACAATTGCCGCACTTTATGAAATCTGGCAAATGGATAAACAAAACTGCATTCCTTAATGGATTTACTAAAGAAGAGTTGTATACGATGCAACTAGAAGGTTTTGTCGATCCTAAAGGTGTTAACTAAATATGCAAGCTCCAGTGATCCATCTATGGACTGGTGCAAGAATCTCGGAGTTGGAATATACGCTTTGATAAGTTGATCAAAACATATAGTTTTATACAGACTTGCGGTGAAGCCTGTATTTACAAGAAAGTAAGTGGGAGCACTACATCATTTCTGATAAAGTATATGTGTATGACATATTGTTGATCGGAAATAATGAAGAATTATTCTGCAAAGCATAAAGGAGTGTTTGAAAGGAGTTTTTCAAAGAAAGACCTCGGTAAAGCTGCTTACATATTGAGTATCAAGATCTATAGAGATAGATCAAGACGCTTGATAAGTTTTTCAATGAGTACATACCTTGACAAGATTTTGAAGTAGTTCAAAATGGAACAGTCAAAGAAAAAGTTTCTTGCCTGTGTTACAAGGTGTGAAGTTGAGTAAGACTCAAAGCCCGACCACGTCAGAAGATAGAAAGAGAATGAAAGTCATTCCCTATGCCTTAGTCATAGGTTCTATAAAGTATGCCATGCTGTGTACCAGATCTATTGTATACCATACACTGTGTTAAGAGAGGGAGTACAATAGTGATCTAAGAGTAGATCAATGGAAAGCGGTCAAAATTATCCTTACTGGAATAAGGATATGTTTCTCGATTACGGAGGTGACAAAAGGTTCGTCGTAAAGGGTTACGTCGATGCAAGCTTTGACACTGATCCAGATGACTCTAAGTCTCAATCTGGATACATATTGAAAGTGGGAGCAATTAGCTAGAAGTATCTCCATGCAGAGCATTGTTGACATAGAAATTTGCAAAATACATGCGGATCTGAATGTGGCAGACCCGTTGACTAAACTTCTCTCACAAGCAAAACATGATCACTTTTTGGGTCTTAATCACATAGCGATGTGAACTAGATTATTGAATCTATTAAACCCTTTGGGTGTTAGTCACATGGAGATGTGAACCAATCACATAAAGATGTGAACTATTGATGTTAAATCACATGGCGATGTGATCTAGATTATTGACTCTAGTGCAAGTGGGCCCTAGAGGCAATAATAAAGTTATTATTTATTTCCTTATATCATGATAAATGTTTATTATTCATGCTAGAATTGTATTAACTGGAAACATAATACATGTGTGAATACATAGACAAACAGAGTGTCACTAATATGCCTCTACTTGACTAGCTCGTTAATCAAAGATGGTTATGTTTCCTAACCATGGACAAAGAGTTGTTATTTGATTAACGGGATCACATCATTAGTTGAATGATCTGATTGACATGACCCATTCCATTAGCTTAGCACCCGATCATTTAGTATGTTGCTATTGCTTTCTTCATGACTTATACATGTTCCTATGACTATGAGATTATGCAACTCCCGTTTGCCGGAGGAACACTTTATGTGCTACCAAACGTCACAACATAACTGGGTGATTATAAAGGTGCTCTGCAGGTGTCTCCAAAGGTACATGTTGGGTTGGCGTATTTCGAGATTAGGATTTGTCACTCCGATTGTCGGAGAGGTATCTCTGGGCCCTCTCGGTAATACACATCACTGAAGCCTTGCAAGCATTGCAACTAATGAGTTAGTTGCGGGATGATGTATTACAGAACGAGTACAGAGACTTGCCGGTAACGATATTGAACTAGGTATTGAGATACCGACGATCGAATCTCGGGCAAGTAACATACCGATGACAAAGGGAACAACGTATGTTGTTATGCGGTCTGACCGATAAATACCTTCGTAGAATATGTAGGAGCCAATATGGGCATCCAGGTCCCGCTATTGGTTATTGACCGGAGACGTGTCTCGGTCATGTCTACATTGTTCTCGAACCCATAGGGTCCGCACGCTTAAGGTTTCGATGACAGTTATATTATGAGTTTATGAGTTTTGATGTACCAAAGGAGTTCGGAGTCCCGGATGAGATCCAGGACATGACGAGGAGTCTCGAAATGGTCGAGACGTAAAGATTGATATATTGGACGACTATATTCGGAGATCGGAAAGGTTCTGAGTGATTCGGGTATTTTTCGGAGTACCGGGTAGTTACGGGAGAAGCAATGGGCCTTGATGGGCTTTAGTGGGAAGAGGAGAAAGGGCCAAGGGGCTGCTGTGCCCCCCCTCCCCTCTCGTCCGAATTGGACTAGGGAAAAGGGGGCCGGCCACCTCTCCTTCTCCTCCACTTCCTTCTCCCTTCCTCCCCTCTTGGTGGACTCCTACTAGGACTTGGAGTCCTAGTAGGACTCCACATCCTGGACGCACCTAGCCTTGGCCGGCCTCCTCCTCCTCCATCCTTTATATACTGAGGCAAGGGGAACCCCATGAACACAAGTTGATCCACGTGATCTTATTCTTAGCCATGTGCGGCGCCCCCTGCCACCATAGTCCTCGATAATATTGTAGCGGTGCTTAGGCGAAGCCCTGCGACAGTAGTACATCAAGATCATCACCACGCCGTCGTGCTGACGGAACTCTTCCCTGACACTTTGCTGGATCGGAGTCCGGGGATCGTCATCGAGCTGAACGTGTGCTAGAACTCGGAGGTGCCGTAGTTTCGGTGCTTGATCGGTCGGGCCGTGGAGACGTACGACTACATCAACCAAACGCTTTCGTTGTCGATCTACAAGGTACGTAGATCACACTCTCCCCTCGTTGCTAAGCATCACCATGATCATGCATGTGCGTAGGAAAATTTTTGAAACTACTACGTTACCCAACACCATGTTCTTCATATAGAGAATCCCATATGTTGTCACTTTCATATACTAGTGGGAATTTTACGTTATAGAACTTGGCTTGTATATTCCAATGATGGGCTTCCTCAAATTTCCCTAGGTCTTCGTGAGCAAGCAAGTTGGATGCACACCCACTAGTTTCTTTTGTTGAGCTTTCATACATTTATAGCTCTAGTGCATCCGTTGCATGGCAATCCCTACTCACTCACATTGATATCTATGGATGGGCATCTCCATAGCCCATTCATACGCCTAGTCGATGTGAGACTATCTTCTCCTTTTTGTCATCTCCACAACCACCATTCTATTCCACCTATAGTGCTATATCCATGGCTCACGCTCATGTATTGCGTGAAGATTGAAAAGGTTTTGAAAAAGTTAGAGTATGAAACAATTGCTTGGCTTGTCATCGGGGTTGTGCCACTAGTAGAAAAAGGGTCAAACGTGAAGCACATTAGTGCCGGTTTGAATTTGAGCCGGCACTAATGGTACCATTAGTGCTGGCTCGAACGACTATGCATTAATGCCGGTTCGTGTTGAACCTTTAGTACCGGTTCGTGCCACGAACTGGTACTAAAGGGGTGATGGCAGGCTGGCATCATGCTGGGGCCCTACGATCGCCTTTAGTACCGGTTCGTGGCACAAACCGGTACTAAAGGGCTAACCTTTAGTACCGGTTTGTGCCACGAACCGGTACTAAAGGGGTCTGACCTATAGTACCGGTTTGTGACACAAACCGGCACTATAGGGCAATTTTCAAACTCTACCCCCCCCCCCCCCGTGTGTCGCCATTTCAGTTCTGAAAAAATCAAAATAAAATGATAAAACTTCAAAAAATAAAATCCTTTGAGAGGTAGTTATATTACTACATCTACTAGTTAGGAAAATTTGAAAACTTAAATTTGGACATGTTTTGCAAAAAGTGTAGGGAAAATGTAAAACGGCTATAACTTTTGCATACGATGTCGGAAAAAACGTATAATATATCAAAAAATTCAGCTTGAAAATCCGCATCCGATGGAGATCCCTACGGCCTGTTTGCAATTTTTTAGAATCCTCAAATTCCAAAAGGAAAAAAGATATGGTCAAATTTAAGTTTTTTTAAAAAAAGTTGTTAAATCTGGTCAAACTACTTATTCAAGAAGTATTAATGTTACTACATAATTATTCAGGAATATTAGTGTTACTAAATAATTATTTCAATTTTTTGAATTTTGGTCAAATCTGGTCAAACTATGGTCAAACTATGGTCAAACTTATTCAAGAAATATTAGTGTTACTAAATAATTACTGTTTTTTAGAATAATAGTTTCAAACTCAAACAGTGAAATGTGTGACTTCATGCTCAAGCTAAACTCCTGAGGGTTAATAGGATTGGCATCTTAATATTGTCAGGAAAACAACAAGTGCAGACTTGGAAACGAAGGAGAATAGAACCCGAAAGTTAAGCGTGCTCGGGCTGGAGTAGTGAGAGGGATGGGTGACCGGTCGGGAAGTTAGATGATTTGGAATGAGTGATCCACACATAAGCAGTTAAGAGAGGTGATTAGAGACTAAATCACCAAATAATTCAAAAAAAATAAAAATCGAAAAAAAATCAAATTTTTTTTTCCAAAATTTAAAAAAAAAATCAAAAAAAACCTTTAGTACCGGTTGGTAACACCAACCGGTACTAAAGGTCCCCTATACCAGGGCGCGAGCTCACGCCACGTGGTGGCACTTTAGCGCCGGTTCGTGCCGAACCGGTACTAAAGGGGGGGGCCTTAGTGCCCACCAATTAGTGCCGGTTATGGAACCGGCACTAAAGGCCCTTACGAACCGGTTTTAAAGCTCTGTTTTCTACTAGTGTGCATGATTTAAATACTTTGTGTGGGGAAGATTGAGCATAGCCAGACTATATGATTTTGTAGGGATAACTTACTTTGGCCATGTTATTTTGAGAAGACATAATTGCTTTGTTAGTATGCTTGAAGTATTATTATTTTCTATGTCAATATAAACTTTTGTCTTGAATCTTTCTAATCTGAATATTCATACCACAATTAAGAAGATTTACATTGAAATTATGCCAAGTAGAACCCCTCATCAAAAATTCTCTTTTTATCATTTACCTACTCGAGGACGAGAAGGAATTAAGCTTGGGGATGCCTGATACGTCTCCAACATATCTATAATTTTTGATTGCTCCATGCTATATTATCTACTATTTTGGACTATATTGGGCTTTATTTTCCACTTTTATATTATTTTTGGGACTAACCTATTAACCGGAGGCCCAGCCCAAAATTGCTGTTTTTTGCCTATTTCAGTGTTTCGGATAGACAGAATATCAAACGGAGTCCAAACGGAATAAAATCTTCGGAAACGTGATTTTCTCACCGAACGTGATCCAGGAGACTTGGACCCTACTGCAAGGGATCAAAGAGGTGGTCACGAGGGTGGGGGCGCCCCCCCCAGGGCGCGCCCCCCTGCCTCGTGGGCCCCTCGGTGCTCCACCGACGTACTCCTTCCTCCTATATATACACACGTACCCCCAAACGATCAGAACAGGAGCCAAAACCCTAATTCCACCACCGCAACTTTCTGTATCCACGAGATCCCATCTTGGGGCCTGTTCCGGAGCTCCGCCGGAAGAGGGCCGTCATCACGGAGGGCTTCTACATCATCCTAGCACCTCTGATGAAGTGTGAGTAGATTACCTCTGACCTTCGGGTCCATAGTTAGTAGCTAGATGGCTTCTTCTCTCTCTTTGAATCTCAATACAAAGTTCTCCCCCTCTCTCGTGGAGATCTATTCGATGTAATCTTCTTTTCGCGGTGTGTTTGTTGAGACTGATGAATTCTGGGTTTATGATCAAGTCTATCTATGAACAATATTTGAATCTTCTCTAAATTCTATTATGCATGATTGGTTATCTTCGCAAGTCTCTTCGAATTATCCGTTTGGTTTGGCCAACTAGATTGGTCGTTCTTGCCATGGGAGAAGTGCTGAGCTTTGGGTTTTATCTTGCGGTGTCCTTACCCAGTGATAGAAGGGGCAGCAAGGCACGTATTGTATCGTTGCCATCGAGGATAACAAGATGGGTTTTATTTCATATTTCATGAATTTATCTCTCTACATCATGTCATCTTGCTTAAGGCGTTACTCTATTTTTAACCTAATACTCTAGATGCATGCTGGATAGCGGTCGATGAGTGGAGTAATAGTAGTAGATGCAGAATCGTTTCGATCTACTTGTCATGGACGTGATGCCTATATACATGATCATGCCTAGATATTCTCATAATTATGCACAATTCTATCAATTGCTCAACAGTAATTTGTTCACCCACCATAGAATACTTATGCTCTTGAGAGAAGCCACTAGTGAAACCTATGGCCCCGGGTCTATTCTCATCATATCAATCTCCATCACTTTTATATTGCTTTGCTATTTACTTTGCCTTTACTTTTTTACTTTGCATCTTTATATCAAAAATACCAAAAATATTCTATCTATCAGATCTCACTCTCGTAAGTGATCGTGAAGGGCTTGACAACCCCTAATCGCGTTGGTTGCGAGTAGCTATCGCTTTGTGCAGGTATGATGGATTTGAGTGTGGGCTCCTACTAGATTGATACCTTGGTTCTCAAAAACTGAGGGGGAAAGACTTACGCTACTCTGCTGCATCATCCCTTCCTCTTCGGGGAAAACCAACGCAAGCTCAAGACGTAGCACCCAGCAGCTACTTCGGGCTTGTGAAGCGGTTGGTCGATGCCTACCCTCGACTTGATGCCATCAAGCCGTTGGTTTGCATCGAAGGTGCGCGGATGGCCTTCGCCCGTGTCAAGGTGCAGTGGGTGAAGGTGGACGCCGTCAAGCTCACAACCGAGGGACTACCCGCGGGCAAGGAGCACCGCACGCCCGGTGGTATTTTGATGATGCCCTAAAGGGATCCCGCATTGTAGAGGGCCAGTGTGCAAAAGACATTATCTTTGAATGAATACATTCATGTTATCCCGTCTTGCATTATGAAACAAAGACCATATGTAATATAATGCTTGTTGTTTTTAAAATTTTACCTCATGTACGGCCATTTTATTAAATCTGAGAGTTGGCTAATCGTCGGCTTCAGCCCCCACATAGGTAGTATGGGGGTGTTCGGGTTCGAACCTAAACACTCTTGATCCAAAAGTTTGGTCCTTGAAGGAGGTGTTTAGCGCGAAGAACCAGGCAATCGGACTATGTGGCTTTATCAGCCTCAGTTAGCCATAGGAGTTTGACATTAGGAATGTAGGAGTAGCCCCAAGTTAGTATTTGTTAATCCAGACTAGGGTGTTGTAGACACCTGATCGGGTGAAGGCCGATCCGTCGCATAATACGGGAAAATCGCAATAGAATTTAACCTCTGAATAGCTGACCAGCTCACGCCGCATCATCACAGTCAGTTTTCGGCTTTCTCTACCAAGGTGTTTATCCGGATAAACCAGGAACATAATCGCAATAGTTCTCCCTTTACTACCCTAGCCGATAGGACGGAACGTAAGGTAGTAAGCATAGGATCCGGGCAACCCAACTATAGACCAAAGACATGATTCGGAGCCGATGCATATAATGCTAAATTCGGGGTGCCGAACTATACTGTAAAAAGTGTTCGGACTTGTTGCCGTAGTATGGAGCGCAATGAAGCCCCTGGCAAATTAAGGTGTACCAAAGTGCACAGAAGCAATTGATAATAATAGCAAAATAAAATGAAGTGGTAAGCCAATGCCACATAAACTGGGCCACAAACTGTTTCCATTATAGTTTGTTTAATATGTTAAAGCGTATTTGTCCAAATAGTGCGATAATCAACAGGGCTGTTTAACATGCCGGGACCAAGGGGGAGCTGCGTGCGGGTCCTGAAAACAGGTAGAGTGATCGTCAAGAAGACCACCTAGAGATTCCCCCACACATCAATGCTACTTGTCGCCTTGGTATATCCATCCTTCGAAAGGATCGACGATCAGGCCATTGTGAGGGGCATGTGGAAAAGAAACATGAAAAGGAGAAAAAAGAAAGGGGAAAGTATGTGTGCCCAGGGAAGGTCGAGCCATATTATGGACCATAATCGAGTTATGCCTCCGTCTCTACCTATGATATTTTGAGTGCATAGTTATGTACGCGCGGTATGTATGCGGCCATTCGGTCGGGACTGAGACGGAGGCCGAGTTGCTAGTCGAACTCCTGACGAGCTGGACTGTCATGCTTCAAAGTAGTCCGGACTCGTTTGAAAGTGTCTGGGAGCTTGTCCACTGAATTAATATTCTTCTTGATAAGGCCGCTCTGTGCTTCCGCTGCCAGGGTCGCGGTGTGCTCCTCGGTAGGGAGGGAGTGTTCCATGTTTCCATTTCCTGTTATGACCCCGCGTGGTCCGGGCCTCTTGAGTTTGAGATAGGCATCGTGTGGCACTGCATTGAATCAAGCAAACGCAGTTCGTGCGAGCAGTGCATGATAGCCAATGCGGAAAGGGATGATATCGAAGATCAAGTCCTCACTTCGGAAGTTGTTCGAGGATCCGAAGACGACTTCCAATGTGATTGAGCCTGTGCAGCGGGCCTCTACACCTAGTATTACTCCTTTAAAGGTAGTTTTTGTGGGCTTGATCCTTGATGGATCTATGCCCATCTTCCGAACTGTATCCTGATAGAGCAGGTTGAGGCTGCTGCCACCGTCCATGAGGATGCGCGTGAGGTGGAATCCATCAATTATTGGGTTGAGAACCAGTGCGGCTGAACCTCCATGATGGATACTGGTCAGATGATCCCTGCGATCAAAGGTGATCGGGCAGGACGACCATGGGTTAAATTTTGGGGCGACTGGCTCTATCACGTAGACATCCCTGAGCGCTCGTTTGCGCTCCCTCTTGGGGATATGGGTAACATATATCATGCTCACCGTTTTAACCTGGGGGGGACTTCTTCCGTCCCCCTGTGTTCGGCGGACGGGGCTCCTTGTCGTCATCCTCACTTTGCGATCCCTTCTCCTTGTTCTTGATATTTAACTTGCCGGCCTGTTTAAAGACCCAACAACTTCTGTTAGTATGATTGGCTCGTTTATCGGGGTTGCCATGGATCTAATATGGAGGATCGAGTATGTGGTCCTAGCTGGATGAGCCCGGATTGTTTCTTTTAAATGTCTTCTTCCGCTGGCCGGACTTGGAGACACTGAATCCGGCTTGACCATCGTGTCATCGGTATTGTCACCGTTCCTTCGACGCTTGTGCCTGTTGCACCGGGGCTTGTCGTTGCTATTTCTGGCTTCAGAGGTGCCAGGTTCGCTTGCATTATTATTGCTATGGGCTTGCCAGCTATGAGGGCCGTGAGGGCCGCCATGGACTTCGGCTTTTCCTGGCCGAGGTGTCAGGCGAGCCATTCGTCGCAGATGCTATGCTTAAAGGCCGCTAGGTCTTCAGCATCTAGACAGTCAAGGATCTAGTTCTTTTTAGTTAGGAACCTAGTCCAGAATTTCCTGGCTGACTCTCCACGCTGTGGAACTATGTGACTTAGGTCATTGGGATCCAAAGGTCGGACATATGTGCCATGGAAGTTGTGGCGAAAGGCGTCTTTCAAGTCCTCCCAGATGCCAATAGAGTTTTCAGCTAGGCTGTTCAACCAGTGCCGAGCTGGTCCCTTGAGTTTTAGCGGGAGGTATTTGATGGCATGAAGATCATCACCGCAGGCCATATGAATATCGAGAAGAATGTCTTCAATCCATATCGCGGGATCTGTTGTTCCATCATATGATTCGATATTCACGGGTTTAAACCCTTCTAGGAATTCATGCTCCTTTACTTCATGAGCGAAGCAGAGGGGTGCGCGGCGCCTCTATATCGGGCCAAGTCGCGACGTAGCTCAGATGGAGTCCGTCTGCGGTTTTCGGCCCGGACATGGTTATGCTTGTCACGTCCGGCTAGATAGCCGTCGTCGCGCGCCGGGGTATGCCCCCGCGATTCGTAGATCGATCTGGTCCGACCTGCTCTATTTTCCAGGTCCCGCCACAGGTCATATGTATATCCCCGAGCTGTTAGGTCTCTACCTTTATGGCGAGGTAGTATGGGCTGGTGTTCGGCTTGAGTTGCTGTTTTGTCCCAGCCTTGTGGTGGTCGGTCAGCCGCATTACGTGCTGACGGTACGGGCTCAAGTGCCTCATCGTCGAATTGAGGTAGCAGTTTACGCTTCGGGTAACTTTTGGTTGGGCGCTCGAGGCCGTATTCCTCGGCTGCGAGGACATTAGTCCACCTATCGTTAAGTAGATCTTGATCAGCATGAAGCTTCTGCAACTTTCTCAGGCTCCTTGCAGTGGCTATTAGCCGGCGCTTAAAGCGCTCCTGCTCGAGGGGTTCCTCAGGCACGATAAAGTCTTCGTCACCGAGGCTCACCTCATCCTTGGAGAGTGGAAGATAATTACTGTCCTCCGAGTCTTCGTTTATGGCCTGTTCATCAGGGCTAACTTGCCCATCTTCCTGATCGTCCTATTCAGAGGTTGGCTCGACGGGGTTTTCTTGGTCTTTGGCATCGTACGGAGTATTGTTGTCTCTCGTGCTGGTATTGTTGTCTTTTCCACGGCGTGATTTAGAGTGGCGCCATCGGCGCTTTGGTTGTATCTCATGAGGTTTATCCTCTACTTGATTTTTCTCGTTATCGCCACTACCCTCTTTGGGTGTATCCACCATGTACACGTCATATGAAGAGGTGGCCGTCCAGCGTCCTGTAAATGATGGCTTTTGGGCCTGCTCTTCTCCGGCATCATCATCCATACCGTCGATGTCTTCGGAGCCGTAATCGAGCATGTCAGTTAAGTCCTCGATAGTGGCTACGAAGTGGGTGGTGGGTGGGACGTAAAATTCCCCGCCCTCAGCCCCTGGTCCGGTCTGGGCATAGTTTGGATATTGCTCCTCTGTAATGATGAGGGATCGCATCAAGTACAGAGCCTCGCTTAAAGGCGAGGTTTGGCCAGGGAAAAGAGAGTCCGTGGAGTATGGAGGGAAGGAGACTCCTTGGCCGAGCTCGCACGATGCTGACTCCAAGGGTTCGGAGCCAGTGTCCGGAGAAGAGTCCAGCCTCATGATGGTTGCCAGCGACACTACTTCCTCCAGCTCTCCCGTTCTGGGCTTAGTGGCCGCAAATAGTCCGGCAGGCTCAGGAACCCCATCTTCGGACTTGGCAATGCGCTCCGGATCTAAGCCTAGAGTGGAGGTTGGGGTCGTGAACCCTTGGAAGATCAAGTGTCCTCTGATATTAGCGACATAGTCCATATTTCCAAAACTAATCCGGTGAACTGGGCGTAGCTGTCGATCTGCTCTAGATGGCCAAGCGAGTTGGCCCGAAATGCGAAGTCGCCGAATACAAAGATCTGGCCGGGGAGAAAAACCTCCCTCAGGGCGGCATTATTGTGGATGACTGGTGGAGCCATCAAACCTTCTGATGATGACACATCGGAACTCTCAATGAAACCACCAATGTCGGTTTCAAAACCGGTGGATCTCGGGTAGGGGGTCCCGAACTGTGCGTTTAGGGTTGATGGTAACAGGATATGTGGGACACTATGTTTACCTAGGTTCGGGCCCTCTTAATGGAGGTAATACCCTACTTCCTGCTTGATTGATCTTGATGAATATGAGGATTACAATAGTTGATCTACCACGAGATCGTAATGGCTAAACCCTAGATGTCTAGCTTGTATGATTGTGATTGCCTCTACGGACTAAACCCTCCAGTTTATATAGACACCGGAGGGGCCTAGGGTTGTACAAAGTCGGTTTACAGAGGAAGGAATCTTCATATTCGAATGCCAAGCTTGCCTTCCACGCAAAGGAGAGTCCCATCTGGACACGGGAGGAAGTCTTCTGTCTTGTATCTTCATGGCACATCAGTCCGGCCCACGTCAAATAGCCCGGACGCCCGAGGACCCCGTAATCTAGGACTCCCTCAGTGAACATGATATATGTTACTCATATCCCCAAGAGGGAGCGCAAACGCGCACTCAGGGACGTCTATGCGATAGAGCCAATCGCCCCAAAATTCAATCCATGGTCATCTTGCCTGATCACTTTCGATCGTAGGCACCACCCGACTAGTATTCGACATGGCGGCGCAGCCGCACTGGTCCTCGACCCAATCACTGATGGGTTTCACCTCACGCGGGTCCTCATGGATGGTGGCAGCAGCCTTAACCTTCTCTATCCGGACACAGTCCGCAAGATGGGCATCGATCCATGAAGGATCAAGCCCACCAAAACTACCTATAAAGGAGTTATACCAGGTGTAGAGGCTCCTTGCATCGGCTCAATCACATTGGAAGTCATCTTCGGATCGCCAGACAACTTCCGAAGCAAAGACTTGATCTTCGACATCGTCCCCTTCTGCAGTGGCTATCACAAACTGCTCGGACGAACCGCATTTGCTCGCTTCAATGCGGTGCCACACTATGCCTATCTCAAACATAAGATGCTCGGGCCACGCGATGTCATAACAGTCAACGGAAACACGGAGCTCTCCCTCTGTACCGAGGAGCACACCGCGGCCTTGGCAGTGGAAGTACAGGGCGGACTTATCAAGCAGAACAATAATTTGGCGGCCAAGCCCCCGGACACTATTAAACGAGTCTGGATTACTCTGCAGCATGACAGCCTGGCTCGTCAGGAGTTGGACTAGCAATTCATACTCTGTCTCAGTCCCGACCGAACTGCGGCGTACGTACCACGTGTACATAACTACGCACTAAAAATACCATGGGCAAAGACGGAGGCATAACTCCATCATGGTTCACAATACTATTCGACATTATCTGGGCACTCATACTTTCCCTTTTCAAGTTTCTTTTCCACAGGCCCCTGACGACGGCCTCATCATCGATCCTTTTGAAGGATAAAACACACCAAGGAGGCAAGCGGCATAGACGTGTGGCAGAAACATCTGGATGATCTTTTTGACGATCGCTTCGCCTATTTGAAGGACCCGCAAACAACTTCCTTTATTCTCGGCATGTTCAATAGCCATGTTGCTTATCGCATTATTTGTACAAATAGGCTTTGAAGTATCAATCAGATTATAATGGACACATTTTGCGGCCCAACAAAAGGGGCACTAGCTTACTTCTTCATTATACTTAAACTTTTTTAACTGCACCCATACATTCTGGTATGACTTAACCCATCAGGGGCTCCTTTGAGCTCCATATGTTGGCAAAAAGTCCGAACACTTTTTACAGTACAATTCGGCACCTCAAATATTGCATTATATGCGTCGGCTCCGAATCATGTCTTTGGTCAATAGTTGGGTTGCCCGACTCCTGTGCTTGCTACCTTACGTTCTGTTTTATCGGCTAGGGTAGTAAAGGGAGAACTACTGCGATTGTGTTTCTAGTTCACCCGGATAAACACCTCAGTAGAGAAATACAAAAAATGACTATCATGATGTGGCGAGAGCTTGTTAGCTATTCGGTGGACAAAATCTTTTGTAATTTTTTCCGCACTACGCGACGGATCGGCTTCCAACCGATCAGGTGTTTTAGAGCCCCTAGTCCGGATAAACAAACTAGGGGCTGCGCCTATACTCCTATTCCTCAAACTCCTAAGGCTAAGTAAGAGTGATGAAGCCAGATAGTCCGATTGCCTGGTTCGATGCACTAAACACCTCCTTCAAGGACCAAACTCTTGGGTCAAGTGTGTTTAGGTTCCAATCCGAACACCCCCGTACTATCTACGTGGGGGCTGAAGCCGATGACTGGCCAACTCTCATATTTAAATAAATGGCCACACAGGAGGAAATATTTTCAAAAAGCAATAAGCAATATATTACATATAGGCTTTGTTCCATACTACAGGATTGGATAAACATGAGTACATTCATTCAAAGATAATGTGCTTCGTACACTGGCCCGCTACAATACGGGATCCTTTCAGGACGTCATCAAAATAATGCTCGGGCGTGCGGTGCTCTTTGCCCTCAGGCGGCCCCTCGGTCCCAAGCTTGATGGCGTTCATCTTCTCCCACTGCACCTTGACGTAGGCGAAGGTCATCCGCGCACCTTCGATGCAGACCGATCACTTTATGGCATAAATCCCAGGGCATGCATCGACCAGCCGCTTCAGAAGCCCGAAGTGGCTGCTGGGTACGGCTTCAGCCGGTCATAGACAGATTATTAAATCCTTCATAGCCAACCCGGCCACCCTATGCAGTTCGGACAGTTGTTTCAGCTGATCGCTGAGGGCCACCGGATGCTCTGGCGCAAGGTATTGCGACCATAACAGCTTCTTCGATGAGCTCCCCTCCTTGGCTCGGAAGAACTCTGCAGCATCAGCCACACTACGAGGCAGATCTGCAAACGCTCCTGGAGAACTCCAAACCGGGTCAGTAAGAGGTACTTTTTCTTCACAAATTTGCTTTGCATAATGAAGGTCTTACCCGCCGCAATTAGTTTGGCCTCCTGGACTTCCCGGAGGGAGCCCTGGGCTTCAACCCGGGCCTCTTGTGCACTTTGGCAGACCTTAGCAAGTTCGGACTCTTGGTCCGCAACCTTGCGCTCCAAGGACTCGCAGCTCTTTATGGCATCCTCAAGCTCTTGCTGCACCTCCCCGACCCTTGACTCATGTTTTTTGTGGGCGGATCGATCCTTCACCGCCTTCTTCTGGGCCTTGCGTAGAGCCTTCTGGAGGGACTCCACCTCGGTCGCTGTTGGTGTCAAAACCAGCGGATCTAGCATAGGGGGTCCTGAACTATGCGTCTAAGGTTGATGGTAACAGGAGACAGGGGACACGATGTTTACCCAGGTTCGGGCCCTCTCTATGGAGGTAATACCCTACTTCCTGCTTGATTGATCTTGATGAATATGAGTATTACAAGAGTTGATCTCCCATGAGATCGTAATGGCTAAACCCTAGAAGTCTAGCCTGTATGACTACGGTATTGAGTATCTCCTTTCCGGACCAAACCCTCTAGTTTATACAGACACCGGGGGGATCTAGGGTTACATAGAGTCGGTTACATAAGATGGAATCTTCATAGTTGTTCACCAAGCTTGCCTTCCACGCCAAGGAGAGTCTTATCCAGACATGGCTATAGTCTTCGGTCTTCATATCTTCATAGCCCATCAGTCTGGCCCATAGATAACAGGCCGGACGCCCGAGGACCCCTTAGTCCAGGAATCCCTCAGTAGCCCCTGAACATGGTTTCAATGACAAGGTATCCGGCGCGTAGTGCTGTCTTCGGCATTCCAAGGCGGGTTCCTCCTTCCGAACTCCCGAATAGTCTCCAGACGAATTGATCGTGTCCGGACCTGTAATACACACCGCACACAACCGCAGAGAGAATATGATAACACACGAGTCCAATCTGCTGACAACTTTAGTAATGTGACATCATGCCTGTCCGGTCATAATTTCGAACCGTTTTCGCCACACGTTTCGAGACGCGGTTGTCATTGGCACGTCTTGTCAAAGGAGAGATCATGTCCCCTTATTACGGGATTCTCAACACAGGCGTGGGTAACCCAACCATGCCATTTACACGGCCCTTGGGAGCAGGCGAATCTTAAGGCGAATGGGGGGCATTCAATATTCACCGCCCTTATAAGGAGATAAGATTCCCCTTTCTTCTCACACGCTTTCTTCCTGCCTCTCCGTTCTTGAGCTCCAACGCCCAAGTCCTCATTTGTTCCCATTCAAACAAACACCCAACCATGTCCGGATCTGGAGCCGGCGGCAAGTGGATGGCCTCCTCCGTTAAGAGGAAAGATATAGAGGAGCTCTGAGAGGCCGGATACCTAGACAAGGAGATCGCTCACCGACTTCCGGCCAAGGGACAGATCGTCCCCACCCCCGAGCCTCATGAGAGAGTGGTGTTCCTCACGCATTTTGTCTGCGGGCTGGGATTCCTTCCCCACCCGTTTGTCTGTGGATTGTTGTTTTATTATGGGCTAGACTTCCATGATCTACCACCAAATTTTATCCTTAACATCTCGGCATTTATAGTCGTGTGCGAGGCCTTTATCCGCATCCCACCTCACTTCGGCCTATGGCTAAAGACCTTGAATGTGAAGCCGAAGGTGGTGAGCAGTCAACAGGCAGAGTGCGGAGGAGCTATGTTGGGTAAGATGCCCAACGTCACCTGGCTCGATGGTTATTTCGTGGAGATGGTGAAGTGGTGGCAATCAAGGTGGTTATACATCACCGAGCCATGCGACACCAACTGGACGGTGGCCCCCGAATTCCGATCCGGAGTTCCGATGCGGCTCACCTCCTAGCAAGAGAAGGGCCTAACCTGGGGTTCTCCGGGCGAGCTGACAAGGCTCCAGACGTGTGTCTAGAACATGATATCCAAAGATATCAAGCTTGTCAATGTGATCCAGGTTATGCTCATCCGCCGGATCCTGACGTGCCAACGCCAGACTTGCTATTTGTGGGAATTCAATCCGGCCAACACCAGACGCTGCTACAGCTCTTCGGCACAACGCACGAGGATATATGGAAAGTGCTCTTCAAGGCCGGTGAGACGCCACCGCCTACAACTGAGGATCATGGGCTTAGCTCAAAGCGCCAAGCTATTTCGGTAGTTCATTCATGCTCTCAAGGCATAATCTTTACTAGTGTATTGTGAGAAAGAAGTCTAAGCTCTCCTATCAATTTTTTCCTTAGGCCTGGACCAACATAGTGAGGCGGATTAACTATCTAGCCTATCTACCCGAAGACAAAGAGACCCCACTCCTGACGAAGATGTTGTTCCCGGCGCCTTATGACGTGCCAGAGAAGAAGACCAAGAAGGCGGCCAAGGGGACTAGGAGTGGCCTTCGTCGAAAGGATACTTCGGACCTGTCGTCCGAAGACGAGACTGACCCTTCGGTCTCCGAAGACGACAACGAGGAGGAGGAAGAAAACAACTCCCCCTGAGGGGGAAGGAAGAAAAGGGTGGCCTCTATGAACCTGGAGGCGAAGGCACCCAAGAGGGATAACTCTGCGTGGGATGTCGATAGCAGTCCGGAACAAATGCCCCAGACCAAGCCTCGGACTGCTTCGTAAGTACCAAAGACCTTATGCTCGTCCAAATGTTTGGCCCTTCCCCTTTGCAATATTAATATGTTTAATCTTTGCTATTGCAGTCCGGCCGGCGACAGATCTCCGCCATCCTCGACACAGGGCTCGCTAGACTCAAAGGAGATGGCTAGCATGTCGCCGCCACCTGCTCACTCTACCTCGCCCAAGGGAAATGACGAGCTGTTGTCCCAAAGGGCCTTCCACGGCCAAGGGAAGGCTCCGGAGATCGTCAAGGTGGCGTCCAAGGATGACTCCACGGCCGCCGGACACATGGGGGAAGAAGCCCCCTTGGGGACTGATGGTGGGGGCCGAGTTCCATTCGGCCCTCAGCCAGATATCATTCCGGAGACCTTCACGGCTCCGGAGTCCAGCGAACGGCCTACCCCGAAAGGAGGCGGTGTGCCTGTTCCGCTGGTGACCTCTGTCCAACCAGAAGCACCGGATGATCTGCTGGAAGCACTGCGTGGCGCTTCCATTGTAGATGAACACCGTGTCCTCATGGGTACGGTGATCAAAAAGGTTTAGTCTGCCAGAAGCGGACTGACCGAAGCCTGCAGTAGCCTTTTAACCGGCTTTGAGGTAATAATAATTGTAGAAAGAATATCACAGCATAGAAAATAGCCCCTGATGTTCTGTTCGGTGTTCGGAAGGAAAAGCTGAACAGAGGATCAAAACAATTTTCGCAGGAGTCTAACATATGATGTCTATGTAAATAAGCAGGCGTTGCTGCTGGCTGCTGCAGCTCATACCGCGGAGATCTCCGAACTGAAGCGAAGCCTGGAGCGGGCCAAGGAAGAGCTCAGCCTTGTGAATAAGCAGCTGCTGGACGGCCAAGGTATGCAGTAACCTGTGCATGTATGTTAGGAAGGATGAATACTTCATGCTGACTAAAGTGTCATGGACTATGCTAGGGGCCACGACCGAGGTGGTGGCCCTCAAAAAGGCATTAGCTGAGGCCAAGGAACGCGCTTCACATGAAAAGCACGAGGCCCGGGTCAGCGAGGTTTAGCAAGAGCTTCAGGATGCCGTCAAGAAGTACGAGTCCCTGGAGCGTGATTCAAAGACGCAGGCGTCCAAACTTGCAAAGGACCACCAGAGCGCACAAGAGGCTGGAGCCGAGGCCCAGAGCACCCTTTAGGAACTCCAGGCGGCTAAGAAGATTGCGGAGGGTAAGGCTTTCATTATGCAAAGCAAGTCTGTGAAGGAAACGCTCCTTGTACTTACCTGAATTTGGTGCTCTACAGGGGCATTTACGAATTTGCCGCGTAGCGTATCCGATGCTGCTGAATTCTATCAAGCCAAGGAAGGGAGTTCAATGGAGAATCTATTCTGGTCTTAATATCTTGGTCCTGAACATCTGGTATCCTTCAGTGACCAGCTGAAACATTTGGTCGAGCTGCACAAGGCGGCCGAGCTGGCCATGAGGGGCCTGATAGTCCGGCTATGGCCTGCCGCGCCAATACCCAGCAGCTACTTCGGGCTTGTGAAGCAGCTTGTTAGTGCCTGCCCATGGCTTGAGGTCATAAAGTGGTCGATTTGTATTGAAGGTGCCCGGATGGCCATTGCTCGCTGCAAGATGTGGTGGGCGAAGATGGACGCCATCGAGCTGACCAAGGGGCCGCCTAATGTCAAGGAGCACCGTACACCCGAGCGCTATTTTGCGGATGTCCTAGAGGGGTCTCGTATTGTAGCCACGCAGTGCAGGCAAGTCATTATTTTCGAGTGAATACACTCGTATTTTGTCTTGTATCATGACAACAAATCCGCTTTGTAATATAATTTATGTTTTGATTGTGTCCTCCTGTGCGGCCGTGTTGTATGAAATCTGAGGGTTGTCCAGTCATCGGCTTCTGCCCTCACTTAGGTAGTACGGAGGTGTTCAGGATGGTATCTAAACAATCTTGATCCAATTATATGGTCCTTGAAGGAGTTGTTTAGCGCAACGAACCAGGCAACCAGACTATATGGCTTGAACGCCCTCACTTAGCCATAGGAGTTTTCTAGTAAAACATAGGCGCAACCCCTAGTATACGAACCAGACTGCTGTTAGCGCCTGATCGGGAAGTATCGATCCTTCGTGAAATGCGGAAAAATCTCCAACGATTTGAGACCTCCGAACAGCTGACCGGCTCTCGTCGCATCATGATAGTCAGTTTTCGGCTTTCTCTACTGAGGTGCTCATCCGGTTTAGACTAGGGCACAATCACAGTAGTTCTCCCTTTACTACCCTAGCCGATATAGCGGAACGTAGGGTAGCAAGCACAGGAGCCGGGCAACCCAACTATTGAGCAAAGACATGATTCGGAGCCAATGCATATAATGCTAAATTCGGGGTGCCGAACTATACTTATAAGAAGTGCTCAGACTTTTGTTGCCGTAATGTGGGGTGCTATAAAGCCCTTGGCAAACATCAAAACGTACCAAAGTGTACGGGTGCTACCTAATGGGGTTATCCACAGAGAAACTGAAAAAAAGGAAAAGAGAGAAAGAAAACATAAAAGATGTGAAGGTAAAAAACTGGGGTCCTACAGCCCCAGCTACAAACTGTTTTCATTGTAATGTAATTAGTATGTCAAGGCGCATTGATACAAGTAGTGCAATAAGCAAAAGGCTATTTAACATGCCAAAACCAGGGGAGAGCTACATGTGGGTCCTGGAAAACAGGTAGAGTTATCGTTAACGGAATCACCTAAAAAGTCCCCATATGTCTGCGCTCCTCGCCATCTTGGTGTATTTATCGTTCAAGAGTACCGATAACCAGACCCCCCGATGGGGCCTGTAGGATTAAAACCTGAAAGAAAACAAGAAGAGTGAAAGTATGTGTGTATCCGATGTTGGTTGAGCCATGCCATGGATCACAAGCTAGCTATGCCTCCGTCGATGCCCATGGAATTTTGAGTGCGTAGTTATGTACGCGCGGCACATATGCCACCGCTTGATCGGGACTGAGATGGAGGCCGGATTGCTAGTCGAGCTTCTGACGAGCGAAGATCTCCTGCTCCAGAGTAGTTCGGACCCTCTTAAGGGTGTCTGAGGGCTCGGCAGCCGAATGAAGGTTCTACTTGAGAAGGTCACTTTGTACTTCTGCAGCCAGGGCAGCTGTGTGCTCTTCTGTACGGAGAGATCGTTCCGTATTGCCATTGACTATTATGATGCTGCGTGGCCCGGGCATCTTGAGCTTGAGATAAGAATAGTGTGGCACTGCGTTGAATCGAGCAAATGCAGTTCGTCCGAGCAGTGCATGATAGCCGCTGCGGAATGGGACCTTTCAAAGACTAACTCCTTGCTTCGGAAGTTGTCCGGAGATCCGATGACAACCTCTAATATGACTGAGCCCGTACAACGAGCCTCTATGCCTGGAATGACTCCTTTAAAGGTGGTCTTTGTAGGCTTGATAGAGCAGATTTAGGCTGCTACCGCCATCCATAAGGACATGAGTCAGGTGGAACCCATCAATTATTGGGTCTAAGACCAGTGCGGCTGAGCCTCTGTGACGGATACTGGTCGGGTGAACCCGGCGATCAAAAGTGATCGGGCATGATGACCATGGATTGAATTTTGGGGCGACTGGCTCTATCGCGTAGATGTCCCTGAGCGCACGCTTGCGCTCCTTCTTGGGGATGTGGGTAGCATATATCATGTTCACCGTTTTGACCTGAGGGGGAAACTTCTTGTGTCCCCCTGTGTTTGGTTGTCGTGGCTCTTCGTCATCGTCCTTGCTTTGCGATCCCTTTTCCCTATTCTCGGTGTTTAATTTGCCGACCTGTTTGAAAACCCAGCACTCTCTATTTGTATGATTAGGAGGCTTGTCGGGGGTGCCGTGAATCTGGCATGGACGATCAAGTATGCGGTCCAAGCTGGATGGGCCAGAATTGTTCTTTTGGAACGGCTTCTTCCGCTAACCGGACTTGGAGCCACTGAATCCGGTGTTGACCACCGTATCCTCGGTGTTGTCACTTTTGTTTCGATGCTTGTATCTATTGCGTCGAGACTTTTCTTTGTTGCTTTTAACTTCAGGGATGCCAGCGTCGCTTGCATCGTTTTTGCTATGGGCTAACCAACTGTCCTCGCCCGCACAAAATAGGGTCATGAGTGCCGTGAGGGACGCCATGGATTTTGGCTTTTCTTGGGCGAGGTGACGAGCGAGCCATTCGTCGCGGATGCTATGCTTGAAAGCTGCTAGACTGTAGACAATTTGGTTCTTTTTAGTTAAGAACCTTGTCCAAAATTTCCTGGCGGACTCTCCGGGCTATTTAACTATATGGCTTAAGTCATCAGCGTCCGGAGGTCGAACATATGTACCTTGGAAGTTATCGAGGAAAGCCTCTTCCAAGTCCTCTCAGCTGCCAATGGAATTTTCAGGCAGACTGTTTACCAATGCCGAGCTGGCCCTTTGAGTTTTAGAGGGAGGTATTTTATGGCGTGGAGGTTATCTCCGTGGGCCATATGGATGTGGAGAATGAAGTCCTCGATCCACACCGTGGGGTCCGTGGTTCCATCGTATGCTTCTATGTTCACGGGCTTGAATCCTTCGGGGAATTCGTGATCCAGGACCTCATTAGTGAAGCAATTAGGGTGTGCGGGGCCTCTATATCAGGCCGTATCGTGACGCGGCTCTGATGGAGTCCATCTGTGGTGTTCAGCCCGCGTATGACTGGGTTTCTCCTCAACTAGGTCTTCCTTATCGTCGCGGCTATTCTCCTTTGGTGCATCGACCATGTATACGTCGTACGAGGAAGTGGCCTTCCAGCTTCCAGTGAACGGCAGGTTCTGGGCCTCTTCTTCTCCGGCATCGTCGTCCATAGCATCGATGTCCTCGGAGTCGTAATCAAGTTCGTCGGTTAAATCTTTGATCATGGCTATAAAGTGGGTGGCAGGTGGGAGGTAAAATTCTCCATCGTTAGCCCCTAGTTTGAGCCGGATATAGTTCGGCCAAGAGTCCTCCGCCAAGGACAGGTTTTTCAATAAGTTTAGCACATCGCCCAATGGTGAGCGCTGGAAGATGTCTGCGGCACAAAATTTGAAGATCGATAAACGATTAAGCTCGGCGTCCACGGGCTCGCACTGTTCGGAACCTACGGCCGGAGACGAGTCCGGCGTTCCGGTGGCATAGGCATCGTGTGAGACCAGGTCCATGTGCGGCTCCAACACCGTGGAATCTGCGGCCTATGTGGTGGGGTTAATTCTCCCGTCTTTGGATGGCACGGCCTGCTCCGGCTCTAGGGCCAGAGCGGTTATAGGAGCGATCTCCTGGATGCGACCCGATGACAGATTTAGGTCATGATCATCGGGGTGACCGGGAGCGGCTACCGCGGTATCGAATCTGGTGAAGATTAAGTCTCCATGGATGTCCGCGACGTAGTTCAAGATCCTGAATCTGACCTGATGGCCAGGGGAGTAGCTTTAGATCTACTCCAGATGGCCAAACGAGTTGGCCTGCAGTGAGAAGCCATCGAACACGAAGATCTACCCAGGGAGGAAAGTTTCTCCGTAGACAGCATCATTATTGATGATTGAAGGGGCCATCAAACCTTTCAGCGACAACACAGAGGAACTCTGAATGAAAGCACCATTGTCGGTGTCAATACCGGAAGATCTTGGGTAGGGGGTCCTGAACTGTGCGTCTAAGGTTGATGGTAACAGGAGACAGGGGACACGATGTTTACCCAAGTTCGGGCTCTCTCTATGGAGGTAATACCCTACTTCCTGCTTGATTGATCTTGATGAATATGAGTATTACAAGAGTTGATCTACCACGAGATCATAATGGCTAAACCCTAGATGTCTATCCTGTATGACTACGGTATTGAGTATCTCCTTCCCGGACCACACCCTCCGGTTTATATAGACACAAGTGGGATCTAGGGTTACATAGAGTCGGTTACATAAGATGGAATCTTCATAGTTGTTCGCCAAGCATTCCTTCCACGCCAAGGAGAGTCTTATCCGGACACAGATATAGTCTTCGGTCTGCATATCTTCACAGCCCATCAGTCCAGCCCATAGATAACAGGCCGGACGCCTGTGGACCCCTTAGTCCAGGACTCCCTCAGTCGCAGCTCCTATGAAGCATCGTATTAATGTGATCAACACAAACATTTTTTATCATTTTAATAATTTGAAATAGGTCACTACATACCTTGCTTGTCCTCAAGCTATTTTTTGACGCGGCCAAGCTCTTCATCGGCCTGCTCCAGCCTCTGCTTCTGTTCGGCTACTTCGGCAGAATGGGAGGTCGCAGCCAGCATAGACGCCTGCTTATTCACATAGACATATATGATTAGTCTCCTGTGATACTTATTCGATCCTCTGTCCGGCATTTCTTTTCGAACACCTGACAGAGTCTCAGGGCTACTATCTGTATGGCAGCATTCTTTTTGCATAATTGCGTCACGTACCTCAAAGCCTGTTAGAAGGCTGGCGCAGGCTTCGGTTAGTCCGCTTTTAGGAGATTAAACCTTCTCAACCACCGTACCCATAAGGATACGTTGTTCCTCTACAACGGAAGCACCTTGGAGCGCTTCCAGTAAAATATCCAGTGCCTCTGGATGGACAGAGGTCACCGGCAGAATAGGTGCACCTCCTCTTTCGAAGGAGGCTGCTTACTTGATTTCGGAGTTGTACGGGCCTTCGGAATAGTATTCAGCTAGGGACCGAATTGGGTATGGCCCCGTCACCAGTCCCCGGGGGCCTGCTCCCCCATGTGTCTGGCGGCCGAGGTTTCACCCTCTAGCACCACCTCGACGGCCTCGTGTACCTCTCCCTGGCCTGGGAGGGTCCTTCAGGACAACACTTTGGCATTGCCCGTAGTCTTGGGGGACGAGGCCGGCGGAAGCGACCCGCTGTCCATCACCTTTGGATCAAGTGAATTCCCCGAAGACGAGGATCGCTGGAGGTGATCGAGAGGCCGACTGCAGCACATGATTCAACATATTAAAACAGCAAAGTAAAAAAGTTGGATATATATGTGTGTGCAAGTGCCTTTGAGTACTTACAATCCGTCCAGGGGCTTCTTCCTGGGACACCACTCAGGGCTGCTGTTATTATCCGATTCGGAATCGTCCGCAAGGGAGACTCTCCCTTTCTTGGACTCCTACGCCTCCAGATCTGTGGAGGCCGCCCTTTTATTTCTTCCCACCTCAGTGGGAGAATTGCTTTCCTCCTCCTCGTCGTCGTTCTCGGTGGGGGAGGAGTGGGTTTCGACATCTTCGTATGTTGCGTCTGAAGTGCCTCTACTACGGAGGCCGCTTCTTGTCTCCCGGCCCTTCTTCTTGGCCTTCTTCTCCGGCGCCTGGTAGGGCGCCGAAACCAGCATCTTTGTTAGGAGAAGGACGGTCGGGTTTTCGGGCAATGGATCCGGACACTAGATCCGCTCCGCCTTCTTTATCCAGCTCTGAAAAGACAAATGGAGAAACTTAGACATCTTCCTTGGATGCACCAAAAGAGATACACCATAAAGTATGAAGAACTTACCGAAGTGGCTAGATGGGTCAGGTCATACCAGCAGTCCTCGGATGTCTGATTGGCCTTGAAAAGCACCTGCCAGATATCTTTGTGTGTGGAGCTGAAGAACTGTTGCATGGTCTGGTGCTTGGCCGGATCGAACTCCCGGTGGAAAAGCATCACCTGGATCACATTGACGAGCTTGATGTTGTTGTCTACCATGCTCTTGAGGTGTGCCTGCAGCGCTGATATCTCATCGGACGACGAACAGTCCAGGCCCTTTTCTAGCTAGGAGGTAAGCCGCATTGGAGGCCCGAACTTGAATTCGGGAGCCGCGGCCCAGGTGGCGCTGCGGGGCTCAGTGATACACAACCACTGCTTCTGCCAGCCCTTGACGATTTCCACAAAGGTGCCAGTGGGGCATGTGACATTGGATAGTTTGCCCACCATGGCACCGCCGCACTCCGCGTGATGACTATCCACCACTTTCGACTTCACATTAAATATCTTCAGCCATAATCCGAAGTGGGGTGGGATGCAGAGGAAGGCCTCGCACACGACAATGAACGTTCAGATGTGGAGGAAAGAATTCGGGTCTAGATCATGGAAGTCTAGCCCATAGTAGAACACGAGTCCATGGACGAAGGGGTGGAGGGGAAATCCTAATCCGTGGATGAAGTGGGGGATGAATACCACCCTCTCGTTGGGCTCCGGGGTGGGGATGATATGCCCCTTGGCCGGGAGCCGGTGGGCGATTCCTTGGGCCAAATACCCCGCTTCCCAAAGTTTCGTGATGCTCCCCTCCGTGACGGAGGAGGCCATCCACTTGCCCTGCGTTCCAGATCCGGACATGGTCAGAGTGCTTTTTAGAGTCAGAAAGGATGGAAGCTTGGGCACTGGAGCTCAAGAACGGACGGGCAGAGAGGAAGAAGGCATGGGTGAAAGAATGGATCTTTATCATTTTATAAAGGCACCCAATATCAAGCGCCTCCCCACTCGCCTTAAAACTCGCCTATTCTCCAAGGGTCGTGCGGATGGTGCGGTTGGATTACCCACGCCCGTATTGATGAGAATCCCGCGATAAGGGGACACGATCTCTTCTTCGATAAGATGTGCTAATGAAAACCACGCCTCGAAATATGGAGTGGGAAGCTCAAAAACGGTTCGATATAATGACTGGGTAGGGATGTAACGTCTCGCTACCAAAAGTTGTCAGTATATGGGACTTGTGAAAATATTATATTGTTTGCGGCTATATGTGGTTCTTGTCTTGCAGAGCTGGACACGTTTTCTGTGTTCAGGGACTACGTTGAAGTATTCGGAGGAGGAACCCGCCTTGCAATGTCGAAGACAATCTGCGCGTCGGACACATCATCATTGAAGCCTGGTTCAGGGGCTACTGAGGGAGTCCTGGATTAAGGGGTCCTCGAGCGTCCGGGCTATGTGACATGGGCCGGACTAATGGGCCATGGAGATAAAAGATAGGAGACTTCCTCCCGTGTCCGGATGGGACTCTCCTGGGCGTGGAAGGCAAGCTTAGCGTGCAGATGTGAATATTCCTTTGTTTGTAAACCGGCTCTATATAACATTAGCCCCCTCCGGTGTCTATATAAACTGGAGGGTTTAGTCCGTAGAGGTAATCATAATCATACAGGCTAGACAATTAGGGTTTAGCTAGCCATTACGATCTCGTGGTAGATCTACTCTTGTAACCCCTATACGCATCAAAGTCAATCAAGCAGGACGTAGGGTATTACCTCCGTCAAGAGGGCCTGAACCTAGGTAAAACATCGTGTCCCTTGTCTCCTGTTACCATCGATCCTTAGGCGCACAGTTCGGGACCCCCTACCCGAGATCCGCCGGTTTTGACACCGACAACGGGTCAGGAGGTATGCAAGGATGATGGGGGGAGATAATATGGTTGTGGTAAGCACACGTAACTACAGAGGAAGATCAACCATCGTGTGTCTGAGAAAGGGAGAGACATAACTAGTGAGGTAAGTCTATCGGTGCATGGGGAAAACGAATTATAGTCGACCTGGCTATATGTAGGGAGATCGGTACGTATACATGCATGCATGTGTTGGAAGCAAATAAGGTCCGGAGAGACAGACGTGGGGAGAGTGGTGTGGCTAGGAGGTGGTGTGAGAGGCCTACCATGTCGAGGGGGGAGGAGTGTACGAGTATGAGATCGATGAAAAGAGGGGCAAGAGTGTGCACCTGCGTGGAACCGTATTGGACATAGGGGGCATGGACAGTGAGAAAAGAAGAGGGGAAGTATTTGTTTGTGGTAGGCACACTTGGCTAGAGAAGTATATCGACCGGTGTGTGCCGGAAAGAAGGAGCCCGGGGGCCTACACACACCATAGGTGAACGACCTAAAGAGAAATAACAAACATCCAGGATGGAGTGGACGCCGAGGGAGGGTGAGAGGGGGGCGGGCGTGTGCATGCACGATAGAAAATTAGTGCTATCTAGCTACAAAGAGAAGAGGATCATGAAGGTGTTAAAGATGAACAGAGATCATAATTCATTATAAAAAAAGTGGATACGGATACTTGAAGAAGATATCATAATGTTGAACATTGATTGTAATTTGTCCTAATATGTGGCTTTTGCAGCTCAGGGCTAAATACTTGTCATAATGTAGGGGGCGGGGCACTATACTTTGTGTGATAAACATGGTGTACATATGGAACATGCTTTAGATTATGAATATCTAGTTAGTATATCAAATGTACTATTATTTGGAATCAACATCAAGTGTATTCAAAAAATTGAATTCGAGTTCATATAGTACACATAGTTAATATCTATCTCTATAGTAATCATGTGATGTGTTGTCAAGGTAATACATGAATGATGGTTGAAGTTGGCAACAATCATGATTGTAGATTCTTATTGAAATAGAGAACTGGATTCAAATTTAGTTCGAATTGCAGCGGTATTATAGACATTTGGAATGCACTAAAATGTTGGTATGAGTAGGTTACATGCATTATACAGCCAGCAAAAAAATTTAATTGGACATAACATGGATTCATACTCCATTCTTCCATCTATATAGGGCCTAATGCGTTTTTAAGACAGCCTTTGACTATTGACAAGATTAATAGTACATGACATGCACAATATGAAAATAATATCATTGAAAGCTCCTTTCACACACGAATTTAACGGTGTGCTTTGTGTAAGTTGCATGTCATATATTATTGCTCTAATATTTGGTCAAAGTTAGCCTTGAAAAACGCATTAGGCCCTATATCGATGGAAGGAGGGAGTAGCTCATAGCATTTGTATAGTAAAACAGGACAAGACTCTCTCTTTGTGTGGTGTGAATAATTTTAATTTTTTCGTTTTTTTCATCGAGGGAAGTGCGAATTGATTTGGTACGTACACGTACAATATTACACATTAAGCTTGTCCCTAAAATTCAACCCGCGCCTTGTTATATCCCGAAAATTTAGATAACATGCTCCCAAAACTGGCACCTTCACAACCCACGCCTTGCTATCCCGAAATTACAACGTGCGCGAAAACTCCCTCCAGCTGCCAAATCCCGACACGCGAAATCCCCCTTCTAACCCTGAGCCGAATAGTTCAAATTGTTGGGGGTACTTTTGTAGCACACCCTACATTTTGGACAAGCGCGTCCCTAACTCATGGTTCCCCCTCCCATCACCTCCTTTTCGCCATTCGAAATCCCAGGCCGCCATAACCTCTCCGCTCTAGCCGCGAAACCCCACCCTCCTCCATCCACCACTTCACCACTACCCAGCCAGAGCCTCTTCCCCGACGACATCGTCCACCGCAACAACTCGACGTCCCTCATCCACCTCCCCGGAAGAGAATCCGTCGTCCATCTCCTCATCCGGTCGGTTCAGCTGCCCCGTCCTCCACCTCCAAGGAGCTGCTCCGACGATCACCTCGTCTGTCGCGGCTGCTCCATCCCCATAGCGCCGCCTTAACCTGCTCCACCGGAACCGCAGCATCCTCACCGACTCCTTGGACGAAGCCGAGGCCTACTCAGCGCCACCAAAGAGGTTGTACACTCATCACATCGCACCTTCTCCTTAACTCGACCTCCCGGCGCAGACGGTGCTCCATCCCGCACCCTCATGGAGCGGCTACCTCGAAGCCCACGCCGCGGGCGACATCTCCACGGCGGCTCTCCCCCAGCGTAAGGCCCCTTCGGCAGCGGCATCCATACCAGCCGGATCTGCTGCTACTGCTCCGGCTCTCGCTCGCTCGCGCTGCTGCTGCTCCGGCCCTTGCTCGCGCAGCTACTGCTGATGTGGCTCTCACTCGCTCGCGCATGCTGCTACTGCTCCGGCTCTTGCTCGCTCGCTCGTGCTGCTACTGCTTCTCCGGCTCTCGCTCGCTCACGCTACTACTGCTGCTCTCCCCCTCGCTTGTGCTACTGCTCTCCTCCGATTTAGCTACACTTCAGTCGACTGAATCGACTTTTGGGTCAGCCAATTTTCAGGGGGGTGCTCGCTGGAGTTAAGGAAGAACCACCTGCAGCGGGGAGGGGGGCTCGCCAGAGAGGTACACCACTATCTATCTTACAGTTCTTGGTGGGGGCGGTGCTCGCCGGCGGTGGGGGCGCGGTGGTTGGGCGGTGGCGTTGGGATCGCTGGAGAAAAAGCTTGGCGCGGGGGGGGGGGGGCTAGAGGGCTGGCCGGGCGGCGGTGGACCAGCGGTGGGGAGTTGTTCGGGGCAGCGAGGAGGCGGCGGACCGGCGGTGGGGAGTTGTTTTGGGGCGACGAGGAGGCGGTGGATCAGCGGTGGGGAGTTGTTTCGGGGCGGCGAGGCGGCGCGGGGTTCGGCCGGTGGTGGCTGCCAGCTCAGGGGGTGCAGGTTGAAGATGAACTGCAGACCCTCCCTAAACTATCCCATATGATGTGCCTCTCTGCTACCATTACATTCAGTTTCGACAATAACATTCAGATTCCACAGTAAATTTCAGTTTCGACAGTTAAGTTCGGAGTCAACAGTTTTTACCTCATCTGTTGTAGTTAGGTGGTTTTTGGTGATGTAAATTTTACATCTATCACTTTTTGGTAATGCATTTTTCATCATCTATTGGAGATGCTATTAGAATCCCACTTGAGATTAACGATGTCTGTCTTGTGTTGCTTCAGCCTTGACGTCTTACGGCTCACCGGAGCTGCTCCAACGACGGAACGATCCATCACAGCAGAGCAGTGCCCAGGACGATGTCTATAGATTCCTCAGATCTTCCTCCACACTCCGACAGCCACTTCTGCCTCAACTTCTTCAATAACCAACCGAATAATGCTGGGGTCGACATGGATACAGCAAAGAGGTTGTACCCTTGTCGGTCACTTATTACTGTACATTCATGTCGATCCATTAGGGCTATTTTGGTTCAACAGGAAAACATAGCAATAGGAAATTTTCCTATGGAACTCTACTATTAAATTATTCATGCATTTTTTTGAAAGGAATGGTGCAAAACATCCACCTGGACCTACTTTTCAAAATCCTATGCATGAAAACAAGACCAAGTGCATTAGTGGCAGAATAACATTCTAACTGTACACGCTTTCATATGGTTTCACTTTATTTTGGCCATGTTTCTTTGCATTCCTCTGCTCTTCCAATTCCTGTGAACCAAACACCCAAGTTGACAGAAATCCTGTGCTTACAAATGCTCTGTTTGCCATGTGCATTCCTATCCCATTCCGGTGTTTTTCCTATCCCTGCATTTTTAAAATCATGCAAGCCAAATGAGCCTTACAGAATTACTTCAGTTACAGGTAGGCGTCGAAGGAAACATTGTGTAGTTTGTCTTGCTCCTGCCGCGTCGTCGTCCACCTCACCTGAGCTACTCCATCGATAGAAGCATCCACCAAACAAGACATCGCGACTCCCGACCGTCTTTCGCCGCCTCAGATCTCCTTCCCTGCCGCCGGCACCCACCGCAACGGCATCACCATCATCGACTCAGCAGATGAACCTGAGGAGTACTCTTTTGTTTCTTCTTATGTTATGCAGTGCTTAAAATTACCTACTACTTTATCGTCATGTTCACCTCTTAGACTCCAAGTCAGGTCCAAATTAATATTCAAACTTGAGTTCTAAATTAGTTGTGGGGCACATATCGAGGCAACAATGAATAGTATCTCTGTCTAATATCTGGTTCACCCAGGGTATGCCTGTGTTGTTCATCTTGGGTGGGAAACAAATAGTAAAGCAATCATCATCTGTCTTTTTATTAAATTAAAGCAATCATTAGCCTGCTATCATTATTTTTGGATCCATCCACTGGTTGTTACCATCACTCTAGATTTCTGCATGCTCTCCTTACATAATATCACCATATTTTTTCGTATGCATGTCAGATATAGTACACAGTCATGCTGAACATGTAGATAAAAAGAGAAGAGTTTTGTGTGGCAATACAATGTCATGTAGACATCGCTCCATGGCGGGTTCAATGGCAAACCCTCCCCCCTCTCCAGGTTGTAATCCAGGGGAAGATATCTGTTCTGAGGCGGATTCAGACGCAGCTGACCACTCCTATTTACCCCCCAAGGTGTTTGCTCTACATTGGCATGATGATGTTAGTCATATCATGCATTTGTCACCTGACAGTGCCAACTTTTAACATCATATATGTCATCTGCTTAGTTTAGACATGCTCTGTAATGCCACATGTTTAATTTCTATATCATATATGGGAATTATGCAGTCTCATGTCTATTAGCCAGCCATAATATATGTGAAATGTGCAATGCCATCCTATTTAACCAGTCATCATATATTTGAATGATGTCTTGCCCATCCTTTTCTCCATTACATTTCCATTTGTCGAAAATGTTTATGCATTAAACTACTCTTCCTGTGAATCAGCCATTTGGGTGGAAGATGGAAAAATCTGGAGTGAAAACAAGGCCTTCAGAGCAGACAGTGCTACCTATCGAAGCAGGTCTCTTGTTGGGACCCGGTAGCTCCTCAGAGATGGATTCAGAGACAGATGACTAGTCCTATTCCCCTACCGAGGTGTATTCTCTAACTTGGCACAGCTATATTACTCATATCATGCATATGGTGTCTTGCATTGCATAGGTTAGACATAATATACACAATATTCAACACCATGTTCTTAGTTCAGACATCATATATGCGAATGCCCTCTGTTTAGCATATAAATCACATATGTGAATTAAATCATGCGATTCTGATTACTTAGATAACATGTATGTGAATTATGTCATGCGATCCTGTCACTACTAGCAAAAGGCCTACTAGTGGCGCACCTGTTTTCGCTACTAATGGCGCACTACAGGTGCGCCACTTGTACCACGCCATTAGTATTTTTTACTAATGGCGCACCACACGTGCGCCATTAGTAACAATTTTAAAAAAAATTGAAAATTTTTTGGAATTTTTTTTCAAATTTTTCTTAATCTCAGGTCACTAGCCCGAGCACACTTAACTTCGCAGTTCTATCCAACCCCAGCACCAGCTCACTTCACAGGCACTTGTTGATATATCTATCATATCAATCCTACTAAACCTTGTTGATGTCTAGGACTTTGTTCATGTTCATGAGTATGATGAAATTTTGAAAAAATATTTCAAACTTCCCGGTCATATTACGTATCATATTTTGAAAAAAAAATCCAATTTTTTTAAACCAATTTTTTCTGTTACTAGTGGTGCACCTAGCAAATGGTGCGCCAATAGTAAGTTTGAATTTTTTTCATTTTCCCCTCTCTAGATCTTAAAAGCCATGTATCTTTCGTTCTGTTTGGTTTTTGGGGGTTTTGAAGATGTTGAATGGGGTTTCCCCGTTCAATTCGGGTGTAGCTTTTCGAGTAGATGATTTTTCATATAAAAAACTTTTTAATTCGAGTTCGTATGCAAAAGTTATGCCCATTTTACAAATTCCAGAGAGATTTTGCAAATAAAGTCGAAATTCATATTTGTAAATTTTCCCAACAAGTAGACCACACATCACATGGGAAACTTATTTTATTTTATTTTTTGACATTTCCATCATTTTATTTTAATTTTTTTAAACTGAAAAAGCGGTCCACGAGGGGGGGTGCATTTGGTGGAATTTTTGGGCCAAGTTAGTAATGGCGCACCACACCCACGGTGCGCCATTACTAGTTTTGAAATAAATAAATAAAATTGAATTTTTTTTTGAAAAAAAACTTAGTAATGGCGCACCAGTGGAAAATGCGCCATTACTAGTTAAAACTAGTAATGGCGCACTGTCAACTGGTGCGCCATTACTAACAAATTTTTTTATTTTTTTTCAAAACTACTAATGGCGCATGGTGGGTGTGGTGCGCCATTACTATGTCAACTAGTAATGGCACACTATCCCACGGTGCGCCATTACTATGTCAACTAGTAATGGCACATTATCCCACGGTGTGCCATTAGTAACAAATTTTTTTTTCAAAACTACTAATGGTGCACCACACACCAGGTGCGCCATTAGTAATATATTACTAATGGCGCACATGTATGTGGTGCGCCATTAGTGTCCATATTATCTATAGCCCTTTTCCTAGTAGTGTGTTTAGTTATTCATCATATCTTTCAATTATGTTATGCTATGCTATCCAATTTAGATAGACATCATATATGTGAAATTATGTGATGTTATCCGTTATTGTTAAACAATATACATGTCAACTATTACACGCCATCTTTTTTGCACGCTATCTATTGCATCTGTCTCTCATACAATGTCTGTCCATTCAACTATGTTTCCTGTTTATGAGCCATTTGAATTGGAGCGGTTGATGCCAGTATCTATCGGAGTAAAAACACGGTCTTTAAAAAAACAGTGCTACCTCTTGGTGGAGATAGCACCCCTGCTGTACATGCATGAGAACCAGCCCTACCACACATAACCCAGACTCTCGCAGATTGTACCCAAACTACGATAGAGAGAGAACCAGCTTCACCCAATCTAACCCCAACCCCAGCAGACAGTAACCAAGTTCCTGTTGACACATCACCATCTCCACCACAGAGCTCCCAAACAAGAGTAGTTAGTAAGGCAGCTCTAGTGCCCAAAGGGCCTGTACTACCACGGCGAACCCCAACTCCACCAGTTAGTACACTTATTCCTGCGGAGGAAGCGCAACTAGCCAGTCATAGTTCAGCATCTATCGCATTTGATGTTGTTAAATCCTATGTGTGTATCTTCCCATCTTGGAAATATTATACTGAAGATGAACGAAAATGCCAGTTGCAGGTGTTTCTCCAGGAGTTATGTGTAAGTAATGTTATTCATGGCAATTACTTTGCTTTGTCCCATACATTCTACCTCCATGATGGTTATAATACAAAAAAATTTCCCATTTTTCTCTATAGAGAAGTACCGATTTGGAAACTCGGTATGAGGTAACCTGTGGTAATATGTCTGCTATCGTCAAGAATGCTTGGTGGCAGTATCGGCATTACCGGAGGAAAACGTACTTCACTGGCAAAGAAACTCATCAAATTCCCTTACGTTCTCCTGAGACACATTTACTGGACGATGAGTGGGAACGCCTTGTTCTGTACTGGTCTCGAACCAAGAATGTGGTAAGGTCTATGAGCTCATTTTCTATTTTTAAGTACTATATTCTTACGTCTTATTGTACTCTGTTCATGTAGAACAAGTGCTTAAACCTGAAGAACAACTGTTCTAATTTAAGATTCCATTGCTATCGTGCATACTGCTTTGCTCTTGTATCACTGTATTTACTCATACAAACTTATTTTTAAATTGAAGGATCCAATCGAAACTCCAATGCACTACAAGGGAAAAGCCTAGCAGTAGCGCGGGTACTTTGCCTAGCAAGAGTGCGGGGTGCCGCGCTCCTGATAAGGCACTACAGCTAACATGTAGCAGTAGCGTGTGCCTTCCCATTCTACTTCTATACATGGCTAGCAGCAGCGGGCTTTGGTGCCACGCGCTGCTGCTAATACCTGCAGCGCTTTTGACTAGGACGCACTACTCCTAAGAGAGCGCTATTCCTAGATTTATTCCCCTCGCTACTGCTAGTTTTATTAGTTTCTATTTTTTTTGCATATTTGTTTTGTATTTGAACAGGCTTTATACAATAATCTTTAGCATATCAAACACATACAAATGTAATCATAGCATATACATACAGATAGTCTCATCAAATCATGTCATCATCATAGTCATCATCCAACACAAAGTGGTCTCTCATCATCATCTCGAAAATAGCAATAGGAGTCTCGATTACTTCCAACTACATCATCATCCATATATACAATGATATACGCAGGAAGAGCTATCACTATGAGTGAGAGTGGAACTGTGTAGTACATGAGTTCGTATCCCTCTCTCGCATTAGCGTGAAACTGAACTAACTACTGGCTGTCGCTCGGAAACCAGAAACCGGTAGAGCTAGGCCTGACACTCCGGCCACTTGTCGTATACTCCTGGTGTTGCACTTCTTCGTCATCGATGATCTATGCACCTGCATCGTCACATGAGTCGATGATATGCAACATACATAGTTGAGCAACAGAAAAAGATAGACTTGGCAAAAATAGAAGCAACATATCATAGGCATAAATAAAAAAGTTCATCGTACCCAAAATGCCCTTATCAGAGTGATCTTCTTTAGTTTAGGAGGGTGGTTTAATTACATCACAAATAAAGTTTCGTCGTGCATAACTCAAAGTTTCGTCATTCAGAAAGTATGGACTAAACAGACACATTGTCATATATCGACAATCACTCCAACATATCGTTCCATCCATCCAAGTCAGGGAGATAGTCCCCGAGCTTCGCGAAAGGCTTGAGGGCGAGACGCTGAGCGGCTAACACTACTAGGGAAAACCCTAGCAGTAGCGCGGGTATTTTGCCTATCAGTAGCGCAGGACGTTGCGCTACTGATAAGGCGCTACAGCTAACGTGTAGCAGTAGCGCCTGTCATCCCACGCTACTGCTATACATGGATAGCAGTAGCGCACTTTGGTGAAGAGCGCTACTGCTAATATCTCCAGTGCTTTTTAGAAGGAAGCGCTACTGGTAACGCAGCGCTACTGCTAACTTTGTTCCACTCGCTACTGCTAGTTTTATTAGTTCTTTTCTGCATATTTGTTTTGTATTTGAATAGGCTTTATACAATAATCTTTAGCATATCATACACATACAAATGTAATCATAGCATATACATACAACTAGTCTAATCAAATCATGTCATCATCATAATCATGATCCAACACAAAGTGGTCTCTCGTCATTATCTCGAAAATAGTGATACAAGTATCGATTACTTGCAACTACATCATCGTCCATGTCTAAACAATGATATACGCGACAAGAGCTATCACTTTGAGTGAGAGCGGAACTATCCCTCTCTCGCATTAGCATGAACCTAAACTAACTACTGCCTATTGCTCGGAAATCGGAAATCGGTACACCTGGGCCTGACACTCCGGCCACTCGTCATATATATACTCCTGGTGTAGCACTTCTTCCCCATCGATGATCTATGCACCTGCATCATCACATGAGTTGATGATATGCAACATATATAGTTGAGTAATAGAAAGAGACAGACTTGGCAAAAATAGAAGCAACATATCATAAGCATAAATAACAAAGTTGATCGTACCCAAAATGCCCTAACTAGAGTGATCGTCACTAGTTGAGGAGGACAGTTTAATTACATCACAAATAAAGTTTCGTCGTGCATAACTCAAAGTTTCGTCATACAGAAAGTATGGACTAAACGGACACATTGTCATATATTGACAATCACTCCAACATGTCGTGCCATCCATCCAAGTCAGGGAGATAGTCCCAGAGCCTAGTGAAAGGCTTCAGGTCGAGACAATGAGATGCTACCCGTGTTTGGACGTCTTCCTGCGACATTTCTCCTTCTTCGTAGAACATCCTTGTTTTTCCGACGACCTCCTTCATGATGATTTGGGCAAGTACGCGCTGGATGTGATAGAACTCAGCTCGAAGTCGATGATCCTCGACATCTCCTACGTTCTTTGCCCATAGCAGAATATGGGCATCGCCGGATGTAGGCGACATGCGAAGGTTCTGGTGATCCCGTCTGTACTCCAGCATGTGGTGTAGGACATAGAATCCATCATTAAGAGAATCACTCGGTTGCTGGATGCAGCAGAAGTGGGTCTTATGGCCGAAGGCGGGCCTGCCGCCCCTTCTCTTCTTGTCATTGACCTCTCCACCCCGTGCGTCGTAGTAAAACATAGCACTGTCGAGAACATCCTTGATGTGGGTGTAATCCTTTTTCTTAATGTTCTTCGACAAGTCCAAGTAAAGAGCGTGGGAGTATCGGGGGAAGAGGATGATGAGGACGGCGCGCCCGCCGCTGCGCAAAATAAGTACACCTCAAATTAATTAGCCTCCACCGTGCAAGTGAATGATTGAAATCAAAGGAAGGATATCCGCGCAGATGACTTATAGGGGATGATAAGGCATGAGAATCGCCTCGTCCTTATTGGCGAGTATGAAATTGACGATCTATTCCCTCGCGTATTCATGGTGCTTTGCGTAGACTCCCAAGAAGCCCTCGTGCATGAAGTACGGGTCAACGACACAGATATGAGCTATCCGCTCAGCCTCGATGATGTAGTTCATGTGCAAGGCATAATGGCGGAAAAACGTAAAATCCAGCTTCTTCACGTGAAACATGTCGAATATGTAATCGAATCCAAGGAAGAACTTATCCGTGGGGAAGAAGTCGATGTATGACAATTGCTGCCGAACGTTAACCACGTAGAGTGGGTATCCTGGATCTTTTGAGGCGATGAGGCCTTTCTCTATCTGCAGCACATCGTCATGAAGTCTCCTAAGATCGCCGAATCTGGCCCCTAGCATTGTTGCTGGTAGGATTGGTTGACCGGGGATATGCCATTTATCTGCACCGAGGATATCTATACGGTCTTGAACCCGAGGCTGCTGAGGCGGCTAGATCATAGAATCAGCTTTCTCGCCTTTTCTCGGTCTCTTCCTAGGCTTCTTTGTCGGAAGGTCGTCTATAATATGTTGAGACTCCGGAGGCGTCAATTCATGCACCGACTCATGACGCTGAAACCCTGAGTAGGCGCCAGTATAGACATATTGTCGAGTGCCATCATCATCCTCATCCTCATCCATGGCGACGTCATCAGCGACTAATGGACCCTCTTCCTTACCCCGTCTGCTATCACCCAACCCAACACCCGATGCTAATTGGGTAGGTGGGGTGTTGATGTTCATACCTTGCTGAGGCTGTGTGCTCGTGGGTGTGCTCCCGGCCGCCTCCAGACGAAGCGGACTCTTTGGCCACAACAGGACCCTCCCATTGCAACAATCACCAAGCCGCTGCGGGGTCTCGTTGTCATCCCCCACTATTACCAGAGGAGGAAAATTCTCATGGCCCGGTTTGACACTGGCCATGGAAACCTTGAAGACGTTCGGGGGGATCGGCCGTCTGTGGAACAATGGTTCCCTCGGCTTCATTTTCGTCGCCTTCCCCACGTCCACCTTCTGGTCCGCAGGGTTTCGTCGGCCTGCAAAGAAAAGTCTGCGATGTGAGACATCCGAAAGGCAACGAAAACGGGAGATTATACATTTATTGAAGGGGGCCGGTGTGACAGATACCGTGAGGGCATCGAGCTCCGCCAAAGAAGGAGCACCGCCGAGCACGCCCGGTGCCGGAGCCGGTGCGGGAGCAGGTGCTGGTGCAACGCTAGTCGAGCTGCTCCCCAAGATATCAGCAAGGGGAAAGTTTGTTGCATTTTTTTCTGGATTTTGCCTGGTCCAATTGAAAACGGCCGGAACCATGGAAGTAAACATATCTACAACTGCCTATTTTGCGGCAGCTACCGTTGTTGCGACTGTCTGAGATGATTTATTCTCAACTGCAATCTCAACCTTCTTGTCGATGTTTTCTTCAGTTAACCTCCGTCTTTCATTTCTCTCCTCCGTGGTCTCACGGTAGTACTTCTTCCACGTGGCACCGTATCCGACACCGTGCACGCGTCCATACGACGGTCGAGTCTCCTCCGGGAGTCGTTTCAATATGTTCAACGCCCGGTTGAATGGAGTGTCCCACATGGGCCTGGCCAACGCCTCAGACGGAGAGTCACTTTCGGACGCAATCCTGTGCTGCTCTCTCTGCAAAAGGGACAAGGATCTTTTCCAAATATGACTAACCTGTAGTCGAATTGATCAGAAACTAAAATTACCAGCAGTCTCATGAACTCCCTCGTGAGCGCATTCATCTCGAAAACCTTCTTCACTAGTTCCCAACAGTGCCGGGCCCTGAGGACGTCACGCTCCTGCGAGACGGTGAACTCCGCCAAGGGGTCTGGGATGCCCAGACTCGCGGTTTCCGCGTCCTCATTGGCCCATATGGACCTCTTCCTGCTGTAACCACGGCTTCCGAGGTGGTGGGACCCAATGTTCCTCTGTTGAAGCCCCTTCATGTACTTCGACTTTTTTGGCATCTTTGGCCTCGCAAGCCACCTTGAATATTTCAATGTGCACTGCCATGATTGTCGGATTATCCTTTATAATCTCTGAGTAGGGTTCTTTTTGTCGATCTTTGCTTTCACCCTTGCTTTCCAGGCGGCCAATGCATCGCTAAACTTGGACATGGCATGTTTGTTTATCTTCTTCATTGTCGAGTCCTTATCTAGATCTTTATAATCCTTTTCATTCCAGCCCGGGAACAAGAATATCTGGTGCAGCTTCTTTAGGAGGGAGGGCCTCATATTATCTATCTTCTCTAGTTTCTCATCGTTGATGGTGGCAGTTTTCCGTATGATGCAACCTATTTGATTGTCGTAGAACACGCGCGCTTCATCGGGCACGGTTGGCTCAAAATTGTCGTCGTCCACCTCCATGACCACCAGTCGTGTAGTCGTGAGTTTGTTAGGAAGTCGTTGCCTCTTTGCTTTCGGTTCTACACCAGCTCCACTTCCCGAGGCAGCGCCGGTCTCAGTCCCAGCGCCGGTCTCAGTCTCAGCGCCGGTCTTAGTCTCAACGTCGGCCTCAGTCTCAGCACCGGTCTGCGTGTCGGTCTCAGTCCCCGATGCAACCGGTGGGCCCAGCAACAACATCGGTTGATCATCGGCAAGGCTCAAAAATTTGCCTTCGTCCAGGTAGACGTTGTCGCAATAACCAGAACCTTGTCCTTCATCGTTGCTAGCCATGTTTCCTACAATTAAATCTAGTCAATTAATTCTAGACCTAATAAAATGAATGATGACCTAAAAATGCCCATGTTTTGCAGGAAAATTGACTCCTTCCCAGTGCGCCAAATACCGGGCACTCGATATGTCCTAGTTTGTAGCACAAGTCATGCCAAAATTCACAGAAAATTTCGGCATGACCTTTGCTAAAAAGTGGACAAATCGAGAACCTGAAATTTGCCGGAACGTAAATGAATCAACATTCCGGCAAAACATAGGCCACTCAGCTTCATTCCCTGGAAACAACAAAAGGCCACTTGGGCACAATTGAAACATGGGCAAACACAATTGAGGAATTTGCATGTATCCTCACCACTTCAAATTTGCATGTCCTAGCGTTTGACACATCAAGAAAATCTACAAACTCAATTCAAAAACCAAATATAGATTATATTGAGTTAACTACTGAACTAACCATTACTCTAAACTAAACCGTACTGCCCTAATTAACATCTACACTACTAGGAAAAGGCCTACTAGTGGCGCACCTGTTTTGCCTACTAATGGCGCACCACAGGTGCGCCATTAGTAAAAAATACTGATGGCGCACCATCCAGTGCGCCATTATTATGCCTCCCAGGGGGCCATATTTACCCATGTGCTTTGGCATACTAATGGCGCACTTGTGGATGATGCACCATTAGTGTGCTCTGGCTTACTAATGGCGCACTATGTGGTGGTGCGCCACTAGTATGAATATTAGGGATTATTTTTTTTCTTTTCTGATATTTTCACAGGTTACAAAATATATTATTGGACAGAATATAGCTAGCACCACACAGCAACAGCAGATTCATCCAATACAATATAAGATTAGTCTCCGAATACAATTCATGATATTAGTCTCCGAATTTAAAATACCGAACAAAGTTAGAACACTACAAGTCTCGAAACCGCGAGTAGCGAGTTTGTCTTCACATTACAAGTCGATATCGATCATCTAAACTACCATCACATAGAAGAGAGCTGCGGTCATCACGATGAGCATAATCGTGATGAAACTGGTCTTCATCCGGTTCCTCCAACGCTCCCTCCTCTCTCCCACTAGATAGCGCGCGTATATAACTTCCGCCTCCGCCCTAGTGGTGTACCCTTTGTAACTGCTACCGCTGAAACGGGGAACCTGTCTCCGACACTCCTCCCAGTCGTCGTAGACTCCGGTAACCTTACCCTTGTACACGACATACGATGGCATCTCTATGCACTAGCCAAACAAAACGTTAGTAGCAATTCACAGGCAATACATAAGCAATATATAAGTATGCAACAAAAGGATCGGAAGAGAAAAGCAACACATTAATAGCATCGATTACATCTAAGTTGAACGACTGTCCAAACCAAAGAGACATGCAAGTTCATTAAAGTTTAATTACAACATGAGCCAATCGATGTTTCAGAACTACACATAGCATCACTACTTTTGACTCGACTCAAGGGACCAGAGCGTGGATGAAGCCGCCGTCTCTCGTGATGGTCATGAAATCGCGGGCGTTGTCAGCCTGCATTTGTAGCGTTGTGTCTATCTGAGCTTGAACTGCCCCGAGGTACGAAGGACATCTTGATGGATGATTTCCACAAACTCCGACTGGATGTGAAAGAATTCTTGTCTGATGTCCGCGTCCTGGATTGCCGACAAGCTCGCGGCCCAATCTTTGAGATTATTTGGTAGCAGAAGGTGATTATGGTCCCGCACGATCGCCCGCATGTGATGGAGGGCGTAGTAGGCATCCTTCTGACCGCCAGGTGGCTGCTTGACGCAGCAAAACATCGTATTGTGGGCGAGCACATGCTTGCCATACTTACGAACTGGCCTGGTGAAGGTGCCTCTAGATTTGGCGTAGTCGGGGAGAACATCATCAAGAACTTTCTTGATATTTGTGTAGTCTTTCTTCGACTGACGGTCCGAGTCGAAATACATGGCCATGGAATATTTCGGGCTTAAGAGGATGAGTGTGCAATGTGTGTCACTGCACAAAACACGGAATGTAAGAAAAAACAATCGAAATCTAAGAAATCATATGTTACGGGGCGGTTGAGGGGACGACTTACTCGGGAAAGTAAGGCACGAGGAAGTTATCCTTATCTGGGTTTGCCAGAATGATGCCTTCGAGGTAAGAACTCGCGACTTGCCGGCCCCTAGCACTGCCCAAGATCTTGGCACGCATGTAGAAGGGGTCGACTATCATGATGTCCGGGGTCTTGTCTCTAATGATCCGCATCTCCATACTCAGCGAAAATAGCCGAACGGAGGTGTAGTGCAGCGGATGAAGGTTAAACATAGCAAAGATGTCATCAAACCGCAGGACGATCGTACCCCTGATGGAGTTATCCACAAAGCCCTTTCCCTCTGGCACCTTGGCCACGAAAACCGGGTATGCCATGTCATTCTCTCTGAGACGCCGCTTCTCCAAAGAAAGAACACTGTCATGCAGACTCCGCATAGCACCGGTTGTAGCATTGAGCATATTAGTCGGTAGCATCGGCCTACCCACCACATGCACCCTCCTCGAGATATCCTTAGGTGAAGGTGGCCCGTCCTGAGCATGGATCGTACTCGGTGCCGGCTGGCTCGCACCCTTGTTACTCTTTCTTTTCCGTCCCTTCTTCTTCTGCTGTAATGGGACCGAGTTCTGCTCACAGACCGCCTTCTTGAGTGTGTTGGGGCTGATAATATTTCGCACCTCGGCTATCTGAGGCTCGGTGAAGTCGGCAGCTGGAGGCGTCTCCTAAGAACTGAACGGCAGATGATGCCTGTTGCAATTGGGTTTCTCCGCGGTACCAGCTAGATCGGGATCGTCTTTTGTAGGGTTGGGTTCTTGAGAAGGAGGCCCCAAGAATTCCTCATCGTACCCATGTTCGGCAAAGTACTTATCGATGTTGGTAAATGTACCATCGCCGTTGTCGTCGTCGTCTGGATCCTGTGCCATATGCATGTTCGGATCCTGTCCCATAGGGATGTCCGGCATGTCCGGTAGCGTTGCGGCGGTCTTGCCATGGCTTGGCACCGGCACGACTAGCGGTGTTGTCTTTGGGGTGGTGTCCCCCGTCCCCAAACGAATCTGGCTCTTCGGCCAAAGCAGGGGCCAGCTTAGGCAGGCGCTGAGGGTCATCAGATCATCTTCGTCGGCCCCAGCGGGTCGAACCAGAGGTAACAACTCGTCGCAGCCTGGCAGCACCTGAACCAGTTGAACCCTATACACGGTGGGTGGCATCGGATTATCGTGGAACACGGGGTTGCCCAGTTGAACGACTTTGCCCTTGGCGACATCGACCAACTCATCGTTCACGAAGTGCAGGAGAGTGCACGGAACGTCGGCGGCGCCCTGCGAAAACTTGTAGGGTGTCAGGGATGCCCAGTCAAAGGCAAGGAGATGAAGTCCTTGGCCGAGAGGCTTAATTAGTTACCATGATGATGGCGTCAAACTCGGCTAATGTCGAGGCACCGCCAACAGCGGGCGTGCAACTGACGGAGGGGCCGCTTGCTGCCGAGGTGCCGGCCGGTGTACACCCGCGTGCATTAAGCTCCAATGCCCGTGCCGGCGTCGGAGACACCAATACCGCCTTCGCCGGAGACACCAATGGCGCCGCCTGCGCGTTGTGCAAGTTGCTGGACGTGAAGCTGGGAATCGGGGGCGGCCCCTGTTGGCCGCCCGCAATCCACGTCGTCAGCCCATGAATCAAGGTAGGCATAATGCTGGTGAGCGTCGATCCTACTTGTTGTTTCACTTGCTCTTGGACATGGGTACCTCGCGCGACTTGTGCCTTGAGTTATTGAACCTCGCGCGACTGGCTTTCCGAGCTGGTCTTTCTCTCCTTTCGCCCACCATCGTTATAGTATGATGACCATTTTGTGGACAAGCCTTTGCCGGCCACACGACCAGCTGATGACGGCTTACTGAGCTTACCCTTGTTTTTCATTACGTTCAACGCCCTATTTAGAGTGCTGCCCCAAGGGGTGCTCTGAGACGACCCCGCGCTGCTGCTTTCCGTCTCCTGCGCGAGGACAAGCTCAAGCGCCCTGGTCTTCGGATCCGTGGTAAGCTCCTTTGTTACCGAGTCCTCCTTGTACCGGCTCTGGCGCCTTTGGCTTCTTTCCCGGCTCTGACGCCTTTTGCTTCTTTCCCGGAAGTGGGCAATCTTTCCAATTTTTCAACAGCTCGTCTATTTCCTCGCCGCTCCTCGTACGCGGGCGTCTTCGTGGTTCGGTTTCACCATCGAACAGATCCTTGCGTTTTCTCCACGGGTCATCGTCGCGAACCCACCTTCGATGTCCCATGAACACAGTTTTGGAAGACCTGGGATCTCTATCTAGCTGGCGATACGTTGTGTCATCCATGCACCTGACGCATCCAGAAAATCCATGGACCACCTGCCCCGCGAGATATATAGTCGTGCACTGTCGTGAGCAGTGCGGCTCTCATAGGGAAATATTCTTTCTCTATGGCGTCCCACGTATTGGCTGGCGTTTTCCACAGCGTGTCTAGCTTCTCTTTCAGCAGCCCCAGATACATATTGATGTCATTCCCTGGTTGTTTCGGCCCTTCAATTAGCATACTCATCTGAATGTACTTCCTCTTCATGCACAACCAAGGGGAAGGTTGTACATCCACACAAACACAGGCCAGGTGCTATGTGTGCTTCTCTGGCTGCCAAACGGATTGACTCCATCGGTGCTCGCGCCCAGCACGATGTTCCTTGGATCGTTCCCAAATTCTGGGTCTTCGAAGATCAACGCTTGCCACTGGCTCGCATCCTTAGGGTGACTCAGCATCTTGTCTTTTTTATTTATCTCCGGATCATTTCCTTCATCTTCTCGCTTCTTCTCCTCCCTATCCGCGTGCCAACGCAGGAGCTTTGCTACCTTAGGGTCCGCGAAATACCGCTGCAGACGAGGAGTGATCGGAAAGTACCACACCACTTTTCGAGGAGCATTCTTCCTCTTCTTGTATCGAGTCACGCCGCACACCGGACATATGGTAGACTCCGCGTGCTCGTCCCGATAAATGATGCAATTGTTCATGCACACATGGTATTTCACGTGCGGTAAATCCAGAGGACACACAATTTTCTTCGTCTCCTCGAAACTGGTCGGGCACTTGTTCCCCTTGGGAAGACGTTCGTGCCAGAATGACATGTTCTCGTCGAAGCATGCGTCGGTCATTTTGTGTTTTACCTTCATCTCCAGAGCCATGAGCGTTACTTTCAGGCGGGTATCCTCGGGCCTGCATCCTTCATACAATGGAGTAACCGCGTCTATCTCCAGTTGATCCAGCCTGGCTTTCTCTCGGGCGGCAGCTCTTGCGTTATCCGTCTGCTTGAGAAGCAGCTCTTGAATATGAGGGTCCTGCACCCAGCCTCCATCGTCGTCTGCTCCGGCATCTTCATCTTCATGATCATGTCCTTCGTCTTGATCTTCCTCATCATCATGTCCGGCATCTTCTACATGATGACTGTGTACAGTATCACCATCGTGATCATGTCCTGGAGATTCTTCATCTTCTCGCCCGCACTCGCCGTGGTGGTTGTTTTGCTGCCCTTCCTCATTTCTTGCCCGGCCCCCATGGACGATTTCATAGTCATCTTCATCACCTTGCCACCGATAGCCATCCATGAAACCACGCAAGAGCAGGTGGTCCCGCACCTGCCCGGAATCCGGGTCCGCAATAAGGCTCTTCAGCTTGCATCTTCGACATGGACATATTATCTCCGTCTCGTTCTTTTGAAGCATCTCGGCCTTCGCGGAGCTCAAAAACCTATTCACGATGCCTTCGGTCATCATGCAGACCAGGGTTGCCTACGGGGTAGAGCAAAATGATATTTTAGAACCAAGAAAAAATTTGGCATGACTTTCCCTAAAAATAGGACCAAAAAGAATGCATAGTGCCAAAATTCTCGCCGAGACAGAAATGAATCAACATTCCGGCAAAATATTGGCAACTATCGCATTTCAAATACTGGTACCTGCAAACACAAACATATATGCAACACCACAAACATATGCAACACCACAAACATACATAGATCTATCAAGGCCATAAAAAGTGCATGTGCACGTTGTTGGAGGGAGCTAGGGAGAAAAAAAGTAGATCTACAACATAAAGATAGGTTTCCCCTTACTTACTATCAAAAAGAAGGTAATTTAACCACTTAATTTTGATGAATCTATGGTGCAAATGAGGTGAGGAGGAGGAGGCAGACGACACAAGCTTGGAGAAGGAGGTGGAGAGAATGAAGTGGGGAAAGTGAGTGTGTAGGTGTGGCTGTCCAAAATATCTAGCTGGTCCCAAGTTACTAATGGCGCACCACCCACAAATGCGCCATTAGTAACCCTGGTTACTAATGGTGCACCAGCTTGAGGTGTGCCATTAGTAGTTTTGCAAAAAAAATAGTAGTGGCGCACTACGTTGGTGGTGCGCCATTACTAGTTAAACTAGTAATGGCGCACTCTTCCCTGGTGCGCCATTAGTATTTTTGGAAAAATAAAAAATTGTTACTAATGGCGCACCGTGTGTCTGGTGCGCCATTAGTGTCTACCACACTAATGGCGCATCAACTCATGGTGCGCCATTAGTGGCCATATCATCTATAGCCCTTTTCCTAGTAGTGCTAGTTAAACAAACTCAATTCAAAAACTAAACCCTACTGAACTAATTAACATCTACATTATCTACTACTTAACATCTATTATTACCCTAACTAAAAAACATGTACTATTAACTATACTGCCCTAGTTAACTAGTACCATCACTACTACTAATTAATATCTACTACTGCTACTAAAAATCGTTATGTATGAACCATAGTACTAATTAACATCTACTACTACTACTAATTAACATGGCAGAGGAAGAAAAATCAGAGAGAGTAGAGGGGTGGGGGAGGGGTGGGGGGCTTACATAGAGGGGAGAGACAGTGGCGGGGAGGTGCTCGGCGGCGGAGGTAGGGGCAGCGAGGGAGGGCTCGGGATCGGGAGGCGTCGGCGGCCCTGGGTGGGCTCGGGGGTGGTGAGCTCGAGGGCGGCGGCGGTGAGGTCGAGGGCGGCGACAGTGAGGTCAAGGGCGGCCCGAGCGGCGGCGGCGGGGGTGAGGCTAGGCGGCCTCGGGTGGCGGCGATGAGGATGAGCGCGGCGTCGACGCCGACAAGAGACGGCAGCGAAGTGGGGAAGACGGCGGCGAAGTGGCGGGGCGAGGGGGTTGGGGGAGAAGTGGTGGCCGGGGGGAACCGCTTTTGTGTTAAGTCAAAAATAACGGTAGCGCGTTAGTGAAAATGCGCTACTGCTATTCCTTCATCCTTTTTTCCCTTTTTCGTTTATTTTTCTTTACATTTTATATTTTTCCTATCTCCTTTTTCTATTTCTTTCATTTTCATTTACTTTTGTATTTGTTTTTCATTTTATTTTCTTTTAGTTAGCAGTAGCGCTTTACACATAAACGTGTTGCTATAAGAATATTAGCGGTAGCGTTGTTCTCCAAAGATCGATACTACTATGTGTAGCCCATCGGCTTAGTGGTTGGAATCTTAGTAGTAGGGAGTTTTCGCCGACACGTGCTACTGATATATATGCATCTGCAGCACGCTTATTTCGCACTCGCTATTGCTATCTAGCAGTAGCTGGCGTTTTTAACAAGCGCTACTGCTAAAGTTCTGTGTATAACGTTTTCCCTAGTAGTGTAAGTGTGTTCGGACATCTTCCCGTGATATTTTCCCTTCCTCATAGAACAGACCTGTTTTGTCAAGGACCTCCTTCACGATCACTTGGGCAAGTTCATGATGGATGTGATAGAACTCAGTTCGAAGTCGATGATCCGGAATATCTCCTACGTTCTTTGCCCATTGCAGAATATGGGCATCGCCGGATTTAGGTGACATGTGATGGTCCTGATGATCCCGTCTGTACTCCAGCATGTGATGTAGGACATAGAATCCATCACTAAGAGTATCACTCGGTTGCTGGATGCAGCAGAAGTCGGTCTTACGGCCGAAGGCAGGTCTGCCGTCCCTTTTCTTTTTCTCCTTGACCTCTCCACCCCGTACGCCATAGTAAAAGATAGCACTGGCCAGAACAGACTTGATGTGGGTGTAATCCTTTTTGTTCATGTTCTTCAATGAGTCCAAGTAAAGAGTGTGGGAGTATCGGGGGTAAAGGATGATGAGGACGGCACACCCGTTGCTGCGCAAAATAAGTACACCTATTATTAATTAGCCTCCACCGTGCAAATGAATGATTGAAATCGAAGGAAGGATATCCGCGCGGATGACTTACAGGGGATGATAAGGCACGAGAATCGCCTCCTTGTTCTTATTGGCGACCATGAAATCGGCGATGTAGTACCTCGTGTATTCACGGTGCCGTGCGCAGACTACCTAGAAGCCCTCGTGCATGAAGTATGGGTGAGTGACACACATAAAAGGTATCTGCTCAATCCCGATGATGTAGTTCATGTACAAGGCATAAAGGCGGACAAACGTAAAATCTAGCTTCTTCAAGTGAAACATGTTGAAGATGTAACCGAATCGAAGGAATAACTTGTCTTCGGAGCATGTGTCGACGCACGACCTTTGCCGCGGCACGTTAACCACGTAGAGTGGGTATCCTTGATTTTCCGAGGCGATGAGTCTTTTCTCTCTCCACAGCACATCGTCATGAAGTCTCCTTATATTTCCGTGTGTGGCCTCTAATGCTGCCTTAGGTAGGATTGGTTCACTGGCGATATGCCATTTGCCGCATCGGGTATAGGTATAAGCTCTTGAACCTGAGGCTGCTGAGGCGGCTGGATCATAGAAGCATCTTGGTTTCCTTTCCTCCATCTCTTCCTATGCTTCTCTCCTAGTGGAAGTTCGTCTATAATACGTTCAGCCTCCGGAGGCGATAATTCAGGCACAGGCTCATGACGCTCAAACCCTGAGTACTCATCATAGGCGCCGGTATTGATATACTGTTGAATGTCATCGTCATCCTCATCCTCATCTACGGTGACATCATCAGTGACTATTAATGGAGCCTCTTCCTCACCCCGTCCGCTATCACCCAGCATGACAGCCGACGTTATTTGGGTTGGTGGGGTGTTGATGTTCATACCTTGCTGAGGCTGTGTGCTTGTGGGTGTGCTCTTGGTCGCCTCCAGACGAAGCAGACTGTTTGGCCACAATAGGACTGATACGTCTCCAACGTATCTATAATTTTTGATTGCTCCATGCTATATTATCTTCTGTTTTGGACATTATTGGGCTTTATTATTCACTTTTATATTATTTTTGGGACTAACCTATTAACCGGAGGCCCAGCCCAGAATTGTTGTTCTTTGCCTATTTTAGGGTTTTGAAGAAAAGGAATATCAAACGGAGTCCAAACGGAATGAAACCTTCGGGAACGTGATTTTTGGAACGAACAAGATCCAGGAGACTTGGACCCTACGTCAAGCAACCAACAGGGAGGCGACGAGGTAGGGGGCGCGCCTACCCCCTCCCCCCCCCAAGCACGCCCTCCACTCTCGTGGGCCCCCTGTTGCTCCACCGACGTACTTCTTCCTCCTATATATACCTACGTACACCCAAACGATCAGCTACGGAGCCAAAACACTAATTCCACCGCCGTAACTTTCTGTATCCACGAGATCCCATCTTGGGGCCGGTTCCGGAGCTCCGCCGGAGGATGCATCGATCATGGAGGGCTTGTACATCAACACCATAGCCCTTCCGATGAAGTGTGGGTAGTTTACCTCAGACCTTCGGGTCCATAGTTATTAGCTAGATGGCTTCTTCTCTCTTTTTGGATCTCAATACAAAGTTCTCCCCCTCTCTTGTGGAGATCTATTCGATGTAATCTTCTTTTGCGGTGTGTTTGTTGAGACCGATGAATTGTGGGTTTATGATCAAGTTTATCTATGAACAATATTTGAATCTTCTCTGAATTCTTTTATGTATGATTGGTTATCTTTGCAAGTCTCTTCGAATTATCAGTTTGGTTTGGCCTACTAGATTGATCTTTCTTGCAACGGGAGAAGTGCTTAGCTTTGGGTTCAACCTTGCGGTGTCCTTTCTCAGTGACAGTAGGGGCAGCAAGGCACGTATTCTATCGTTGCCATCGAGGATAACAAGATGGGGTTTTGATCATATTGCATGAGTTTATCCATCTACATCATGTCATCTTGCCTAAGGCGTTACTCTGTTCTTATGAACTTAATACTCTAGATGCATGCTGGGTAGCGGTTGATGTGTGCAGTAATAGTAGTAGATGCAGGCAGGAGTCAGTCTACTTGTCTCGGACGTGATGCCTATATACATGATCATACCTACATATTCTCATAACTATGCTCAATTATGTCAATTGCTCAACAGTAATGTGTTCACCCACTGTAAAATACTTATGCTCTTGAGAGAAGCCAATAGTGAACACGAACCATATTAATCTTCCAATACTTAGTTACCTTCATTGCCTTTTATTTTACTTTGCATCTTTATCATAAAAATACCAAAAATATTATCTTATCATATCTATCAGATCTCACTCTCGTAAGTGACCGTGTAGGGATTGACAACCCCTTATCGCGTTGGTTGCGAGGATTTATTTGTTTTGTGCAGGTGCGAGGGACTCGCGCATAGCCTCCTACCGGATTGAAACCTTGGTTCTCAAAAACTGAGGGAAATACTTACGCTACTTTGCTACATCACCCTTTCCTCTTCAAGGGAAAACCAACACAGTGCTCAAGGGGTAGCATGGACCCACCCATTGCAACCACCAAGCCGCCGCGGGGTCTCGTCGTCATCCCCCGTAGTACCGGAGGAGCCAAATTCTCGTGGCCCGGTTTGACGCTGACCACAGAAACCATGAAGACGTCAGGGGGGTCGGCTGGCTGTGGAACAATGGTTCCTTCGGCTTTATTATCGTTGCCTTCCCCACGTCCACCTTCTGGTCGCCGATGGTGTACAATATTGTGCACGGGATTACGTCGGCCTGCAAAGACATGTATGTGATGTGACACATCCGAAAGACAACGAAAATGGGAGATTATACATTTATTGGAGAGGGCCGGTGTGACAAACACCATGAGGGCGTCGAGCTCAGCCAAAGATGAAGCACCGCCGAGCACGTCCAAGACAGAGGACGGGCTGCTATGAGCAGGTGCGGGAGCTGATGCAGGAGCCAGTGCGGGAGTAGGTGCGGCAGCCGGTGAGGGAGCAGGTGCAGGTGCCGGTGGAATGCTAGTCGAGCTGCTCCTGAAGAAGTCAGTAAGGGGAGAGTCCACTGCATTTTTTCTAGATTTTGCTTGCTCCAATTTGAAACGGTCGGAACCAAGACAGTAGACATATCTGCAACCACCTGTTTTGCGGCAGCTACCACTTTTGCGACCTGATTTCTTCTCAACTGCAATCTCAACCTTCTTGTCGATGTTTTCTTCAATTAACCTCTGTCTTTACTTTATCTCCTCCGTGGTCTCATAGTAGTACTTCTTCCACGTGGCGCCGTCTCCGACACCGTGCATGCGTCCATACGACAGTCGAGTGTCCACCGGGAGTCCTTTAAATATGTAACGCCCGGTTGAATGGAGTGTCCCACTTGGGCCTCGCCAATGCTTCAGACGGCGAGTCGCTTTTGGCCGCAATCCTGTGCTGCTCTCTATGCAAAAGGAAGAAGGACCATTTACAAATGACTAAACATGTAGTCGAGTTGATCAAAAACTAAAATTACCAGCAGTCTCATGAACTCCTCGTGACCAGGTCTGTCTCGAAAACCTTCTTGACTTAGTCCCAATGGTGCCGTGCCCTGAGGACGTCACGCTCCTGCGAGACGGTGAAGTCCGCCAAGGGGTCTGGGATGCCCAGACTTTCACGTTCCACATCCTCCTTGGCCCATATGGATCTCTTCCCGCTGTAACCACGACATACGAGGTGGTGGCACCCCATGTTCCTCTGTTGAAGCCCCTTCATGTACTTCGACTTTTTTTTGGTAGCTTCGGCCTCACAAGCCGCCATGAATATTTCATACTGCTCTTCCGTGATTGTCGTATTATCCTTTACAATCTCGGAGTAGGGTTCCTTTTTGTTGATGATCCAACGTTTCACCCTTGCTTTCCAGGCGGCCAACGCGTCGCTAAACTTGGTCATGGCGTGTTTGTTTATCTTCTTCATTGTCGGGTCCTTATCTAGATTTTTATAATCCTTTTCATTCCAGCCCGGGAACAAGAATATCTAGTGCAGCTTCTTTAGGAGGGAGTGCCTCATATTATCTATCTTCTTTAGTTTCTCATCGTTGATGGTGGCGGTTGTCCGTACGATGCATCCTATTTGATTGCCGTAGCACGATCGCACTTCCTCGGGCACTGTTGGCTCAAAAATGATGTCGTCCATCTCCGTGACCACCAGTCTAGTAGTCATGAGCTCGTTTGGGTGCCGTGGCCTCTTTGCTTTCGGTTCTAGACCGGCTCCGCTAGTCTCGGCGCCGGTCTCAGTCTCAGCACCGGTCTGCATGTCAGTCTCAGTCCCTGATGTGAAAGGTGGGCCCAGCAACAACATCCATTGATCGTCGGCAGGGCTTAAAAATTCGTCTACCGCCAGGTAGACGTTGTCGCAATCACCAGAACCATGTCCTTCATCATTGCTAGCCATGTTTCCTACAATTATATCTATTCAATTAATTCTAGACCTAATAAAATGAAAATGGCATAAAAAGGCCTATGTTTTGCAGGAACGTTGACTCCCTCCCAGTGCGGCAAATCCCGGGCACTTGATATGTCCTAGTTTCTAGCACAAGTCAAGCCGAAATTCATGGATAATTTCGGCATGACCTTTGCTAAAATGTGGACAAATCGAGCACCTGAAATGTGCCGAAACGGAAATGAATCGACATTCCGGCAAAACATAGGCCACTCGGCTTCATTCCCTGGAAACAACAAAAGGCCCCTTGGGCACAATCGAACCACTTCAATGAAAAGATATAACATGAGCACTTCAACAAAAAGATATATTCCACAATAAAAGTCTAGGAAGGGATCATCTTTAAAATAAAACTTGCCTAAATTCTTTACCTAGAAAAATAGTGGTCTTTTTAAAAATCAAAAACCTAGGATAGAACCGATTAAATTGCAAAGGAACTCCATTTCTCTAACCTTTTTGACCTGATGCTCTAAAATAAAATTTTCCTCTAACCTAGTTAACCTAGCTTGTTAACCTAACGAACCTAATTAACCTAGCTAGTTAGTTGACCTAGCTTGTTAACCTAGTTTACCTAGATAATTAACCTAATTAAACTACTTAACCTAGCTAGTTCTCTGTCAAAGCCCTAAATAAATTTTTTCTTAACCTAGATAATTAACCTAATTAAACTAGTTAACCTAACTAGTTCTATCAAAGCCCTAACTAAATTTTTGCACTAACCTAGATAATTAACGTAATTAAACTAGTTAAACTAGCTAGTTAGTATGTCCAATGTTTGTGCTATGAATGAGAGAGAGAGAGGAGGGGTGCTTACAGAGGATGGCTCCTGTGGTGGCGAGGGAGGCAGTGGTGTCTCCGGTGACGACGAGGGAGGCAATTGTGGAGAGGGAGGCAGTGGCGTCGAGGGTGGCTCCGGTGGCGCCAAGGGCGGCTCCGGTGGCATTGGGGGCGGCTCTGGTGGCGTCGACGGTGCGCGGCTCTGGTCATTCCAGGGGCATCAACGTCGGCAGGAGACGGCGGTGAAGTGGGGTGACGGCGAATTGGGGACACGGCGGCGAAGTGGGCGAGGGATTTGGGGGATAAGTGGTGGCTGGGGGGAGGGAAACTACTGGTTAAGTCAAACATAGTGGTAGCTCGTTACTGAAAACGCGCCATAACTAAGTTAGCTATAGCGTGTTTCACAAAACGTGCTACTGCTAAGCCTTTCTCCCTTTTTTCATTTCTCATTTATCTTTCTTTACATTTATTTTCTCCTTTATACTTTTTCTATTTCTTTCATTTTCATTTACTTTTCTATTTGTTTTTCGATTTATTTTCTTTTCATTAGCAGCATTGCCTTTCTACGTAAACGCGCTGCTACAATAAACTTAGCGGCAGCGCGGTTTCGATAAGAACGCTACTACTATGTGTAGCCTATCGGCTTAGTAGTGAGAATTTTAGTAGTAGCACGTTTAAAGAAAGATGCGCTACTTCTGCGTTTGTATCAGTAGCGCGTTTATCCTACACGCGCTACTGCTATTTAGCACTAGCGCCCTTTTAACAAGCGCTACTTCTAAAGTTCTGTGTATAAGGTTTTCCCTGGTAGTGATGGCACAGCAGGTATGTTCACACATGTTTCTTTAACAGGTTTGCTCTTATAAATAGCTCTGTTGATTTCAATTTCAATTGTGTATACAGTTGACTTATCATATCATGCATATTACTAGCATCACAACAGAGCCAATAGTGTTGTTGTACATGTAGACCCGTGGTACCCATCTGAAATCTTGGTGTGCCGTGTAGTTTCCCACGTTTTTTATTCTTTCACTCCTGTTTTGTCTTGAACTGATATGATTTGAACCATGTCTCTATTTTGATTTGGCAAGACAATGCAGTGACCATATGACATAGATATATGTTTGTTTGATGCTTTTATTATGTACTACTTGGCAATAGAAGACTTGTTAGTTTAATCCTGTCAACCCTACTAATGAGCTGGTTCACCGAAATGAGTTTCATATACTAGTACATGCTAAACCTGTTATGTGTCTTCTTGTTTCTTCTTTTAGAATGCTGACAGAATATTGGGGAGGAGTGCCTTATTAAGCAATGGTAAATGAAGTAATGCAGATAAGGTTCAGCATAGTGAGACATCCTTGTTGGTCTCCAACAAAGCTGATAAAACAGCTAAGGAAGACTATCTTGAAGACAGTGAGACAACCCCAAAGTCCTGTCTTGCTTTAGTGTTTGAGTTACTAGCCACTACCACTTGCACAAGCTATACAAACTCATTGTCTGAATCAGTTCGGTTTCTTGAGTCTCAACTACAAGCTGAAAGACGTCGATCAACTGTTCTGCGACAAGAAGCGGAAGGACTGAGGAAGTCCCTGGAGCATTCAGATGCATACTTAATGGTGCAACAACAAGCATTGGAGGATTTTAGCGCCAAACAGGACAAAGCTAATAAGATTGCTAAGCTTATTGCCAGCATGGTGGATACACCCATGGTAACGTTTCTTGAGCTCTTCTGAAGTTGTTTCAGTTATGGACTTGTTTTACTGCCGCATTTATTTGCACTGGTGGCCAATTTTGACGGCAAGTGTATGTAATATGCTGCTTTGTTCCCTATATTTGCACTGGTGGCGAACTTTGATGCCCAATGGATGTAATATGTGTAATAGCCGTAATAGCCTAGCGTTAATTCCTTGCTTATTTATTTCCTTATTGTCTTGTTTAGTTGTTTGCTTGTAGTCACTGTAGTTCTTTTTCCGCGTTTTTCTAGTGGCTACAATAAACTAGGCCACAATAACCATGGCAACACATGGACTATTGTGACCACGGTCCTGCTACCTGCGTAGTGACCATGGGCCTTCCACGGGCCGTAGGATCCATGGGCCTTCTATGGACCGTCTCATCTATGGGCCTTCTACAGGTCGTCTCATCTTGGGCCTTCTACGGGCCGTATAATCGTTTCACCAAACATGGTCCATACTATTCGTGGACCAATGATGGGCCGCTAAATGGGTCGTAAACAGGCTAGAGTGGAAATCGTTTGTTTTATGGCCCGACCATAACGGACCGTTAATAGGCCATAATTGATGACGCTACGAAAACAGCCCAACGCGTTAACGGGCCACAAGCAGGCGGACTATAAGCATGGGCTGAATTTTTCCCACAATCTGAACAGGCTAGTAACGGACCATAAGTAATCGAATTTTGGACATGAGCCCAAGAATAAATGGACCCTTAGAAGGCCGAAAGTTAACACAGGTTGGAAACGACCCAATGGAATAATGGGCCATTAATGGGTATCAAGCGGTGCACTGTTCATTATGGCCCAGTTTCACCACGGGCCTTTAATGGGCCTAGATTTACAAAGGGCCTCATATGGGCCGAAAGACATCATGGGCCATACATGGGTCGGACGTTACAATGGGCTAGAATCATATTGAACGGCCGAGAGGAAGTTACTGGGCTTAATTCTGATAGGCCGTAACGGGCCGTGAGTTTGTGGGCCGTAAATGGGCTATGTACGAACATGCCATTAACAGGCTTTCCATGGGCCGGCCCGTTATCTTTTGACCGAGTCAAATGGGCCGGCCTTGTCACCGGAATGGGCCTCTATTAGGCCGTGCCATGTGTTGAAGTATCATAGGCGCCTCCTGTCCAGTGAGTGGATGACATCTGTCCCAGCGGTGAGCCAACACGTGTTTCCTCCGGCCAATGAAAATTTTACACGTGGAAAATCCCCATTGGTCTGGGTTGTTAACGGGTTATCAAATCCAAAACCGGACCCGATAGCTTAACGGCGACCCGGTACGGTGGATGCCATGTGTCGGTCACCCTTGACGAAAGCACTTCCATGACGCGCCATTTATCGTCATGGAAATGGACACTTCCGTGATGATAATTTTGGTAATGTCATGGAACACTTCTAAGATAGCACAAGTATGACTATCTTGATTCTGTCATAAAATCGTCATGGATGTACATGCATGATAGAAAATATGACCTACTATGACAAACACGTATCATCATGGAAGTGTATTTTTTGTAGTGATCCCGACCGGGGAACAGGAACCTATTGTGCAACTTCTTTAGGAGCATGTTCTTCATATGTGGTATCTTCTTCAACTTCTCGTCGTTGATGTTGGTGGTTTCCCTGAGGATGCATCCTAGTTGATTGCCCCAGCACGAGCACGCTTCCTCCGTTGCCGTTGGCTCTAACTTATTGGGGTGCATCTCGGTGACCACAATTTGTCCGATGCTGAGCTTGTTTGGTCTTCGTGACCTCTTCTGGTTCGGTGCTTTACTGGCTACGACATCATCATTGCCGGTCTCAGGGGTGTTGCAGGTGTCGGTGCCACTGTCGGTGTCGGGGTTGGTGCCACTGCCGCTAGCATGCACCCCCGTCTGGTGTTTGTCCAGGTAATAAAAATAGTGATTTGCTGCCTTGATGGGGTCTTCTTTGAGGCGAGTAGAACCCCCAGCTTCGGCGTGGCTACACATGTTTCCTATTGAACAATTGTAAATAAAAGATATAATGAAGAGAAAAAAGGCGCCTATATTTGGTCAGAATGTTAATTCATTCCCCTTCTGGCAAATCCCGGGCACTCCATATGTCCTAGTTTCTAACACAAGTCATGCAGAAAATCACGGAAATTTTTGGCATGACCTTTGCTAAAAAGTGGACATATGGAGCGCCTGAAATTTGCCGGAATGGAAATGAATCAACATTACGACAAAACATAGGCCACTCGGATATTCTTCGACATTTAATGAACATTGCAAAATCATATAACATCAATGACATATATCATTTGCAAAATATATCATTCTAGTACATGGCAAAACAGATTCAGATAGCAATGTTTATGGCTAGCAAACTATATGCTAGAGGAACATATTAAGGCAAACAAGAGCAAATCATGCTAGTACTATATGCACTAAACAAAAATCCCTCACTTAACTTTGTCCATAAACTTATGGAATTGATGATAGCTTCAATGCATAAGGGGCACATGATATAAACAGTTTCAGACTTAGAAAAATACTAGCATGGCAAAACAGATTCAAGTAGGCATGTTTGCAAGCCTGTTGCACTCACTACAAAGCACTTCAGGGCATGGAAGAAAAACTAGCAGCAAGTAGACATGAAAACGAACCTATTCGTGTGCAAAACTACCACATAGCATTCTTGTACTTAAATACACAAAAGTGACAAAATGGCATATGCTGTAAAAATAACATGTTTGCAAACTTGCTCAAATGATGAATCTAATGCCATAGATGGATTAGTAGGATTCTCCTAGCACAAACTTGCTCTCTCTCTCTCTACTACATCTCCTAGGGTTCATACATACATATCTAGGCTAGGGTTTATACATTGCTCTCTCTCTCTCTCTTTTCATCCAAATTGTACCTAAAGCCAATCTCTCCTACTCCAAAAATTTTGCTACCGTTTTTTAGCTAAAAAATTTGCTACTATTTTTTATAAATTTTGTCTACTGTTTTTTATAAATTTTTGCTACTGTTTTTTATACCTACAAAGCCTAGCTAGTTTTTTATTTAAAACAACAAAATTTTCTAGTGTTTTTGATTTAAAGTTTTTTATTTATTGGTACAAAATTTAATTAATTCCTACTGTCTTCTATTACTAAGTAGCAAGAATTCTATTTTTAAAAACTAATTATTATTTTTAAAATTAAGCAAGATATGAACCCTAGATTTTTTTCCTAATTGACTAGAGCGAGGGGGAGGTGGGGGAGGGGAGGGGTACCTGAAGGGTAGCGACGCAGAGAAAGGGTGAGGTCGACGGCGGCGGCAGGGACGAGCACTACTGCAATCAGGATCATTGCCGTCAGCCAGTTCTTTGCCGTCTACTGGCTGAAACCAAAGGATGTCTTTGCCATCAGCATACAGAAAGCCGACGACAAAGAAAGAGCGGACGACAAAGGGGGTGTTTGCCGTCTGCTAGCAGATGACATAAAAGCTTTGCCGTCTGCTAGCGGACGACAAAGAGGGAGGGTGGCCCACTGGTGAGAACCACCTAATGGCCACTTTCTTTGTCGTCTGACGCTTCTTTGATGTCTGCTAGCTGACGGCAAAGAGAATAGCCAACCTATCGGCGATTTCCCCCGCCCCATCCCACTAGGTACGCTCTTTGCCGTCTGCTAGCAAATGGCAAAGAAATTAAACCTATGGGAGGCCTAATCTTCCAACATATCAGAATGACAATAGATTGAAACATGGTGCCAAAAAGTGCCTATTGGCATTTGAGCACATGCACTTTCAAGATTCGATAATTTCCATAGTAAAAATAGATGATCAGGGTCAGCTGTGGTAAAAATTTGAGCTCATGGAGAACAGTGGAAGGGTAAAAACAACTGTTTTGGCAAAATTACAGAAGGTGTTTGATGATGTTTTCGGCAAGTAAATGAAAACTCCTTGCCATGAGATTTAACAGGATCAGATAGTAGATAGATCTAAAGTTTACCACCTAGTTTGAGAGCATTTGGACATGTTTGGCAATACACATAAATGGTTTTGAGGGGTTTTGGTGATGTCATCTGTTCTCCAAGAGATGATACTTGGCAAGATAACCAAATATGCCATTTTTGACATGCTAGAATTTTCTTGGAAATAATAGAGAATATTTCCTTTGTAAATATTTCCAAAAGCTTGAAATATCATAAAAGGGTTTTTGATGGATTTGACCAATATTTTGAACATGATTGTGTGTTGAAACTCTTATATATGGACAATATATGTCCAATGAGCTTCCCTAAATTTTCTCAAATATTTTTGAAACACTAAAATAATTTTAACCTATTAAAGACCATTTCTAGCCTTAAGAAAAAGCCTTTAATTTGTTAGTTAGTTATTTTATAGGTTAATTACTTAGTTAGTTAGTTATTTTTTTTAGGTGTTGTTTTCACCCACCAAATTTTTTATTATGCTTATGTTGTACTAATTTTGTTTTCTATTTGTCATTCAGGTGTTGATAGATGGTGGGCGCGGGTCAAGAGCACTTCGAGCCTCCTTCTTCCTCTGCGCGTGCTGGGAGGGGTGCGGTTATTCCACCCCAGTACCTCCGAAGAGAGCTGGTAGATAGCATGGAGACACCGGTGGGCGCTTCTTCTTCGACCGGGAGAGGCCGGGGGAAGACGATGAGGGGTGCAGCTAGAGGTGGACATGACGAAGGGAGAGGTAGGAAGGCTGCCGCGCCTTCCTCTCCGCCACCCCCAACTGATTCTCCGGACCACCGGAGTGCTCCGTCTCAGGTGGACCCATCAGACTTGGACCCGTCTCGGACTCCGGTCCATGAGCCTCGGGCCGATGAGCCTCGGGTCATCGAGCCTTCATCCCACGAGACTCGAGCCCAAGAGTGTTCGTCCCATGAGACTCCGGTCCCAGAGTCTTCGTCCCACGTGAATCCGGAGAGTAGTGGCCATGCTGATGGCAAGGAGACCTAGTCTGACGATAGTTTCACTACAAGAAATATGTCAACTAGTGACCTTCTGTTAGTGACCCTGGAAGAATTGGTCATAGATCTATGACCATTTGAGACCAATTGGTTAATAGCTGTTCGGGGGGCTCCAAACCCTAAACTATATCGACCATTTTGGTTAGAAAGGTCGTAATTTCCTCACATGAAATGGTCATAAAGCAGACAGCACTAGTCCGCTGCCTTATTTCTTGCTGATCATGACCAATATAGATGGTCATAACCTTGTAAATTGTGGTGGATTGGTATGACTTGGCGCCACCTCATCAGTTTTTCCTATGTGTCATGTCCATGTGTCAATTTTTGCCCTAGGTTGTGAAGCAACCCATATTTCTGTCATTCCCAAAATTCCCAAAAAAATCTCATAAATTCTTTCGGTCATATGTTCGTCAAATTTGTAAAAATCCTTCCTTGCCTAGTTCAAAAATAATTCAACAATATTCATTTTCCTATTCTGTTCACAACATCACTTTATGAAGGAAGTGCTATTTATATATTCTTGATTTCCCTCAAAAATTTTGGGCACTTTTTCCTATCCAAATCATTGCGTCATGACAAAATTTAGCACCATTTTCCTAGCAAATCTTCCTCGGCAAATTTTCAAAGTTTTTGTCTACCTAGAAGCATTGTGAAGGAAGTACCTTTTTATATATCCAAATGACATGAAATTTATATAGTTACTTCGTATGCCCAAATTATCACCCTCCTCCAAATTGCAGCTCATTTAAATCATCTATGTGAGCCTAGGTTCAATTTATATTTTATGGCCAGATTGGCACGTTGCACAGCAAGGGTTATGTAGACCCCTCCTATTACCCTAAAACTTTTTGGGTACTGTTCCATACCCAAATCATCGCCACATGATAATATTCAGCTCCATTTTCCTGGTAAATCTTTCTCAGGAAATTTCCAAAGTTTCTACCTCGAGAGAAGCTTTGTGAAGTAAATACTAGCTAGGCTTACCCAAATGATCTAAAAATTTACAAGCGCATGACCATATCTATGTAACTTACCTACACCAAATTTGAGCTCATTTCATTCATCCAATTTATCTCGCTAATTTTCCCAAGTTTCTATCCAGAGAAGAGCATTGTGAAGGAAGTACCACTTTGGCATGTCCAAATGGTATCAATTTTCTACAGTGCTTTCCTGTGCCCAAATAACCATCATCCACCAAGTTTCACCTCAATCCATTCATTATTTTGAGCCCAGCTTCAACATTCATAGTTTTGTCCAGTGTGGTACTTTGCAAAGCAAGTACCACCTAGGATCCTCCTTTTTAGCGGAAATTTTTTAAAGACATTCCTCTTAGTAGATGATCATCCTCAGCCAAAACTCACGCCCATTGGCCACGTGCATTTCCCGTACCGCTAATCAAACACTTGGCTGCTAATTCATCTTTGAGCATAGGTCAGTGTCCTCGTGAGATTCTTCTGTTGTAATTTTATTCCTAGAACCTACCTTGGGAGTTCCCAACCCACTACACATGCCTAGGACTCCCAGAACGCATGTCAACACCAAGGTCACGAGGTGACCACGCGGCGGGCATGCGAGTTTATGCGCTTTGGAGTTGCGGCCCTAGGCCACCATCCAAAACTCAATGTATCACCACCAAACCATGTACTTATGCTTAAATAGATACTTATGTAACTAGAAATGATTTTTGGGAAAAATAAAGAGAAAACAATAAGGTAACTGCAGTTCAAATTTGACTCGCTTCCTGCTGAATCAGCGGAAATTTGTCTTTTTCACCAGAGGTGGATCAAAACTTTTGAAACCCAACCATTTTGTGAATTGTGCATTAAATATGGCCTAGTATTTTATAAAATTGATTTGGTACAATTTTGCAACAAATATTTGGTAGGTCCTTCACAAAAAAAGCTCATTTTGGGCTCTCAAAAAATGGAAAATGATTTTTTTCGTGCAAAGAAAATGATAGCTTCCTTAGGAAACATTGTTTGGAATTCCAATATGCACCCTTGTGCACAATATGAGATCATTTGAACAAACTATGCCATGAATGTGGCCATAAGATTGACCATTTGGCTTGAAAGCCATAAATCTTCATGCATGATAGCTCATTTCTAAGAACACTTTTTTAAAATAATTTTCGTATTACAAGTTTATTATTTTTCCTGTTAACTTGGTCACATATAATGACACAATGCGAAGGTTTTCTAATTTTTTTGATTTTTTTTTATTTTTTATGCCCGTTTCAAAATGCGGTCAAAACTGCGGGCTTGACCGTTCCTAGCTAGTTCTTGAATATTGGAAAACATTTGATGTTTCTCTGATTAAATAGATAGTTATGTACCTAGAAATTATTTTTGGAAAAAATAAAGAGCAAACTATGAGGCAGCGGCAGTTCAAATTTGACCCACTTCCTACTAACTCGGCAGAAATTTGTCTTTTTCACAAGAGGTGGATCAAAACTTTTGACACCCAACCATTTGGTCAATTGTGCATTAAATATGTCCTAGTATTTTAGAAAATTGATTTGGTACAATTTTGCAAAAAATATTTGGTAGGTCCTTCACAAAAAAGCTCATTTTGGGTACTCAAAAAATGGAAAATGGTTTTTTCGTGCAAAGAAAATGATAACTTCCTTAGGCAACATTTTTTGGAATTCCAAGATGCACCCTTGTGCACAATATGAGATCATTTGAACAAACTATGCCGTGAATGTGGCCATAAGATTGATCATTTGACTTGAAAGCCATAAATCTTCATGCATGATAGCTCATTTCTGAGAACACTTTTTTAAAATAATTTTGGTATTACAAGTTTATTATTTTTCCTGGTAACTTGGTCACATATAATGACACAATGCAAAGCTTTTCCAATTTTTTGATATTTTTTTAATTTTTTATGCCCGTTTCAAAATGCGGTCAAAACTGCGGGCTTGACCGTTCCTAGCTAGTTGTTGAATATTGGAAAACTTTTGATGTTTCTCTGATTAAATAGATATTTATGTACCTAGAAATGATTTTTGGAAAAAATAAAGAGCAAACTATGAGGCAGCTGCAGTTCAAATTTGACCCGCCTGCTACTGAATCGGCGGAAATTTGTCTTTTTCACCAGAGGTGGATCAAGGCTTTTAACACCCAACCATTTGGTCAATTTTGAATTAAATATGGCTAAGTATTTTATAAAATTGATTTGGTCCAATTTTGCAACAAATATATGGTAGGTCCTTAAAGAAACTCATTTCGGGCACTCGTAAAATGGAAAATGAATTTTCCATGCAAAGAAAATGAAAAGTCCCTTAGGCGACATTGTTTGGAATTCCAAGATGCACCCTCATGCACAATATGAGATCATTTGAACAAACTATGCCATGAATGTGGCCATAAGATTGATCATTTGGCTTGAAAGCCATAAATCTTCACGCATGATAGCTCATTTCTGAGAACACTTTTTTAAAATAATTTCCGTATTACAATTTTATTATTTTTCCTGTTTACTTGGTCACATATAATGACACAATGCGAAGGTTTTCGAATTTTTTTATTTTCTTTGAAATTTTTTATGCCCGTTTCAAAATGCCGTCAAAACTACGGGCTTGGCCGTTCCTAGCTAGTTGTTGAATATTGGAAAACTTTTGATGTTTCTATGGTTAAATAGATAGTTATGTACCTAGAAATGATTTTTGGAAAAAATAAAGAGCAAACTATGAGGCAGCTGCAGTTCAAATTTGACCTGCTTCCTACTGAATCGGCAGAAATTTGTCTTTTTCACAAGAGGTGGATCAAAACTGTTGACACCCAACCATTTGGTCAATTGTGCATTAAATATGTCCTAGTATTTTAGAAAATTGATTTGGTACAATTTTGCAACAAATATTTGGTAGGTCCTTCATGAAAAAACTCATCTTGAGCACTAAAAAAATGGAAAATGTTTTTTTGCCAAAAACTCATTTCTCACGACACCTTTTAAAAGTTATTTATCTTTTTTCTTGTTTGTTATTTTTCCTGAAAACTTGTTCACATTTGCTGACACAATGAGAAGGTTTTGCATTTTCTTTTTGAATTTTTCAAGTCATAAAATAGCTGACATGATTTTAACACGTTAATTTTCGGCAACTATGACCTATTTAGATGGTCATAACATCATACTGCATCCTGATTGGTCCGTGGACATCTCACGCGAATCACGCATCATACATCGTCGGACGCTTGCGATTCCAGCGGCCGTCCTCAACCCTTCCACACCAACCCTGAAACCCTAACTGGTCATTTTCCATCCACCCCTCCCCCCCCCCCCCGCCTCCTTTCTTTCACACATCCATCCATCGATCCCCTTCCATCTCCTCGCTCAGCTTCAATCTTCTATCATCGTCCTCCCCATCTCACATCTGCATCACGCTGCCCCTCCTCCCAATCTCGTCCAGCGCCGCCGCACCCTACACCCGCTGCTGCCCCCACTCCTCTAGTGCCATCTCCCTCCTCATCGAGGGTCGACCCCTCATCGTCTAGCCACTCTAGCGCCGCCACCACACCTCCAATGCCAGTCTCCCACTCCACCGAGCGCCGAGCCCTCGCCATCCAGCACCGCCCACCTCCCCATCAAGCACCTCCTCATCAAGCGTCGCCGAGATTCCGGGAGAGACCCCCGCCGCGATGCTGAGAAGGTGGCAGGTCTGGGGCCGGCCCGACAGTAGCCAAGTCTGGGTCCCCACACCGACCCCGACGCGCTGCCCCTCCGCCGCCCGCCGCGGCCCCGCCTCTTACTCCGCCGGGGCGCGCCGCGGGGACAGCCGCCGCTTCATTCGAGGACGCGCCGGTCAAAGTTACCCCCCCATCATGCTCTCATCTCAGCGTGGATTCCTTCCTTAAAATGGTGATGGATACTGACCTGACTAGAACCTTCCTACGTTGTCGTTTCTCCGATCTGAAACCCTAGGCCGGGCTGCTGCCGACGGATGCCGCGTCGAGTCCATGGCTGACCTCCTCATCCAAGGTACGACCTCCTCCCTTCACCTCTTCTATTTCGTCCTTGTCTATGTGAGCACGCGTGTGCCCCTACTTGCATCCTCAACTATTGAAATGGATGTGCGCGTGCTCAAGCATCTCTAACCGATCCCTATATGGCCTCTTATCTTTAACTCCTCAAATTTGCTCCTCTATAAATTAGTGGTTCCTAGCTAAATCCTTAAACTTAACTCCTTAAAAAAATTAAACACAAATTCATGCAAATTTGATTCAAACTAGTCCATCAAACATGATTTGAACTTGATTCAGACTAGTAGCATAAACTATATTAGTACATAAATTTAAATAAGATCTAAACTAAAATTGCATAAAAACTAGAACATGTTGTAGTGTCCCTTGCTGTCAAAAACTCGGTGGTGGTGAAATGATGGTGATAGGATTTGTTTTCGGCTTGATAGGCATAGTCTGCACTCTGGAATGCTACACCGTTGAAGTGTAAATGAATTCTACAAAAAAAATTGTTGTCTTCTATTTTACTGGTGTCTATTCTTGTCATGTATAATTGCCATTTAGTACAGAAGGATGCAGGCTTGGAATTCTATCGTTTGATTAAATGAATCAAAACCTGAAGGAGATCTAGATTATTAGTAGAATCACATAGTTGTAATTACCCAAGGTGTGCTTGAATAAAATGGCACTCATTTGCATCATTGTATCTCTGCAGAGTTTTAAGAAGACTTCTGGTACAAACGCACTGACCTATACTTGTACATGTGCAGCTGAGGAACCTCCTGTGGGCTACTTACAAGCATGATGTGTACGTGATGCAGAACTATTCTGTGAGGCACCAGTGGTCCTTACTCCGGAGAGGAAAAGAAGTGCTCAACATGGCATGCCCAAATCAGGTGATCTACCACAAAGCGATGTGATAGTCCTGCATCGTCAGAATGCCAGTCAATCTCTGATCCACTATGCGACCACACTGTGCAGGATATGCAGGGAGGTCGGCCCTTGTCCAGGGTGAAGATCAGCACCATGACGGCGAAAGACAACCTCCTGGCGGCTGGTGGTTTCATGGGGAGCTGATCTGCAATGTAAGGAGGCCGGAGTAGGCACGCAGTGCACACACAAAGCATTTTTTCTACTTGAGAACATGTAGAAATGTAGAGTGTGTGGTAGTAGCCTGATTGGTAAACTAGTGCTTTGTGTGTGGTAGTACCTCACAATGTCATCCTTGTATATGCACAGATGAAATTATTCACCCCCCATTGTCACTATTTCCTAATCGAGTACAACAAACCTCCTATGGTTTTTGTGCAAAATAAGTGTGAAACATTTAACATTGTAGTCGGGACCACTCCCGGTGATGACCGTAGTTTGAGTAGTTCATGTATTCACTTTGTGTTAATGCTTTGTTCGGGTACTCTATTAAAAGGAGGCCTTAATATCCCTTAGTTTCCAATAGGACCCCGTTGCCATGGGAGGGTAGGACAAAATATGGCATGCAAGTTCTTTTCCATAAGCACGTATGACTATATTCGGAATACATGCCTACATTACATTGATGAATTGGAGCTAGTTCTGTGTCACCCTAGGTTATGACTGTTACATGATCGATCGCATCTGGCATAATTCTCTAACACCGATCCATTCCCTATGAGCTTTCCATATATTGTTCTTCGCTTATTTACTTTTCAGTTGCTATTGTTATCATCGCTACAAAACAGCAAAAATATTACTTTTGCTACCGTTACCTTTTACCACCATTACCACTACACTACTAGAAAAAGGGCTATACATGGGATTGACACTAATGGCGCACCAGACAAGCGGTGCGCCATTAGTACATACTAATGGCGCACCACCTTCTGATACGCCATTAGAGTTGAAACTACTAATGGCGCACCTGGCCCAGGGTGCGCCATTAGTATCAAAAAAAAATTTAACTAGTGCACCTGTCCAAACATACTAATGGCGCATCCAGACACAGTGCGCCATTACTAGTTGTAACTAGTAATGGCGCACCCGCCGGAAAGTGCGCCACTAATGTTGTTTTTTTTATTATATTTTTTGTTCCCTTTAACTAGTGCACACTTATGTTTTTTTTTTGCAAAACTACTAATGGCGCACCACCAGAAGGTGCGCCATTAGTAACCTGGATTACTAATGGCGCATTTAGAGTTGGTGCGCCATTAGTAAGTGGGCAGCAACAAGATATTTTGGACAGCCTCTCCTACCCACACTCACTTTCTCCCCACTTCATTCTCTCCACCTCCTCCTTGTCTCGGGTGCCTCCTCTTTTTCACCTCATTTCCACCATAGATTCATTCAATTTAAGTGGTTAAATTACCTTGTTTTGATAGGTAAGTAAGGGGGAAGCTATATTTATGTTGTTCTCCCTACAACAATGTGCACATGCACTTTTTATGGCCTAGCTAGATCTATGTATGTTCGTGGTGTTGCATATGTGTTTGTGTTTGGAGGTGTACCGGTATTTGAAATGCGATAGTTGCCAATATTTTGCCGGAATGTTGATTCATTTCCGTTTCGGCGAGAATTTTGGCATTAAGCATTCTTTTTGGTCCTATTTTTAGGGAAAGTCATGCCAAATTTTTTCTTGGTTCTAAAATATCGTTTTGCTCTACCCCGCAGGCGACCATGGTCCACATGATGACCGAAGGCATCGTGAATAGGTTTTTGAGGTCCGCGAAGGCCGAGATGCTTCAAAAGAACGAGACGGAGATAAGATGTCCGTGTCGAAGATGCAAGCTGAAGAGCCTTATTGCGGACCCGGAATCTGGGCAGGTGCGGGACCACCTGCTCTTGCGTGGTTTCATGGATGGCTATAGGTGGCAAGGTGATGAAGATGACTACGAAGTCGTCCATGGGGGCCGGGCAAGAAATGAGGAAGGGCAGCAAGACAACCACCGCGGCTCGGGCGTGCGAGAAGACGAAGAATCCCCAGGAGATGATCACGACGATGATGTTGTACACAGTCATCATGTAGAAGATGCAGGACATGATGATGAGGAAGATGCCGGAGCAGACGACGGGCATGATCATGAAGATGATGATGCCGGCAGAGCAGACGACACTGGACCATCGATGGGCTGGGTGCAGGACCCTCATATTGAAGAGCTGCTTCTCAAGCAGACGGATAACGCAAGAGCTGCCGCCCGAGAGAAAGCCAAGATGGATCAACTTGAGGACGCGGTTACTCCATTGTATGAAGGATGCAGGCCCGAGGATACCCGCCTGAAAGTAACGCTCATGGCTCTGGAGATGAAGGTAAAACACAAAATGACCGACGCATGCTTCGACGAGAACATGTCATTCTGGCACGAACGTCTTCCCGGGGGGAACAAGTGCCCGACCAGTTTGGAGGAGGCGAAGAAAATCGTGTGTCCTCTAGATTTACCGCACATGAAATACCATGTGTGCATGAACAATTGCATCATTTATCGGGACGAGCACGCGGAGTCTACCATATGTCCGGTGTGCGGCGTCACTCGATACAAGAAGAGGAAGAAAGCTCCTCGAAAAGTGGTGTGGTACTTTCCGATCACTCCTCGTCTGCAGCGGTATTTCGCGGACCCTAAGGTAGCAAAGCTCCTGCGTTGGCACGCGGATAGGGAGGAGAAGAAGCGAGAAGATGACGCAAATGATCCGGAGATAGATAAAAAAGACAAGATGCTGAGCCACCCTAAGGATGCGAGCCAGTGGCAAGCGTTGAACTTCAAAGACCCAGAATTTGGGAACGATCCAAGGAACATCGTGCTGGGCGCGAGCACCGATGGAGTCAATCCGTTTGGCAGCCAGAGAAGCACACATAGCACCTGGCCTGTGTTTGTGTGGATGTACAACCTTCCCCCCTGGTTGTGCATGAAGCGGAAGTACATTCACATGAGTATGCTAATTGAAGGACCGAAACAACCAGGGAACGACATCAATCTGTATCTGGGGCTGCTGAAAGAGGAGCTTGACACGCTATGGAAAACGCCAGCCAATACGTGGGACACCGCAGAGAAAGAATATTTCCCTATGAGAGCCGCGCTGCTCACGACGGTGCACGACTATCTCGGTTACGGATATGTCGCGGGGCAGGTGGTCCACGGATTTTCTGGATGCGTCAGGTGCATGGATGACACAACGTATCGCCAGCTAGATAGAGATCCCGGGTCTTCGAAAACCGTGTTCATGGGACATCGAAGGTGGCTTCGCGACGATGACCCGTGGAGAAAACGCAAGGATCTGTTCGATGGTGAAACCGAACCCCGAGGACGCCCGCGTACGAGGAGCGGCGAGGAAATAGACGAGCTGTTGAAAAATTGAAAGACTGCCCACTGCTGGGAAAGAAGCAAAAGGCGCCAGAGCCGGGAAAGAAGCGAAAGGCGCCAGAGACGTTGCTGAAGGTATGGAAAACGAGGTCTGTTTTCTGGGACTTGCCGTACTGGAAGATCCACCGTGTGCCTCACAGCCTTGATGTCATGCATATCACGAAGAACATGTGCGAGAGTCTCCTTGGTACCCTTCTCAACATGCCAGAGAGGACCAAAGATGGGCCAAAAGCCAGGGCAGACTTGAAATCAATGGGCATCAGGCAAGAGCTTCACGCTATATATGATGATGATGATGATGATGAGGCGAAGCAGGACATAGGAAGTCGTCGCAAAGGGAAAAAGGCCAAGAAGACGAGAAATTACTACCCTCCCGCGTGCTTCACTCTAAGTCAGGAGGAGATCGAGCATTTTTTCACCTGCCTCATAGGAGTAAAACTTCCATACGGTTACGCGGGGAAGATAAGCAGATACCTAGACCCAGCGAAGCTGAAGTTCAGCGGGATGAAGTCTCACGACTGTCACGTGCTGATGACGCAGATACTTCCAGTTGCAATCCGTGGGATCATGGACGCGCACGTCCGTGAAACCCTATTTGGCCTAGTCAACTTTTTCGACATCATCTCTCGGAAGTCTGTTGGCGTGAGGCAACTCAGAAGGCTACAGGAAGAGATCGTGGTGATACTATGCGAGCTTGAGATGTACTTCCCGCCCGCATTCTGTGACGTTATGGTGCATCTGCTGGTCCATATCGTGGACGATATCATCCAACTCGGGCCGACGTTCCTGCACAGCATGATGCCGTTCGAAAGGATGAATGGTGTCATCCTTGGGTGGTACAGCACAAAACCTTTATTAAGAAGACGTACAATGACCGAGGCCAACAGAGGACGGACGGAGATATACTCAAAGAGCACAACTCATGTTTCACGCGTTAGTTCAAGCAGAAGCTTCTGTCATACCCTTTACATGAGGATTCTTCCGCGGAAGAACAACTCATATTCGCCTTGTCACAGGGCGCCGAGCACAACCTGATGACCTATGAGGCATACGATATCAATGGCTACACATTCTACACCGAGGCCAAGGACATGAAGAGCGATGGTTATCAGAACTCCGGGGTAACGATGGAATCCTACACCGGTAACGACAAGGACAGATACTACGGAAGGATCGAGGAGATCTGGGAGCTGAGCTACGCTGGAGAGAAGGTCCCGATGTTCCGTGTCAGATGGGCCAAGAGCGTCCTAAAAGAAGACCGGTATTTCACCACCATGGTTATACCCGAAGCCAAATCCAAGACCGCGGGCGCAAACGTCACCGCAAAAAATGAGCCATGGGTACTGGCTTCCCAAGTGGACCAATGCTTCTTCATTACCGACCCGTCAAAGCCCAGTCGTGTTGTCGTGATGAGAGGCAAAAGGAAGATCATCGGAATGGATGGAGTAGCCAATGAGCAAGACTTCGACAAGTACGGTGACCCGAGGATCGAACATGACGACGATGATGAAGTAGCAGCATACACCACAAGAAGAAGCAGGACCACCCTACCTAAAGGACGTCCGTTCCAAAGAAGAACTCCATTTGCGAAAAAGAAGGGCAAGAAGATTGTGAACTGATAGCTAGCTAAGATCAATTGTATTTAAATCGTAGCCTTCATTTCTCGATTGTATTTCATGGGCACTTTTTGAACTATCATGAATATTTTTAAATTTCATGGACACTCGATCTCGATCCCCCTCCATCTCGATCGCTATCCCACCTCGCCAGATCCGGTCCCCCTCGCTGCCGAGCACCCCCCCGGTCCACCGGTCGCCGCCGCTGACCCCTCGCACCCTCGATTCCCCTACTCAACCGCCGCCGCCGACCCCCCGCACCCCTCCCCTACTCAATCGCCGCCGCCGACCCCCCACACCCCGCGCACCCTCCCCCGCTCCACCGGCATTACTGTTTGATGATATTTTTTAAAAAAATATTACTGTATTATAAAAAATATTACTGTTACTGTCTTATAAAAAAATATTACTGTTATGATTTAAACAAGTTTAAAAAATTATTACTGTCTTATAAAAAAAATACTAATGGCGCACCACGGTGAGGTGCGCCATTAGTATGGATGTACTTATGGCGCACCGAGGGGTGGTGCGCCATTAGTATTGTGCCATTGCTATAAGAAAAAAAGTACTAATGGCCCACCACGGTGAGGTGCGCCATTAGTATGGATGTACTTATGGCGCACCGAGGGGTGGTGCGCCATTAGTATTGTGCCCGATCCCCCCTTCCCTCTCCCCCTTCGCCCGATCCCCCTTCCCTCTCCCCCTCGCCAGTTCCCTCTCCCTCCCTCCACCGCGCCCCCGCCGCCTCCCTCTCCCCTTCCTCCCCCTTGTCGCCGGTGGCCCGGATGCCGCCCCGTCCACCTCGTCGGGCTCCTCCTCCCGCTCCGCAGTCCCCACGCCCCCACAGCCGTCTCCTTTGCCACCCCGCTCCTCCCTCCCACAGCGGCTAGGGTTCGAGCCTTTGAGGGAGGATCCGCGCCACCGCCAGGGCGATCCTGCCTCGCCGGCCCGGTCAGCATCGCCGGCCCCTTCCTCTCAGCATCGCCAGCGCTAGGCCCTGCCTGGCCGCCTCCCACCGGCCCTCCCCCCGTCGTTGCTGCTCTGCTTCGACAAGCCCACGGCCCTCCCGTCGCCCCTGCTTCGACCAGCTGCCCACATCTCCTTCGAGAATAGGTGCCTCTCATCTCCCTGTTCCCCACCCCTCTGTTTGTTAGCCGGATGGGTGGATGTTGCTGTTGTATATTGAATAGATGGACGAATGGATTTGTTTTGCTACTGTGATTGATAGCTCGTGTTAGTACGTCTCAGATTTTTGCTGCTGTGAACTGTCAATGGTACTAAATCAGTGCCCTTTTGCTGCTTGCTGCTTGCTACTTAGTGCTAGTTGATAATTTGGTAATGCTACCGATTCTTAGAAATCGATGGATGTACTTTTTCCAGTTTGATACTGCTACTAATTTGATGCTTGCTATTTTAGGCAGCTGCTTGGTATGTGCTCTGTATGCAAGTCATGCTTTTATTCAGTTTTTTCTTCAGTTTTGGCCACTATTGATCTTTCGTTCGATCGAACTGAGAGTGGTTTCGTGAGTGGAAAGTGGAATTGAACAATCTAGACCTAAAACTAAGGCAGTTTTACACGAGTTTGTTTGTTGGTCTTTTAACCCTATCATTTCTCTTGTAGCCAGCATGTGTGTGCGCTTAAACTTGTTTAGCTAGTAATTTCCCCCAATTTGGCCATTACATGTGTAACTTAACTTATCTTGTCAGAGCATGCTTCCTCACGAAGAAGGGGGTCATGCTGAAAATTGAAAAATATTGTGAGACATTGGTTGGACTTTGAATTGGTATACAGAGAAGGGAGTGCCTGCTTGTATATATTTTACTGTTGCTACCATGCCAGACTAACAAACTGCCCAATATTGTGCCCTTTTGTACTGTTATTGAGAACAGTTCATGGTTACTAACGTAATTCATTGTTTCGCTGCAGTCGGCATACAAGTTGTTATAAAGCCAGAATATCGGATAACCCCTCCTGTAAGTTATATGATTTATTATACAATCACTACTTTCCTGTTCTCTTATGCAAGAGTTGTCAATCTACTTTGCTACCAAAAAAGTTGTATTAATGAGTAATGACTGAGTTCAGTTTTCATTCTCCAGTGTTAAGAGTGTTGCTCCAAAAAAATGTTGTTTCGTAGTTAAATGGGTGCCTTTAACTTCTGTGCATTGGCTGGAAATCAACATACTACCATAAGTGTTTTGTTTTCTGTTGCCAGTTATTCTCCTTGGGATTGTGAGAAATAGTACTCCTTGGAGTAGTGAATAAATTGTGATGCATTCAAGCAAGACATTTTACCTAATAACTAATTGTTCTAAATGTCTGTTTCTGTCCTCATTTAGTGCTTGGTATGTCTCCTGTTCTGGGTCATGGAATTTGTGCCATGCCCACATTGGTTTTCTGTTTGGCCTCAATTTGGCCTGACAAATGATGGTCTACTAGCTGGTCTACTAGCTGGCAAGATGCTTGGTATATATATGTTGTGTTCAGTTTTGGCAGGAGTTCAGAACTGTTAGGCAAAGGTCATGTCTCCGACCATCGTGTCGTGATGATTTTGCAGGTACCCCGGGAGGCCCTTGAGTTTGCTGGAATGTCGATTAACTTCCATTCCGGCAAATTCGGGTACTCCATATGTCCTATTTTCAGCAAAGGTCATGCTGAAATTTTCCGTGAATTTTAGCATGACTTTGCTAAAAATAGGACATATGGGGTACTTGTGACTAATGCATGGGCCGGGGTATCTTAGTAGTTAATTAAGTAGGATCAAGTGCCCCGGCGTACTTGTGACTAATGCATGGCTTTTAGGGTGCCTCGGTGTCGATAAAAACCGAAATGATGAAAGCTTAGGCTTTTAGGGTGCCTCGGCGTCGAAAAACCCTCAATGATAAAAGCTTAGCTTTTAGGATGCCTCGGTGTCGACAAACCCTAAATGATGAGACCATGATCTTGTTCCTTGACAATAACCAACTTTTTAACCAAACTTTGTTCCTATTTATAGAGAAACATGGCCAACAACGATGAGGCCGGGGGTTCGGGCGGCAAGAAATTCTGGGAGCTGTCCCAGGAGATGCAGGAACAACCTCACTTGTATGAGGACGCCGCCTTCCCCACCGATCCTGAGACCACTGATGGTACTGCCGAGGATGACCCCACTGATGCCACCACTGATGGTGCCGCCGAGGATGCCACCACTGATGATGGCGGCGCACACACAGATGGCAGCCAACCGAAGAGGCAACGGAAGGACCGGCGCCCGACCGTGCTCCGCACCCTCAAGGAGGAAGTTACTGAAGTGGACTCCAACGGGAATCCAACGGCGCCCGAACGAATAGTCAAGGGGTACTCGCTTCAGTTCGGGTGCATTCTCCGGAGCACCGTCTCGATCAACACCAAGAACCTCAGGCATCCTGATCGAGGGAATTTGTGCAACCTCCTCTTCATGAAGCTGCACGAACGATAAAAGTTCCCCGCTGAATTTGAAAACACAAGCCTCAAAGGGAATAAAGTGAACAATGCTGCCCTCACGAAGATGAGCACGGCCCTGTCTACTTGGAAAAGCAATGTGAAAAGAATGATCGAGAAAGGTGAGAGTTATGAGAAGATCAAGGAGAAAAATCCTTCGATCACCGAAGATGACTACAACAACTTCAAGATCAATTGCTCGAGCACCGCAAGCTCCGAATCAAGTAAGTGGGGGAAAGAAATGCGGGAGCTGAACTTAGGGGAACACACACTCGGTCCCGGCGGTTATAGAGTGGCGGAGCCTATATGGGACAAGGAGGAGGCGGACCGTGCCGAGCAAGGCCTACCGCCCCTCTTCAATAAATACGGTGACAAGCAGACCAGGAACTTTGTCAGGGCCCGGTACAAGAAGGACCCGAAAACAAAGGAGCTTACCACGGATCCCAAGACCAGGGCGCTTGAGCTTGTTCTGGTAAGGAATACACCCCCGCGTAATTAGCTCCATATGGTTGCATTCTAATTAATGAAGCCAAATTTCTAAATGGTTCACATTCCTTCCGCAGGCGACTGAAAGCAGTAGCGCGGGGTCGACTAAGAGCAACCCTTGGGACACCACTCTAAATAGGGCGTTGAATGTAATGAAGAACAAGGATAAGCTCAGTAAGCCGACGTCAGCTGGTCGTGTGGCCGCCAAAGGCTTGTCGACAAAATGGTCGTCATACTATAACACTGGTGGGTGAAAGGAGAAAAAGACCAGCTCGGAAAGCCAGGCGCGCGAGGTTCAAGAACTCAGGGCACAGGTGGCGCGGATTCCGGAGATTGTCCAAGAGCAAGTGCAACAACAACTCGGAGCGACGATCACCGCCATTGTGCCTACCTTGATCCAGGGGATTAGTGCGTGGATTGCGGGCGGCCAACAGGGGCCGCCCCTGATTCCTAGCTTCACGGCCAGCAACTCACAGAACGCGATGGCGGGGCCATTGGTGTCTCCGGCGGAGGCGGCATTGGTGTCTCCGACGCCGGCACGGGAGCTTAATGCACCCGGGTGTACGTCGGCTGGCACCTCTGCAGCAAGCGGCCCCTCCGTCAACTGCACGCCCGCCGTTGGCGGTGCCTCGACATTAGCCGAGCTCGACGCCATCATCACGGTAACTAATTAAGCCTCTCTCGGCCGAGGACTTCATCTCCTTGCCTTTGACTGGGCATCCCTGACGCCCTAAATGTTTTCGCAGGGCGCCGCCGATGTTCCGTGCACTCTCCTGCACTTCGTGAACAACGAGTTGGTCGATGTCGCCAAGGGCAAAATCGTTCAACCGGGCAACCCCTTGTTCCACGGTACCCAGATGCCACCCAACTTGTTTAGGGTTCAACTGGTTCGGGTGCTGCCAGGCTGCGACGAGTTGTTACCTCCGATTCGACCCGTCGGGGCCGACGATGATGACGTGATGACCCTCAGCGCCTGCCTGAGCTGTCCCCTGCTTTGGACGAAGAGCCAGATTCGTTTGGGGGCGGGGGACACCACCCCAAAGACAACACCGCCATTCGTGCCGGCGCCAAGTCAGCCCCATGGCAAGACCGCCGCAACGGTGCCGGACATCCCTATGCCACTGGATCCAAACATGCATATGGCACAGGATCAGAACGACGACGACGATGATACATTTGCCAACGTCGATCAGTACTTTGCCGATCATGGGTACGGTGGCGACTTCATGGGGCCTCCTTCTCAAGAACCCAACCCAACAAAAGACGTGCGCGATCTAGCTGGTACCGCGGAGAAGCCAAGTTGCAACAGGCGTCGTCTGCAGTTCAGCTCTCAGGAGACGCCTCCAGCTGCCGACTTCACCGAGCCTCAGATAGGCGAGGTGCGAAATATGATCAGCCCCAACACACTCAAGAAGGCGGTCTGTGAGCAGAACTCGGTCCCATTACAGGAGAAGAAGAAGGCACGCAAAAGAAAGACTAACAAGGGTGCGGGCCAGCCGGCACCGAGTACGATCCGTGCTCAGGACGGGCCACCTTCACCTGAGGATATCTCGAGGAGGGTGCATGTGGCGGGTAGGCCAATGCTACCGAGAAATATGCTCGATGCTGCAACCGGTGCTATGCGGAGTCTGCATGACAGTGTTCTTTCTTTGGAGAAGCGGCATCTCGGAGAGAAGGATGTGGCATACCCGGTTTTCGCGGCCAAGGTGCCAGAGGGCAAGGGCTTTGTGGATAACTCCATCGGGGGTACGATCGTCCTGCGGTTTGATGACATCCATGCTATGTTGAACCTTCATCCGCTACACTACACCTTCGTTCGGCTATTTTCGCTGAGTATGGAGATGCGGATCATTCGTGACAAGACCCCGGACATCGTGATAGTCGACCCCTTCTACATGCGTGCCAAGATCTTGGGCAGCGCTGGGGACCGGCAAGTGGCGAGTTCTTACCTCGAAGGCGTCATTCTGGCAAACCAAGATAAGGATAACTTCCTCGTGCCTTACTTTCCCGAGTAAGTCCTCCCCTCAACCGCCCCGTAACATATGAATTCTTAGATTTCGAGCGTTTTTCTTTTAACATTCCGTGTTTTCTGCAGTGACACACGTTGCACGCTCATCCTCCTAAGCCCCAAATATTCCATGGCCACGTATTTCGACCCGGACCGTCAGTCGAACGTAGACTACACAAATGTCAAGAAGGTTCTTGATGATGTTCTCCCCGGCTACGTCAAATCTGGAGGCACCTTCACCAGGCCTATTCGTAAGTACGGCAAGCACGTGTTCTCCCACAATATGACGTTCTGCTGCGTCAAGCAACCGCCTGGCGGTCAGAAGGGTGCCTACTACACCATCCATCACATGCGGGCGATCGTACGGGACCATCATCAACTTCTGCTACCGAGTAGACTCAAAGATTGGGCCGCGAGCGTGTCGGCAATCCAGGACGCGGACATCAGACAAGAATTCTTTCGCATCCAGTCGGAGTTTGCGAAAATCATCCATCAAGATGTCCTTCGTACCGCGGGGCAGTTCTACCTCAGAAATCAACCGTCCAACAGTGACATCGACACAATCCTACAAATGCAGGCTGACAACGCCCGTTGTTTCATGACTCCCACGATAGACGGCGGCTTCATCCACGCTCCGGTCCCTTGAGTCGAGTCGAAAGCAGTGATGCTGTGTTTAGTTCTGAAACATCGATTGGCTAATGTTGTAATTAAACTTTAATGAACTTGTAGTATGTCTCTTTGGTTTCGAGAGTCGTTCAACTTAGATGTAATCGATGCTATTAATGTCTTGCTTTTCTCTTCCGATCATTCTGTTGCATACTTATATATTGCTTATGTATTGTCTGTGAATTGGTACTAACATTTCGTTTGGCTACTTCATAGCGATGCTGTGGTATGTCGTGTACAAGGGTAAGGTTCCCGGAGTCTATTGTATTCGATGAATCTGTTGTTGATGTGTGCTGTCTATATTTTGTCCAATTATACATTTTGTAACCTGTGCAAAAAACAGAAAATAAAAAAATAAAAAAAACCTAATATTCATACTAATGGCGCATCACATCATAGTGCGCCATTAGTATGCCAAAGGATACTAATGGCGCATCATTAAACAGTGCGCCATTAGTATGCCAAAGTTACTAATGGCGCATCCTGTTGTCGTGCGCCATTAGTATGCCAAGCACCTGGGTATACATGGCCCCCTGGGAGGCATACTAATGGCGCACTATTGTATATACTAATGGCGCATCTGAGGTGCGCCATTAGTATACCAGATACTAATGGCGCACTAGTGGTGCGCCATTAGTAAAATATACTAATGGCGTGCTACTAATGGCGCACCACTAATGCGCCATTAATGGCCAAATTAGGTGCGCCATTAGTAGGCCTTTTTCTAGTAGTGCTACTATCATATTACTTTGCTACTAAACACTTTGTTGCAGATATTCAGTTTCAAGGTGTGGTTGAATTGACAACTCAGCTGCTAATACTTGAGAATATTCTTTGGCTCCCCTTGTGTCGAATCAATAAATTTGGGTTGAATACTCTACCCTTGAAAACTGTTGTGATCCCCTATACTTGTGGGTTATCAAGACTATTTTCTGGCGCCGTTGCCGCTCTACTCTTTGAGTCACTTGGGATTCATATCTGCTTATCATTATGAAGAACTTGAAAGACGTGAAAACAAAAATTTATCCCTCAACTACGAGGGGAGGTAAGGAACTGCCATCTAGCTCTGCACTTGATTCACCATCTGTTTTGAGTAAGCTTGCGACACCTAAACCTGCTTCTGCTATTAATTCTGATATGTCGCATGTTATTGATGATGCCACTTCTGCTATGCATGATACTTATGATGAAACTACTTCTATGCTTGATACTACTATGCCACTTGGTGAATTTCTTGATGAACAACTTGCTAGGGCTAGAGAGAATGAAATTATTAAAACTGATAATATTGATGAAAGTGATGATGAAGATGCTCCCCCTAGATATGAATTACATGTTGTGCCTGAGGGCTATGTTATGGATGAAGAAACTGCTAGAGATGTTCTTGCTTGCAATGATAGGAATGATCTTAAGAAACTATTAGCTAAGCTGAAACAAAAAACTTTGAATGCTAGGATGAAATATGATCCTGCTTATGCTACTTCACCTATCTTTGTTACTGATAAGGGTTATGATTTCTCTATTGATCCTGAGATAATTACATTGGTTGAATCTGATCCTTTCTATGGCTATGAATCTGAAACTGTTGTGGCACATCTTACTAAATTAAATGATATAGCCACCCTGTTCACTAATGATGAGAAAACTCACTATTATTATATCCTTAAATTATTTCCATTCTCATTAAAGGGTGATGCTAAGATATGGTTTAATTCTCTTGATCCTGGTTGTGTGTGTAGTCCCCAGGATATGATTTATTACTTCTCTGCTAAATTTCCCCGCTCATAAGAAACAAGCTGCTTTAAGGGAAATATATAATTTTGTGCAAATTGAAGAAGAGAGTCTCCCACAAGCTTGGGGGAGGCTTCTCCAATTACTTAATGCTTTGCCTGATCATCCTCTTAACAAAATGAAATACTTGATATCTTTTATAATGGACTAACCGATGCTTCTAGAGACCACCTGGATATTTGTGCTGGTTGTGTTTTGAGGGAAAGAACACCAGATGAAGCTGAAATTCTATTGAATAATATGTTGACTAATGAAAACAATTGGACACTTCCTGATCCAATTCCTGAACCAACTCCTAAGCCAACTCCGAAGAAAAGGGGTATTCTATTTCTCAGTCCTGAAGATATGCAAGAGGCAAAGAAATCTATGAAGGTAAAAGGTATTAAAGCTGAAGATGTTAAGAATTTACCTCCTATTGAAGAAATACATGGTCTTAATTTACCGCCTGTTGAAGAAATACATAGTTTTAATCCATCACCTATTGAAGAAATACATGGTCTAGATAACCCGACACATGTAGTAAAGGTAAATTCTCTCTATAGATATGATAAAGCTGAAATCCCATTTACTAAGTTTGTTAGCCCATGCTTGGATGAGTTCGATGAATTTATGGTTAAACAAGGAAACTTCAATGCTTATTTTGGTAGAGAATTAAAATGCAATGCTGATATGCTTGAACACTTGGGTGATTATATGGCTAATGTTAAAGGTGAACTTAAACTTATTAGTAAACATGCTTCTATGGTTACCACTCAAGTAGAACAAGTACTTAAAGCTCAGAATGATTTGCTCGATGAATTGAATAGTAAGAAAAATGATAATGTTGTTAGAGTTATGACTAGAGGTGGTAAAATGACTCAGCAACCTTTGTATCCTGAGGGCATCCTAAGAGAATTGAGCAAGATTCTCAAAGAAATAATATTGATGCACCTAGTCCTTCTAAGAGGAAGAAAAAGAAAAATGATAGGACTTTGCATGCTTCTAGTGAACCTGTTGTAGACACACCTGAGAATCCCAATGATATTTCTATTTCTGATGCTGAAACACAACCTGGTAATGAACATGAACCTAGTAATAATGTTAATGACGATGTTCATGTTGATGCTCAACCTAGCAATGATAATGATGTAGAGATTGAACCTGTTGTTGATCTTGATAACCCACAATCAAAGAATCAACGTTATGATAAGAGAGACTTTGTTGCTAGGAAGCACGATAAACAAAGGGAACCATGGGTTTAGAAACCCATGCCTTTTCCTCCTAAACCATCCAAGCAAAAGGATGATGAGGATTTTGAGCGCTTTCATGAAATGATTAGACCTATCTTTTTGCGTATGCGTTTGACTGATATGCTTAAAATGAATCCTTATGCTAAATATATGAAAGATATTGTTACTAATAAAAGAAAGATACCGGAAGATGAAATTTCCACCATGCTTGCTAATTATACTTTTAAGGGTGGAATACCAAAGAAACTAGGAGATCTCGGAGTACCAACTATACCATGCTCTATTAAAAGAAACTATGTTAAAACTGCTTTATGTGATCTTGGAGCCGGTGTTAGTGTTATGCTTTTCTCTTTATATCGTAGACTTGATTTGAATAAGTTGACACCTACTGAACTATCTTTGCAAATGGCTGATAAATCAACTGCTATACCTGTCGGTATTTGTGAGAATGTGCCTGTTGTGGTTGCAAACGTTACTATTTTAACGGACTTTGTTATTCTTGATATTCCCGAGGACAATAGTATGTATATTATTCTTGGAAGACCCTTTTTGAATACTGCAGGGGCTGTTATTGATTGCACCAAAGGCAATGTCACTTTTCATGTTAATGGCAATGAGCATACGGTACACTTTTTGAGGAAACAACCTCAAGTTCAGAGTATAAACTCTATTGTAAAAATTCCATCGATTATTTTTGGAGGTTTTGAATTTCCTCTTCCTGAAGAAATATGATATTCGTATTGTTGGGGATGTGCATATCCCTGTTGAGGTAACCTAGTGTTATTAGAAAATTCTCCGATTCCATGTTATTTGGAATGAGTTTGTTAACAAGACCTGATCAACCTTGTTAGTGGATTCCTTTTGCTGAGCATGAGATGGATGAATTTAGAAAACACAACTCTGTGTACCCTCTTTTTACTTTCTGTTATTTATATTAAATAAATCAAAAATAGTAATTTATGTCTATTTTCTGACTTATCCATGCAATAAAAAATACCCCAAAAATAAAAGTTCTCCAAATGCCCTGAAATTTAAATATGATTTTTTCTAGAATATTTGAGAATATCTGGCACTGAGAACACAGTAGGGGGGAGCAAGCACCTGGCCACGAGGGTGGAGCGCGCGCCCCCCTGCCTCGTGGGCCCACGGTGGCTCCACTCCACTTATTCCAGCTACTACACACTCTTTCTTCCTCCCACAAACATCACTAACCAGCTCAAACCCAAGTCCAAGCTCATTTTGCTACCATTTTCGATCTTCTTGCTCAAAGCACCTCTCACAAAACTACTTTGGGGGATTGTTCCTTGGTATGTGACTCCTCCAATGGTCCAATTAGTTTTTGTTCTAGTGCTTTATTCATTGCATATTTTTGCTGCTTAGGTGACCCTGTTCTTGAGCTTGCATGTCAAATTTATATGATCAAAAGTATTTTTGATGCATGATATTGCCTCTAGGCATTTGTAGGAGTAGTTGCTATCAATTTTGTTGAGTTTGGTTCACTCTTATTTTGAAGTTACTAAAATTTCAGAAATTTTTCAGAGGAAGAAATATGTTTAGGAAAATGTACCAAGGTGGTCATTCAAGAAAGCAAGGACCCAGGCTCGCAATACACGATGCCGACGATGAACCACCAAGGGAAGCTCAAGTGTGGGCTTGTGAATGGCCTTCAGAGGACTTTATGGATCAAGCAGGATTCAAGGAAGAATTTAACACGTATGTGCGTAATGCCGATCTTGAGAGCTTCAAGGCAGATAAGTGCCGCCAGTACCACTATCTCACTGATTCCTTTGTGAGAAGGTTTGAATTTTCATCATCACGCAATTCTCAAACTGTCCTGCTTGATCTTTATGAAAATTCTTATACTATGGACTTAGAGGATTTTAACACTGCTTGCAAACTTCCACAATGGGGTAGTCCTAATGAACCTCGTAAATCTGAATTTAGAGATTTTCTTGCTAGTATAACTTTGGGGGAATCTAGAGATATAACACAAACTACCATAGGGAGCATTCATTTTCCTGCTATACATTATTTTGCTCTCTTCATATGTAGGTGCATAAATGGTAAGGATGAAGCATGTCACATGTGTGTCCCTGACCTCAGTGTTCTCAGGAGTGCTGTATTAGGAGATAGACATTATAATTTGGGAGCCATTGTTGCACGTAGGTTGCATAATAATAGATTTAATGGAGATTTGTTTGGTGGAATTTATGCAACCCATCTGGCTAATTTTCTTGATATACCCATACGTGAGTATGATATTGAGTTACCTCCTATTTATTTAGATTGTGAGGCCATGGTTCGTCATCAGTTTGTTGAGAGGAACGATCAGTTCCTCCAGTACCGACTAGTCTTTGACAGACGATGCACCTATCACGTTGCTCTCCCTGCTCCTGCTTTCTTTGACTCTCAGGCAAAAGGGAGATATGTTATAACCAGGGAGGAGGCGGACGTGTATAAGAGGAGGACGGAGACGGCCCGTCTCCAAGCGGCAGCTCATGAGGCAATAGCTGCTGCATCTCAATACGACCCCAACTAAAACTTTGGATATCCGCTAGGCCAGCCGTGGCCATAGACCAACTTAGACCAAAAGCCTTCTTGTGTGTTCAATAAACCTTAAGAAAAACAAAAAAAATAGTTGTAGCTTTTAGTTAGTTTACTTTCCATGCTTGTAGTAGTAATTAAAACCAAAAACCCAAAAAGATTTCTCATTCTTCTTTTGCTTGTTGGGAGCTTTCCCGTGTAAATAGTTTTATTTATTTTCTTGTTCTCTGGGGGTCGATAGGAGAGACGATAATGAAAATGTTAAAGTGGCTCTTATATGCATTAAGTTGATCTAACAAAGAGCCCATATTACCTTGTCTTCTCTCTTGAATTGAATGCATGTAGATTCCAGCTTAGTCCAATGCACGTGCACTATTATTGTTATCCACACTATTCGGTCGTGCAAGTGAAAGGAAATAATGATGATTATATGATGAACTTATTGAGATGAAAAAAGCTAGTATGAACTCGACCTCTCTTGTTTTTGTAAATATGATTAGTTCATCATTCCTGATTCAGCCTATTATGAATAAAAATGTTTGCAATGACAATTAGAGATTGTAGTTGCTTGTGTCATGCTTAATTAGCTAGGAGCTTATAATGGTTCACCCTGCGTGCCAGCATGCTATTAAAATGGTTATGATGTGGTATGATAGGGTGGTATCCTCTTTTGAACGATTCGAGTGGCTTGACTTGGCACATGTTCATGCATGTAGTTGAAACAAAATCAACATAGCCTCTACGATGTTTAGGTTCATGGTGCATTATATCCTACTCATGCTTGCATTCGGTGTTGATTAATTTTAATGCATGTTCATGACTGTTGTCGCTCTCTAGTTGGTCGCTTCCTAGTCTTTTTCTAGCCTTCACCTGTACTAAGCGGGAATACTGCTTGTGCATCCAATTCCATAAACCCCAAAGTTATTCCATATGAGTCCACCATACCTACCTATATACGGTATCTACCTGCCGTTCCAAGTAAATTTGTATGTGCCAAACTCTAAACCTTCAAATAAACATTCTGTTTTGTATGCTCGAATAGCTCATGTATTAACTAGGGTTGTCTGTATCTTCCATGTTAGGCGGGTTATTCTCAAGAGGAGTGGACTCCGCTCCTCACTCACGAGAAAATGGCTGGTCACCGGGATGCCCAGTCCCATGCTTTATGCAAATCAAATCAAAATAATTGCAAACGAAACTCCCCGGTACTATTGTTAGTTGGAGGCACTCGTTGTTTCGAGAAAGCCATGGATTGATGCTTGTTGGTGGAGGGGGAGTATAACTTTACCATTCTGTTTGGGAACCGCCTATAATGTGTGTAGCATGGAAGATATCGCCATCTCTTGGTTGTTATGTTGACAATGAAAGTATACCGCTCAAAATATTATTCATATCTATTTCAAAACCGAGCTCTTGCACCTCTACAAATCCCTGCTTCCCTCTGCGAAGGGTCTATCTATTTACTTTTATGTTGAGTCATCATCCTCTTATTAAAAAGCACCAGTTGGAGAGCACCGCTGTCATTTGAATCCATTACTGTTAGTTTACATTGAGTATGACTTGACTAGGTCTCTTTTACCATGAATTACAATATCTAGTCAGTCCTTAATATTTAAAGGTGCTCTGCATTTATGTTTTGTGGTCTCAGAAAGGGCTAGCGAGATACCATCTTGTTATATCATATCATGATTGTTTTGACGAAGTGTTGTCATCCGAGATTTATTATTATTGCTCGCTAGTTGATTATGTCATTGATGTGAGTAAACATGAGACCTAAATGTCATTGTGAATATGGTTAGTTCATAATCTTTGTTGAAAACCTGAATGCTGGCTTTACATATTTACAACAACAAGAGCAAATTGAGTTTGTAAAAGTTTTTCTTTATCACTTTTCGTTTATCAACTGAATTGCTTGAGGACAAGCAAAGGTTTAAGCTTGGGGGAGTTGATACATCTCCGTCGTATCTACTTTTCCAAACACTTTTGCCCTTATTTTGGAATCTAACTTGCATCATTTGAATGGAACTAACCCGGACTGACGCTGTTTTCAGCAGAATTGCCATGGTGTTATTTTTTGTAGAAATAAAAGTTCTCAGAATGACCTGAAAATCAACGGAGAATTTTTTGGAATATATAAAAAATACTGGAAGGAAGATCCACGTTAGGGGGGCCTCCACCTGTTCACGAGGGTGGGGGCGCGCCCTACCCCCCTAGGCGCGCCCCCTGCCTCGTGGGCCCCCTGACGCTCCACCGACCTCAACCCTGACTCCATATATTCACTTTCGGGGAGAAAAAAACCAGAGAGAAGGATTCATCGCGTTTTACAATACGGAGCCGCCCCCAAGCCCTAAACTCTCTCGGGAGGGTTGATTTGGAGTCCGTTTGGGGCTTCGGAGAGGGGAATCCGTCACCATCGTCATCATCAGCCATCCTCCATCACCAATTTCATGATGCTCACCGCCGTGCGTGAGTAATTCCATCGTAGGCTTGCTGGACGGTGATGGGTTGGATGAGATTTATCATGTAATCAAGTTAGTTTTGTTAGGGTTTGATCCCTAGTATCCACTATGTTCTGAGATTGATGTTGCTATGACTTTGCTATGCTTAATGCTTGTCACTAGGGCCCGAGA